>NC_037594.1:7120132-7490065 GCF_003073045.1 Pomacea canaliculata | reverse complement strand
TGCAGTGACCAGGCAGAAGAAATTCGATGGGCGATGGACGACTGACGTGAGCTTTAGAGAGAAACGGACGATGATGGACGTTATAGAACACAAGACTTGGCTAATGGAGAGGTGGACATTTGGAGATGGTGGTTGTGATTCATTGAGGAGACATAACAGGAAATCATGCTGGGTGAGCGTACGTGGCTACAACATGCGGTTAGCATGTCATTTTTCACGTTTACAGTTGATTTTCTATTCATCCTTTCTCTCTCTCTCTCTCTCTAACTCTATCTCCAACACAAACACACTCATATTGAGTCTGTGCTTGGATAAATTAAGCACTTCCTACCATTTCGGCTTTCCCCCACGTTCCCTACATACACCTATACAAATACTTGCAGGGAATGACACACTGACTCTGTATATTATTCATCTCTTTCTTTGTGCATCATGGATTTTTATAAAAAGTAAGAGAAGTGAACTGTAAACTAACTATATTGAAGGCACGACATGTTATGGGCTGAACCCTGACCCTTTCTTTTGGCCTCCACTGTCCCCGATGTACTAGGAGCTTAGTCATTGCTGTCTGCACACAGGAAGTTTTCTGTCCACTGGTCCTAAGCTTCAACGCTCGAAAGCAGGCAGACAACGGTATACGGCTACAAGTAACTAGCGAAAGTGACTCATATATGTGAGCACAAAATTTACTACATTCGGTGAGCTCGGGTCTCATTTGCCATGTTTGAGAGGAAAGGTAGGGTCTTTGAGTATTCCCCTTCACACTTTCATACACCTGTTTTCTTTGGATGCGAGACTGGAATATTGCTTCTCATGCATCTGATTCTGAATGAGGATAAAGATTCCCAGAACCGAGTATTAAACTGTGAAAAAGCATATTTAGTATATTCAATACTTTTCTTAGTAATATGAGAACGGTGTTTGTCCTAGTTTGTTTTTACTAAAGGCCATTCGTTAACCAACATAGTATTGGTCCATTTCCTTTCTATGTTCCAATGACGATCTACCTTATTGGACAACAATTCTTTCAGAGAGTAGTCATCCACGCAACATCAAATATCCTGAGTCAAGCTTGGAGTGAGAACGGAATGCTTTTGCATGTATACATGCTACTAATAAACGTATGACCAATATAAATTAGAATACTGATATCTTTTTTTTTATTATAACGGATGAGTAAACGAAAGGCAGGCAGGATTCTGCTACACGCATAATCTTGACAAACATAGAGAAGCAGTGAGAAGTGGTGCTAGTCGAGGAAGAGTACTATCACTTTTTTGATTGTTAATCTGTCGCGATCATGGCGTTTTTTAGAAATAAATCTTCTTTCCTTCCTGATTATGATACTTTTTACATGATTCTCATATTGCTTCGTCAAGAAGTGCGATGACTGAGAAAGAGAGCTCCATAACTCGGTATCGAACACAGAGCTGTAGACCAGAGAGAGCAGGCACCGTGACAGTCACTCTCTCAAGTCTCATGAAAAGGTTCGCGGATTATACAAACAGCATTTTCTATAAATATCACCTAAGACACCAAAATACATCTGCTCACTTCGTGGCAATGTACACACTCAGACTGCTGTACACACACAAGAGAAAAAACAACATACGTCCCCTATAATCTGAGACCCAGCAAGAATAGTCTGCCTTTACACTGCCTTCACGCAAATAACGAGTGGAGCTCGAGAGACACAGCACCTTCAACTCTAATCCGTTAAGATAGTCCATGTGCGCGGCTGCCCATGATCCACGTCTAATCCCAAGCAAACTAACAGAAAAATCCACCAGCACAAACGAGGATACCTCCCGCATCACATGTCATCAATGCAAGCAGTGGCTGACATCCTCTCACAACTTTTCTGTGACAACCGTAACGCATCTGCGCATAGAAATTACTTATCGTGAGCACCATGTAAGGTGACAACGGCTACCCAGGCGTTTAGTGAAAGCCGAAGCCGAAACTCCCCAGGGCCTCGATTAACACCTCTGTGATCAGATCCTCTTTAAGCTAAAGCCGGCTTGCCCGCCGCAGGCACTTGGATGCTGAAAAGATTAGCTCGGTATGTCGCTGACTTAGTGTCCGGAAGACCCCCTTCGAAATTACATCCCCCCTGATATCGGTTTTGTCTTCCTTCCAACGGAACACTGTAACTGTATTCATACTTGGCTTCACTTTCACGTAGAGCAACAAGAGTCAGATCACGTCTTGGCTTCAGTAATGCACTGTCTTATTAACAGAGAATCCTGTACTTACTCCTGACGCTACCACTGAACTACCTATTCACCCCTATCGCTTTATTTCACAACTGAATATGTTGTTCGTTTGACCTGGAAGCAGCTTCCAGATATGTTCTCCCTGCTTTCGCTGTCAAATTCATTCATCTCCGTGCCCTTCGGCCCGTCAAGAAGTACAGCGTTTTGTTAGGCTATCAATGTTAAGGTTGACACATGATTCAAGATTCAATGGATATTCCTAAATCGTTGGTTGCCATTGACTATACTACAAATCTGTTGCTTTGTTCGAAAAGTACGTTTGGTATCAAGCCTCTCTTCCTGTTATCGCGACATTTTTCCAGATCTGAGTTCTGACCTAAGCGGTGTGGAACTTAATCTTTTTAAGTATTTCTTTTCTCATTTTGTCTGTTTCCGAGCGCACAATGACGTCAATTACACGAATCTCTAACTTGTATGTGTTGCTGGCAGGTATTGACAATTGTTATGAACACGATAAGAAACAAATATAAAAAAATCAACTATGTTGCAGGAATGACCTTTTCTCTAGATGTTTTTTTTTGATTTTAAGATTGACGCATAATATAATAGTATCAACGTTTTTATTCGATTGTTGCCACTCACACCAAAATGTGCCAGCGTTATCTTTCCTACAGTCATGTGATACTGAACTACCAGTTTACACGAATCAGAAAAGAGCGAGTTAACATCCTCCAACGCTATAATGATCGTAAAGGTATCAGCTTTCGGCGAGCGGCGACCGTTTTGATCCCATTATCTGTGTGGCACTCTCGCATACAGATCACAAGCGATAGAAGACTATAAAAGTAGTATGGTCCAACTCGACAAAGCCCGACCAATGATGTTTTCAATACCATCTGCGATATCTAGGTACCTCGCGTACATGCGGCTTTTCCCCTTTGACCACTCGTCTTCATCTCGGTCCGCTTCGCTCTCGCCTTAATTAGCCACTAAACATGACATCCACCATTAACAATAAATGGCAGAAATACAGTCGTGCTAATATAGCAACTCAATTCGATCAGGATTCTGCTTAAAGTAAAAAATAGCTAAGAGGTCCACAGTGAAGTACGATTACCTGAAAGTGGACAAGTGTGACTAACATCTTGTGATAACTGGAACCATTCTTTAGTCTTTGTGCCTGGTTCTGGAATGGTTTCTAATGCTAACTGTATGGGGAAACGAAATCGGTTCAAGAGTTATCACACATGTTTCTCTCTCTGCATTTTTTAGTTTCTGTTGAGTTGATGTGTGCACGCAAGACGAACAACTGCGACTGTCACCAGGCAAGCAGCAGGCATTTTTTTTAAGCATCTTTTTTACCAACTCTCCAAGCTAATAATAAACGTATGTTAGTGTGGTAGCAAGTTGTCGTAAAAAAACAAATCATGCTCCACCTATTTTGATCCTAGAGAGACCAAAGCCACATAAGTGCCAGCCCTACCACCCTGTCACTTCAAGGATCTAACGCGTGCTTCAATCAGACCTAAACTCTTGTATCTGTTGCTTATGAGAGATGATCCTGAAAGAGTAAGCGCCCAGCGAGATGTTCATCACACTGAACGATTGAACCAACTGAGGCCTCGAGTGTACTACAAGCGACGAAACTGCGCTCACCCTTGCAGAGAGGGATGTAAAGATAGAGATGGAGATATATGCCCGAACAATGGGCTCAGCCTGAAACGACTCTGTGCTCCTCGTAGGCATCCACTTGCTATCTGCCCTCGAGTAACAAAAGCACTAGAGAACTCCAAGAGATGAGTAATGCAATCAATGTGGGTAATACACTTGCATCCCTCCCTGCCTAGACATGAACATAATAAACCAACAGAGAGAGTAGTAAATACACCCTTACTGGACAGAGTATCCAATAAATCTTAATAAGTAGAATGTGAGTCTCAACCGTTGCATTCTCTGATTCTCTAGCCACTTCAAAAACTAATAAGCATAATACTAATCTATACACAACCAAAGGGCAGTCCTTAAAAGTGACTCACATCATAAGGTCGGAAACTTGGTCTTAAACAGGAGCAAACAGGCTGTCTTTAACCATAGTCCTAGGTGATCTCCGCGAGCCACAGTTCGAATCAAATATATTCAACTCCTTATTATAAGGTTTAATAGAAAAAAATCAGTCACACCTCACAACATCATGGAGCACTCCATACTATTCGCAACTTACTGCAAAGACTATTGTATAAGGCAAGGTGAATTTAGCGAGCTCTGCACTAGCTACGCGTCTTGAGCGCTCGATTCCCGTTTCAGGGCATTACAATATGGTTAAGTGGTCACCATATTTGTCAATGAGTGAGTCGTGTGCGTATGCTCATGCGCACCTGCTCCTGAAGAAGTACGGACTCGCAATTAGCTCACAGGTTCTACGAGATTTTGAGATAGTTTCACGGTGGGTTTTGCTCGAGTGTCCGTGCATACAATAAAATCATTTATTATATAAAGATATATAGCGGATAGACTAGCATAGGTGTTCGTAGTTGGCTGTATGAGTCTGTAAGAACTAAATTTCATTAGTCAAAATTGTAGCAATAAATTATTTTGTGCTGGAAGCTTTTCTAGCAACCCAGTTTCAATAAGAACAGAACGACACTTCTTGCGCTAAAGAAAGGCAAAACCACTTGTGCCATCCACAACAAATTCGAACCAGCGTAACCATCTTATCGCACCTGATCTTCAATAGATTCGATTTGACCACACGAAATCTAAATATATACGTTCTCGCGGACTGAAACTGCTGTATAACACAGTCTATACCCTATCTTATATATTTTAGATATTTTTCATAATATGGTCTTATTAATTTGATGTTGACTGCGACTTGACAAGTTTTTTCCCTTCTGAGATGGTTAGTAGACATGTTATTCTGACATTTCTGCACATATAGCCGACAACTAACTCAGGAGAATTGAATTATTGTTTATATCAAGATCTATACACTCGCATGTTTCTCCGATCAAAAGAATGTCCGTGCTAAACAGCTACCAAGGCACGGAGCATTCGGAATGAAGAATCGACACCGTATTTTCTCCGAACAAGCTTCATGCTAGTAAACAAAGTTCCTGCCTGGCGCCGTCTAAGTTATATCAACCACTATGTGATTCAAACAACATTGATACTGTCTGTGTGGACACCAAGGCGGGAGGGTTCAAGTCCACACTCGCTTTTTACGACCACTACACGTGGGGTGTGTGATAGTCTGGAGCTGTGAATATGACATTTTATCCACTCAGTCAAAGGAAACACACCCCCATAATCCAAAAAAGGAAAGTGAGCATTCCAGCTGAGGAACACAGTAGCAGACATCGTCGCACGTACTCACGAGAGATAGGATGAGCACAGGTAGCGCACTTCAGCATATCGAATCGTCATGTGTCGTGAGTATGATGACGAGTTATATAACAATGGAGGTTCATTTAACGAGCATTATTGTCTAAACAATTAACATCACAAGACCTATTCACTATTAAATCTGGTTTTGTCAAGCTATTTAGATTTTTTTTAGAGACAAAGCCCCCCTTCCCAAACAGCCAAGTGCATTGCAACAATATATCTCAGAACCACTCAGGATGCCCATCTTTCCATTAATTCGTTACTGAAGATACGTTGCTGCGAAGTGCGAAGTGCTTTGGGGCTGAAGAATAACTACCTCATATAAGGTAGAAAACAGGAAGAGAGACCGAAGATACGAGCTGAGACAACCAACAAATAACCTTAGAGCAGTACATTGACAAAATGACAAGATGCTCTTCTTTACGGTTGCCTCAGGACAAAATACTAATACGCAGAACTCACCCCTGCACAATATACCACCCTGCTAGGCGGTAGCCGATCATCAGTATCAACATTGCAGCGTTTACTGTAAAAAGATAACTTGTCATCAGTCTCTCAGACCGAGAGATGCGTCTAGAACCTGGTCGTTAATGTCATGTGGTGAGTGGCTCCATTAGTATGATTGTCAATTTCTACACAGAAAGGAAATCACTAGAAATTTATGTGGTGCGAGTGATGCAACCACCAAATATTGCCTCGGATATTCTAGGGAACAATTGATCAAGGCTATTGGCGCAAGAGGTACTAGAGGCCTAGTGTCTTATTTGATGATTACAGATCCCCTACTTCAAACGTGAGGACTGTCAACCTTGAAAGCAACCCGGATCTAATATATGCACCTCCACAATCTCAAATTCTTGATCGGGTTCAAACCTGTTTGATTCGTTCCCCAGAGAAACTGACATGTGAGAAAATTGCTAAGCCAACACACAGATAGAGATGTGGAGTGTGATGAACTGATAGAAAGGGAAATTACCAGAGGGAGTGAACATACAAAGGGTTTCTGAGTTACGATTCAGCTCACTATATTCACAGGAGTCTAAATGCCCTCTATAGCCATAGCAGTGGACAAGTGACTAAATTATATCGCTACACCGTACGTCATTCTCTTCGTATCAACATCTTGCAATTTCGAGTTTCCTGTAGTCATGCAAGTTATTTTCCGAGCGCGAATCACCATTTCTCCTGCGTCTATTTTTCAGGGTGTTTAAAAAATATTAGAAAATATTGCTTGTCTACTTCCGCTCTGACATCACTTCTCTTCAGATCAGAGGATTTAGGTAGTTCCTTGGACGAGCTATTGCTATGTGTGTTCTGCCTTCTGACCAATGAATTATTGCTAACACATAATCTTTCAGTCGACACCACGTGGTGGTACAAGAATATTACGTCACTATCAAGCGTGGACACTATGTGAGACAGAATAAGAATAATACAGGAAACGTGATTCATGCCCTTTGTTTAGGTGGCCCAGACTGCTCTTTGTACACAGGAGGTTCGTAATTTGATTATGGACGAGTACAGTTCCACCTGTACCCCAACTACTTCTTTCCTTAGCTTGCCTGATTTGTTTAACAGGACCAAATCTAACACACTCTTTCAGATTGCTATGCGTTCGCAATCATATAGTATGCTACAGTCTCTCTGTCTTATAGATGCATATACTATTCCGAATATGACATATTTCTTAGCAGAGAAAGAAATGCGAGACAGGGTGTACTTGGTATGGATGGACTCAACTGCGAGGACTGTCTTCTTTGCCAGCTCTATAGCAAATGTCTATTATGCTCCTGTTCAGCTTTCGCTATGTAACTCGCTGGAGTTGCGGTTCCTTTTCCTACACGGGATCTATTGCATGTTCTTTTCACGTCGCCCGTTAAACCGGGTCTCTCTATGCTTAACGAAATTCGTTCGCTCTATTAGCCCATCCCGGGCGCTAATACTCACAGGATTTTTTCTTACTGTCGGTGCACCCAGTATTGCAACCAGGGAAGGGACACTTGATACTGAGCAAAACAGTGGCAGGCAAAGGAGATATATTATTTAGATAAATAACGTCGATGGCGCTACATAGGAACCTTAAAGATTGGATGTTCTTTCCATTCTGTTACGAAAAGTTCAACAGAAAAAGTACATATAGACAATTGTGGAACTGGAGCATTTAGCTTGCATCAGGAAATTCGATGCAAGCACTCGAAGTAAAACGAAAAACCATTAACTACAAAAAGAGCTTTAATAGGCTAGCAAGCAAACAAAAGACAAACAAATAGCAATCCAAGAAGGAAAGATAAATAATGCAACAATAATCTCTTCGGAAGTTTCCTGTTGTTGTTACTTGTTTCCAGTAGCAGTAAACATTGTTTTAAAACTGTTTAATGCTGTTTTTAGTCCTTTTACAATTACGTGAGAAAAACAGTTGGAGTTCTTTAATGTTTCTTATCTTTAATTTGAGGGATATACCTTAATGAAAAAAATGCAAATAATGTTTCGTCTTTGTTCGTTTTTATGTGACGAGGGAAGGGTTACGATCACGCGCTCTCTCAGTCTCTCTCTCTCACGCACGCGCACGCACACATACACACTCACATACAGAGTCGATAGCAGTAAATAGATATACATCTGTAGACATGCATATAATTATACAGACAGTTGAACAGACCAACAATTATGCAAGTCAGATAAACAGATGTAGGAAGAGGTAGACGTACAGCAATGCCCAGAGAATGAGGGACTGACAGACATATAGAGAAGTAGATGGAAGGGTGTGTAGTCCACACCAGACTACAATTCACGGCCACCTATATCTATCTTGAGTTTTCTTTCTTCCGGTGCATAGCTTCAATTATTCAATAGCTGTCGAACCTCACAGTCGTGTTGTCTTGAAACCATTGACTACGGCAAGGGGGTGGTGGTGATGGTCAGCTGGTGATGGTGGTGGATTGATGATGTGGTAGTGGTGGTGGTGATTGATGATGATGATGATGATGATGATGATGATGATGATGATGATGATGACAGTGACCTGATAGAGTTAAAACTGAAGCTGGACACGTCTCTCGTCACAACGACGAAGCATATCCCCGCCTACACCATGGACGACATATACAGTAAGAATGAATTTTCAAGTATTTACTGATTTCCCGTATCTGTGTCTGAGCTTTCTCAGCACTCCATTTGTCTGCTTGCCGCCTGTCTCCTTTCTTTGTTTTCTCCCATTCTCTGCTCCCAACTCTCTTCCTTCTCTCCCTTCTGGCCTCTACTCAAACCCTCCCCTCCAAACCACTCCATCCCCCCACCCCAGCCACTCCCTCTTTACCTCTTTACGCAGGTTATTTGGATATTGTAAAAGTGGACCACGACCCCAAAAAGTTTGGGAACCACTGAGGTAGAGCATGATCATAATGTGCAGTACCCTCTTGAGCATCGTTATCTACAACACCCTGTCGAGTATTATTCCTTTCCAGCACCTTCCGTTGCCATGAGAACATTGATTCCAATGTCAAAAGGTGCCGGCACCTCTTATCCCACACGTCCCCTTCCCAGGGATGCTTAGGAATTTCGGACTTACTGGCAAAACTTGTGTATCCTTCGGTTATTGAAAGCACTCTAGTTTTCTCGACAACCTCTTGGCTTGGCTAGAATAAAGGAACAAAGATCATGTGTGCTGTGCAAACTAATGGATCATGTCTACATCATCTTTCTCCAAAACACCAGATGTCTTGAATCCGGACGTCTCTGTTAACTTTGTCTGGGTTGTCTCATCAGGGCAACCATCATTTGAGTTATTCACTCCTGTTTTTAGAATCTGAAAGCCAAGATTTTGTCGTTGATAGTTTTCTCTCTCTTTTCCCGTAAAGAAGTTCTATCGTCTACTAGCAATCATATGTTCACTCAATGCGAGCAAGACACATAAAGAATCTTCACTGATTGTTCTTTCTTTCAATCTTAATTAAGCTACAATCTGAGTAAGATGCCATATACCTCAATCTCTTTTTTGCCAAACGTGTTATTGCCATATTCTCCCAGGTTTGTTTTCTTCTGTCTCTAGGTATGCTGGGTGGAGAAATGGGTCTCTTCCTAGGAGCGAGTATGTTGACAGTGATTGAAATTCTCGAAGTTATCGGTCTTAGCATCTGGATCCTGATCAAGACTCTTTTCCAAGCCCGGTGACAGGGTCACCATAGATCAGTGCACATAGGTCACAGGCACTTCCTTTATAATAGCTTCTCAAACGCTGAGGACTTGGAGGCTGCACTTTTCATCTCGCACGTAATGCCCCATCTCACACAGAAGGAAGGAAAAAAAGGAAGAAAAAAGAGACATGTTTCCTCAGACAACATAGCCTATACATGCATGTCGTTTTATAACTCATAAGCCTCTCGCTTTCCAAGAAAAGGGTGGCTAACGTGCTATCAATTTTTGCTGCCCGGCGTTTATCGATTGCTTCCCCTTAGAGTGCTCATTAAAGCCCTCGCGGAGATGAGCTTGACGTCATCGTGATGACCTTGGTGCCACATGGAGGCAAGCAGCGCACCCCTAACCACCTTCCAGTCGTTAAATTCTCTTTGCAACGATTTTTGTGATTCCGCAGAGTTAGCAGGCGATCGGGCGTGACGCACCGAGAATACGAATTGTAACCCACATTGTGAGCGATAACTGTGAGTGACAGACACGTCACAACTTGTACTCTCGTCTCGGAAGAACAAAGGCAGCGCCATAGAAATCATCTTCATCAACATAACCAAAGTCATCAACGCCATCATCACCATAACACTACCATACCTGTGATAATAGTGATGGTTGACCATCAGATCCACGCGGCCACGTGAGCAGAACAATAAGCGGAAGAACCTCAGCCTGTCAGCTGTCCGAAGACTGAGACTACTAGCGCCATCAAGCTGAACACAAAATAAAACAAAACAAAATTTCACGAACGGATAGTCGACAAAGTAAGGGAACAAACCAAACATGTAAAAGACGAGCTGGAGGAGTTATCCTACCCTTTGAGTGCTGTTCTGTTTGTTGTGGTTAAATGTCTACTGAGGTGAATTTTGTTTTTTAATGACTGAGCAAAACTCGGGAAGAAATACTATTTTTGCAAATCTGGATAAATACTCTCATTCTGTAAAAATGCATTTACGAATATCAACAAAAAGAGGTCAGTGGGATTATCTGTAAATTAGACATGCTTATGAGAAAATGCGTTTCACCTCTTTCTTTATACGTTGATGTTTGTAGGCGTTTGTATTTCAAGAACGGAAGGGAGACATTCACACAGATTTAGTAAAATCTCCTCTGCTGTACTTTCAACTCTTCTTACCCGGAAAAAATAAGGACGAACGTGCGGTCAAGTTCTTCAGAGTGTTTACTCGATGGTTTAATAAAATCTTCGCCAAACTTGTCATAAGATCGTTCACATTTGTCCGGTTAATTACCCAGTGATTAGAAAAAAAAGTGATTTGAGCCTCACTGCACCTTTAAGTCCGCATCAATGTTCTCATCACTCTAAAAAAAGTAAAAGAAATTATTTAGACGACTGATCCGTAAACAGGTGGGGAGATCAGAGCAATTTAAAAGGATCGGGAAGAAGTGTTCAGAGCAGGGCCTCAGGCAGTCACAAAGTTCTTGGCTGTTTGTCTGAAAATAACCCGACCGTTGATGGGTGGGGAGAGAAACAGAGAAGCGGTGGTTGGGGTTAATAGGGGATATCTTCAGGCACTCAGTGTGATGAGCTGATGTCAGTCAATAAAATAATACTGATCAGTCGTCTGGAAAGAGAAACGATGTTTTCGTTCTTTTGTCATCGAACATCGATGGCTGCGCGTGTGCCCTTGTTAGTTCGAGCGACAGTGTTTGTCGATGACCGCCCAGATAAGCAGGTGTCGATGCTTGTATAGCGTTTCGCTGGGCTACTCCACAAGTCGACGACAAAGAAATGAAGATTTCGGTCTTAAAAATAGCAAAAGACCTCTCGTAAAGATTGTAAGCTAGTAAGTTCTCTAAAGTACCTGGGCAAATCATCATCTCATCCATCCATCATCCATCATCCTCCATCGATCCATCATCATCATCTTCATGTCCAAAGGACAGACTAAGAAAACCCGAAGAAAAGAGAGAGCGAGCTTTATGTAAACTGTTTTTATGAATAGTTCTCATAAAGCAAACTTGTCTTTGATGCTCGTTTAAAAAATTCAGTGGTGGAAAATTAGCGGATATGAAAGGGGAGCGAATTTTATTGTTCTGTTGACCCCGTATTTTGGTGACAGGAAGAATTGTTAACTGCGCGTCAGAGCTCCGTCATTTGGTGTAATGAGATTGCAGGGAGCTGGAACATAATGTACAGAAACGAAATCTATGGAACGAACACAGACAAAAAACAGCAATGAACATGAAGTACAGGAAACCTGGCTCATGCGCAACAACTAGCTCGTAATAGCAACGACAACTGCCAACATGCCTGTCAAACGGCAGGTCACAGTTAAAGGGAGACATAACCCTGGCAACATCACACCTGATTTTTAGCCGGGTAGTAGAAACGAAGGTTGAAGACCAAAGATTAAAAACGAAATAACTGTTTTAACGGGCGCAGTAAAATGTTAATTAATATGTTTAAAAACTAAGTCAATGAAGTTTAAAAAGCTAATTCAAGAATCAATATAAGAATTCAAGGACAAGGAGAACTTTAAAGATCAGAACAAATTCTATGAAACTTAGGATTTAAAAAATCCTCCCATTGAACTGTGCGATATAAAAAATGCATTCTCAGACCTTTTTTTTAAAATTAAACAATACTTTCATTTGTGTGTCTAGTGTTGTAGCTCCTTCTGTCCCTCCCGCCTTCCTTGCCTTTCATTATTAATATTTGAGGAACTACGAATGGCATTTGCAGTTTCAAATGTCAGCACATCTTTAAAGGCGTCTACCTTTTACTTTTGTTAAAAAAGAACCAGTCTACATCTACTACCTCCATCTGCCGGGGTGCCATCTTTTGGGTGCCACTCAGCGTGAATAATTTTTATTAAATTGCGCGGTTTGCGCGGTTTTGAACACAAACTTACCACAATAAGGAATGGATTTCAAGTCTGGGTAAAAGATTGGCTATGTAATTGAACTGATCCAAACTTCCCAACGATTTTCAGTTCGTTGAAAGATGGCAGGTTTTGACTGAATGACAGATGTATCTTCCTTCTATTCTTACTCTACAGTTGTGCTTTGACCGAACAGTCTCTCTCCTCTCTTTATGTCTACACCCGTGAAGTTTGAGCCTCAATATCGGCGCCTCTTCCTGTCTTCCTGCATGCTCACGTTAAAATAAATAAACTAAAGGAAGGCAGGTAATCGTATTGCAATCGATGCTGCGCTTGGCACTCGCGTTCAGAAGATTTCCAGCCACCATATGTCATGTTTAACCACCAGGGGACGTCGCTTATGAAGCGAGAGTAAGTCATTTCCCTAGGGCAAAGCCGGGAACTCAAAGAAAAATCGTCTTATTTCACATTTACAAGGCTACACTTAGACTCCACTGACACTATTCCATGTTTCTTCACCCCAGAGCATCTTTGCCACCGCTTTATAATTACTACCCAAGTGCAAAACATCTCTCCAGGGTCTGTATACTGATTTGTAACTTGGGAAATAAGACTCTTTCTCTCAAGTTTCCCATGTCGCCCCAGGGCAACGATCTGCCCTTTGTTCATAACTATGGCCTCAGAGGTGTGCACTTAGCACCATTGAGCCCAGGGCTGGAATAGTTGAACTGGACGATCAGACAAAGAGTCGAATTGGTTGGCCAGTTGTGTTCCACTGTTCCTCCCGGGTTGGTAGGCGCATGTGGTAGGGGAGGTTCCATTAACGGGCCGTTGGGCGATAAGGAGCGTGTGGAGTGAGAGACTGAGTGCTGCTATCGACGTGTGAGTCGCGATAGTATCTACAGGTACTCGTGGCGAAACAATCATTTTCCGGCAATTACTGGCGACTTGACCAATTTGCCGGCAAATCGATGCTTGCGTTTGACACTCGCGTTCAAAAGACTTCCAGGCCAAACGTCATTCTCAACCACCACAAGCCTTCTTGAGCCCAATGGTACCCCCAAGTCATCATCGCCCGTCGTTATGGAATCATCATCATCATCATCATCAATCAGCCAGCAGCAGCAATCATCATCATCATCATCATCTAATTTTAAAATCAATAAAAAAATGAAAAATGACATTTCACTGACTGGCATTCTTCAACCTTCTTTCAAATAAAAAAAAAATATGGGAGTGGGAAGTATTATTACAGCGTTATGTAATTCTAGTAAATTCTGTGAAAAACTCACAAAACCTAAGACTAAAATCCAGTTTTTCTTGTTAAACACTCAAACTCCCTAACTCTCGTAAATCAGGAAATGGCATCGGTTTGAAACATGGCCATAAGTAGTTCCCGAGTGACAAATGACCACGATAACAAACAGATACACTTGATAAAATGATTCCATTTTGTTGAATAAAATAGAAACGTTAGAGACATGGACTGCCATCTCATGATCGAGAACAAATAACTCACGACGCGCATGCGCTGGATTAAGGTATGCACTCGTCTTTTCTGGTGTTTCCTTTCCACAGTGTGTTTTGGGGCTAGAGTTGTTTTAAGTTATTTTGTTGTTTTGTCAGGAGCAAAATATTCGAACTGTTCTACAGACAAAGATCGACACAAATAAAATTAGCCGCGCGCGAATTAGGTTTGGGATGAATTCCATTATTTGGGGTTCATTTCTGTCTAATATAAATTCCATAAGAAAAGCCCTTTGCTTATAAAATTTTTTGTACAATTTCGAAGCGCCCATAACCTTAACTAGATCACAAGCGGCAAAGCAAAAAAGACGACATATAGAAGGTGTAAGCAGCTTTATTCTTTTTGATGTTTTCCCTTTCAAGAAAGTTCTATCCTGGAGCTCTTTACAGTCAACGTTTCCAGGAAGACCTTCCGAAAGCAGGAACACAGAAAGCATCACATATGGGGAGAGAGAAAGGAGGAGAGGAACTTGACACTTGGTGCTCATGAACCTGACACTAAAAGAGGGGAGCTTAAAAGAAAAGCTTATTCACCATCTCTTGTCCTCTTTCCTTTCCCTGATCCTACCGCTTCCAGCAGACAGATAAATAAGTAAATTCCACAGGCAAACAGTTTTCGGTGCCAGGGTGACAAAACGCTACTGGTTATGACTAGTTAAAATAAATTTGTGGAAGACAGTTTACAGCGAACGATAAGGAACTCAGCCAACAATTACTATTAATTATTTAAGTACTTAATTACTTTGCTTATTTTTCCCCCGTTTACTTACTTTACCTCTCGTTAATAAAGAATAGTCATTGTCATTACACATAAACGTTAGGAACATGTTAAAAATATACGCACGACTTTGGTACGACGTGCTGGATAAATTACTGGTAATTACTGTTCATCTACCAATGTTACTACCAAGTGTTCAAATGTGTCAATAAACAATTTTTTGTTGTTGCTTGGGGAGATTTTGGCAGTGCACAGCTAATTACAAAGAGCCTAATTGTCTTTGAATTAAAGAAAGTGGCGGCTAGCTAAAAAAGACTGAAAATGCAAAAAGTTTTTATTTTATTTTTTTTATTTTTTTTTTTTTCGGAAGAAGGTAGGGTAGTGAAGGAAGAGGGTAAGCACTGAAAGAAAACTGAGCTAATTAAAGGAGAGTGCTGGGGAGATGGGAAAAAAGAAAGAAAATAAAGCTGGATGCTATACCTCGAACCGATGTAAACTTCGAGTAAAGCGCGGCTTTCACAGGGTAGCTTTCCTGTTCTTTCATTCCTTTCCTGAAATGAAGCACGCAGAAAGTTCAGACTATCTTAACAGGGTACGTAGAACAAACTCAAACAGGTGGTGTCAGCAAAATTAAATACTAGGAAAGATGTTTGTCCACAGTTCACCAGGTGGCAGTGAAGTCAACATCACCGGAAAGATCTAGCAGCTGACAGAATTAATGATTAATTAATTAATTTACTTTTTATTGACATTTTAATGTACGTCTTATTTATTTGAAACATGAAACACGCATCTTAACAACTATTTCCATATAAATACTTATCATCTGTATGTTGAGGAAACATTCCCAGTGTTAGCTATAACTTTTTATCCGGAAATTTTCACAAAGATTTTCTTGAATCGTAAACATCGCAACTTTGAATTTTTATGAAAAATGGAAACAGGCTTCTAGAAACACATCTGCGCCGTCTGCTATCTTGTTTGTGAAAAATATTGCGGATTTAGAAAAATCCGGTGCATCATCGCTGCGTAGGATCTTCGGCCCCCATCAGCAGGTTGCTATGGAAACTCCTTCATCGGCCGGCCGCGCGCATGCTGGCTGATTGGAGGCGAGCGCCAGAGCGCGCGTGCGGGTGCTGTTGCGCGAGCTGAAGGGAGGAAAACAGCCGAAGCGGCATGAACAGGGGGAACGAGTAAGACTGGGTCAGAAAGACGGGGAGAGACAGACGTAGATAGACAGAAGGTTACAACGAACGACAGTCTCGAACAACCTACCCCACCCCTCCACCCCAGTCTTGACCACCAGGGTGGTCTCCCGTGGCGACGAGACTTGGACGATTTGCAAGAAAGTGAGATTTTGGGGTTGCATCCCCCACACCAGCCAACCTCCGACAAAGCGAAAGCTGCTGAGGAGGACGCCTTAAAAACCTGGTGGAAGTGTCTGGATTTGGCAAGAAGCCTTGCGTGCGTCTGTAATCACCTCAGGTCGTATAGTCAGTCCTCCAGCACTGATGACGATTCTCTGACTTACTGCTTCTCGTGGGCTTCTGTCGGGCTTCTGTCGGGAGACATCCTGGCTTTTCGCACGAGGAGGGGGCACGAGTTGTGTTGCTGTGGTGAACATGACCATGTGGGATGCGTTGACCGGAGCCATGGACCTTCGGAGAACATGAAGGCATTAAGCAGGCAAGTTTTTTTTCTCTTCAATTAAAATCAGTGTGATTTTTTTCCTTGAATGGGATAGAAGATAGTTTTTCACACATACATAAACCTCATTTCACACTTAATTTCCTGTCAACTCTCCTTTTCCATAGCATACTGAGTATCTTTTTCTCAACCCCGTTTTTCCTGTGATGTGAAACTGGTTGCATGGACTTCACCATGTATCTACTATTCCAGGGATATCTTATTTCCCGTTACTCTTGAAAAAGTCACGGATATCTTTTTTTTTCAGGAATAGACACCTCTTCTCAGACCCCGAATCACATCGTTGCACCTTTTATTTTTGTAATACATTTGGGGAAAGAGGTAGGTCTCCTTAATTTTCTTTTTCTTCACGGTTTCAAGGAAGCTGTGACATTTGTACAAGATGTAGATCATCTATTTATCGCGCTGGTGTGATTTCAAAGTCGCATTTTGGAAATCAGTGAGGGGAAATAAAAATAGAGAATGATATTTAAAAAAAGAATACTATGCCAAACTTTTAGCTTGAAAATAAGGAAAGTAAAGTGAAGGTCCCATTAAAAGTACCTAAGGTCTGAATGGTTGACTGTTCAGGCGACACGAACTGTACTTCTTACGAGCACTCGTGTATTTACATATGTGTGTGCATGGGTAATAAATATTAGAAATAAATATTATTTAATAATTATTATTATTATTATAACGTGTTCAAGTATTTGATATAATAATAGAGAAGTTTGAGAAGTACGGAAGGGGAGAGGAATTTCAACAAGAATATACATGTACTTCTTTTTTCAACTATTCAATTTTCGGTTATTTTTGTGAATATAAAACTGGTAGTTATGAACATTCATACTTTAAAACAAAACATTCCACTAAAATCAAGGCATAATAATTTTACCGTACAGATAGAAAGGTGTCTGTGGTCAAATCATCTTTGCAAACATACATATTTCAGGCATATTAGTAAAAATGCAAAATATCTGTAACACACTGATTGGCATGAAGGTTTGAACTGATTGACAAAGCCACCATTATAAATTGCGGGTGTTGTACACAGTTGTCATAGCAGGATTCCAGTAAAGATTGGCATCCTGGAGGAAAGCAATCATAGTGTCTAGACTCCCAGACTTAATCGCGAATAAGAAATGTGTTTGAATAACTACTGACATTTCCACACATTGCCTGAACCATATGTAAATCGTGGTTTTTTTTTCTAATAATGGGAACCAACTTTACCAGATTTATTATGTAAATGGTCAAGTATCAAGAAACAGTGTTTGGGGTATCTATGTCTTGTCATATTCAAAAGTCTACACCAATTGTTAGAGGAGCATATCAAGAAGAAATGTGTGTGAGAGATGAGCTTGCTTACATCACAACAAAGCAGAATCCAACATATTATATTCCTGCCATGAACACCACCACTTACATCCACTACGATGGATACTCTTTCCTTCCACTTCTCCTTCATGTTTGCTGTGTGTGTGAGAGAGAGATGGAGAGAGGAAGAAGCCGACAGCGTGAGATCGATGAGGGAAGAGAATAGACCATTGCACGAGGAAATGGCGAGGGCATCCAGGCCGCGTGGTGTAATGGAAACGTGACATCTTTAAATACATTCTCTCTGCCGCATCCCTGATATTTGTAGACTACGCGTACGTCAGTGCGGCTAAAAAAGGCAAAACAAGTTATCTTTTTGTTTGTATAACATTTATAAATTTCAAAGCAGCTCTCTTCTTACTGAGAAGCTGGAGAAGGGTCGATACAATCGATCGACTTTTTGATTTTTTTAAAAAAGAATTTCTGTGTGTGCAAGTGCGAGAGGACGGCGGCAAAATACGGGTTAAAGAACTACTGGTAGATGATCTTTGTTGTATTGATATTTGTTATGTAACCTCTTCCAGAGAGAAGTTGGAGAGGAATATTTCATCGAAATTAGCATCTTTTTCAACCATCATTTCGTCATCTCACTTCCCTATTTCACTCCTGCTTTTTCCTTCCTTAATCACCTTCTACTCTACTCCTTGACCACCTATTTCTTTACTCTTTACATATTTTCTTCTTTAATCACCTAATTGTACACTCCTTGATCACCTGCTTTTACACTCCATGGTTACCTACTTTTTTCATTCCTTCATAATCTAAGTCTTTCGTCCTGTATCATTGTCCTCCTTCTCTTTGTCGCTTGTTTTTCATTCGGTGATCTCTAGCCTTGTGGATCATTGATCATCCGCTGGACTGGACTCGAGGACAGGATGTAAAGCCGACATCTATCTTTCAACACCCAGCGCCAAAAGCTTCACACCTGGCTGGTCAAGTGTCCGGGTCCTTGTCAGCTCCCGGCAGGGTCCTGTTTGACGAGTTTAATAATTCAGTTCTTTGCTTCAGACAAGAACAGTTTCATTGTCAAGTGACCGGGTAGACACCAACGGTGGCGTGTAGTTTATTCTAGGGTATCTCGATGTATGGCCACAGTCGGCTGCACTTTTCAAAATGTTTTTTTCCTCACAGTGACCAGAGAATTTCCACAGGGACCTGGGATTTTCTCTGGACGTCCTTATTGCCTATTTCTGTCCAAGAGAGAGAGAGAGAGAGAGAGAGAGAGAGAGAGATCGTAATATAATAGTGATACTACAGAAAAATACTGTCACACCTCACACAACAACAGTCACACTTATTCTCGACCCAACGAAAACAATGTTGTCATGTTGTTAAACTGAACACACCACAATCAGTGATAAGTTAGTTCTACACTACCAGTAAATAGGGTCACCAGGGGTCATTTGGCAGTCCTGTTTAAGAGCGATATCGTATTTGGCAAGAAGGACAGAAAAAAGAATTCTTGGTGATCAGTTTGTGTTCGTCAGAAGATGACAAAAATCATTCAGAGCGTGAGACAGGTCAGTGATAACCATGACAACCTACAACCCCACAATTCTGATGTACAGGTCACTGACTGTCTTCGTGGAAGGACAATGACCTTTCTAGCGGTCCTGACTCCTGTCATCAGACAAAGTTTATCCTTGATAGACAGAAAGTCGAAGCAAACAGACCGCAAGACCCTCTCGATCAGGTCAAATATACCTGTTCAGTTTCCTCAGGAGAACTTGGCTCCGAGGTTCTGTCTTCGAAATGATGTCAGTGTTTTCTCGGAGGGATAAGTTGCAATACATCAATCTGCGCGTGATGTGGGTGGATATCCACACATGGACACACACACACACACACACACACACACACACACACACACACACACACACACACACACACACACACACACACACACACACACACACACACACACACACACACGGACATTATCTCTTGGACAAAAGATTTCTCCATACAAACAACTTTTACAGCTTCTCTCTGGCTGGAGATTGAACTTGGCGTATTCTGCGGTTGTTGTTGCTGCTATTGTTGTTGTTGTTGTTTTGATTGGTTTACTGACAAAATGTGCCGCAAGCAAAGTATCAGCTTACCTGCCCCATGGTGTGGCCAGCTGGCGCCACTAGCGAAGTGCGCGGTGACGATCGAACACTTCCGCTTGGGAGAGTGCAACGCGTGCCACTTGTTTTCTCTGCTTTCATCCAGAACTACATTTTGTCCCTGGCTTCTGAAGTGATGTGAAGTGGATTTCTTCACCCACGTCGAGCTCCCTTCAAGGCATCGATAGGTAAGGCTTGAAATACTATGATGGTCTTTTTAATTAATAATAATATTTACAGGACATTTAACAGTGCCAGCACCCTATAACCAGTCGGTCTCATAGCGCTTGACATACACGAGAACGAACACACACTTGTTTAGAGTAAAGATCACACACACATACACACCATACAGAATTGTACATGTGTACATTGTACATACATTTGTACGTGCTTAAAAATATTTAACATCCTTTGAAGCAGAGAGCGATAGTCGGTGGCTATGTTTGCTCTCATGCACTCGGCACACAGGCATCGATGCTTTCATCTTCCTCCCCTTTTGTTCCTTTTGTTTTGTTTGCTGTTGTTGTGTTGCGTTTCAGGTTTTTTGTTTGCTTGGGAAGCTGCTGCACATTTGTCTCCTCCTCATCCTCGTACTCATTGCTTTCACGCAGACAAGAGTTCTGCACACGACTTCCACCGACGTTTTGCGCGCACACCATCGAGGAAACGGTTTTTTTTTTAAAGAAAAATCTGGGTTGGCGGGTACAGAACTTTCCGGTAGGTGTATGCAGCACGTGCGCTTGAGTGCTTTGCCGATAATCGATGTCAACGGGTATCTTTCATTCAGATCTCGATTGCAAGTTGGGTGGGTGAGCGGTGGGAGACCTTCCTTTTAATTTAAACAGGATGTTCGGCGACTGCAGCTTGGGTTTCACCTGCATGTGTCGAGGCTCGGAGGACTACGAGGTTTGTAGTGTAACGTGAGTTAGAATACGTCACTGGCTGGGAGAACCGTTTGTGACGCTCGGTGACGTAGGCGAATACGAGTGTGAACATCTTTTTATTTTTATTTTTTTCGAGCGATGAGTCTAGGAGAAAGAACAGTTCACGATTGGGAAAATAGCAACTTTTTGTCGGGCTCCACACTTCTTGAAGATATAGAAGAAATAGTACGATTAAAATTGAATTTACATCATTTGTTTGTTTTAATGTTTATAGAGATACAGCTTTACAAAATCAAAGTTAACGGGGTGTCTACTCTTCCCTTCTGCTACCCAGAAGTTGGACGTAGAGCTTAGCTTAGGAACCAGTGGCTGACTTCTGGTTGAGAGGCCATCCACAACATTTAGTGGCTGGTTGTGCTGACTTCTCACCTCCTGGCTGTACATTGACAAACGTAATAATGAGGAATAGGGTTTCCTAGGCAACACTTTCAAAATACATTTGCATGAGACAGAGTCTAGACGCCATAAGTAGCGGGAGTGTGGAAGGGTTTGGTGAGCACAGTGTGTCCGTGTCTCGGGTGTTGAGAATGTCTTCATGCTTGTGTTATCCACAAGATCATGATCAACAGCAACAATATTAACCTTTCTTTCACTACTATTCCTTGATATGTAGTTGTTAAACGTTTATTGTTGTTGTTGTCGTTGTTGTTTTTAAGTGTAAGGTATATATGATATCGACAGAGAGCTTACTTGCCCTTTTCTCTCCCTCTCTCTCCCCTTCTTTTCCGAGTTTTCCAGTGATAAAATCGTCACCTACTCCGAGAATAGAAAGCTTTATATAGGCGACAATGAAAGAGGACAGGAGCTTTCGGGCTGAAGCCATTCTCAAAATGAAGTCAGTTCACCAGACGATGTCAGCAGAGGCAGAGATTTACGACTAAAGCTGGGGATTACTGAGCACATTCCCTCCTTGTACACTGAAGACTACCCACAGGGTTGTTGTGGGGTGGTGCAGCCAGTGGAGAACTAAGGGTGAACCTCGCTCGACATCCACTCAACTCTAAAGGTCACCAGTAGGACCTCGACTTGTCCAGAGGAACGAATCGTTTTGCAATAGGAGCTGTGCTGCGTTTTGCGATCATAGAAGCTGACAGATTGTTGCACCCTAACCACTGTACTCTGTGACTATCATCGTCTACTGCTTGAACAAAATAAATAAACAAAAACTGCCAAGGAGGATTGTGTTCAAGAGGAGAAAAACAGCTTTGTCCTCAGTTCATGCCGAAAAGCATCCCCGCCTTCAGCATACGCATACGAAGCTGTAAAGATCTTTTATAAAGGCAATCCCTCGCTTGGCATCACTGCTGTGAGGATCCTGATCCTGGGTTAATTCCTGCTACTCTCTGGATGTAGTGCCTATACTTACAAGACTGGTTCTCTCCAGGTACTCTTGTGTCTAACCCTTCATTAACCGTTCTTCTTATATTACAAAACAGTTTTTTTCGTATGACATAAACCAAGCAAACAGTCTGTGACTAGCGAGGGAACGTGTTTCAACCCTTTACCAGCGGAAGGACTCAGGCAGAGAGAGAGAACATGTCAACATCCTTCCAGCAGGTAGTCATGGTGACCTAAGCGAGCAGGTGGGGAGCGGTACAGCATGAAAACAACAGTAGATCATACAGGTTGACTGATCGATTAGTTGTTTTATTTTATTTTTGCTTCTGCCCTCAGCGACAGAAATTCAACCTCAAAAGCTGTTATTGTGTGTTACTTTGGGGAAGGCAACAGAAGGGTTAAGCCAAACAAATGTTAATTAAAAAGTCTTTTCTAGTTTATAGTTTATTGACGTGTTAGCTTTACTGGTGATTGTCGAAAACTTGTCAACAAAATCTGCCATCTTGTCGACTGATGGCCAGTACCTTTTGGATTTGCCGATAAGTGCTGAGCAAACTTTACAACTTCCGGTCACTTCGTTAGGTGGTCACAAAGTGCAGGTCACCGGCCCTGAACCTTTCACCATAACCCACGGTATCTCCTTATCTCTCATTTGCTTTTTTTTACGCATGAAAGAACAAAAGAATGCATTTCATTTTTGGACTTGAGTTATCTTCCCTTTTATCGATGATCTTCCCTTGGCAGTGTACCTTGCTTTTGGTCCCTGACGAGGAGAGTCAGTGTATGTTGTTTGTCTTGTGAGCCGCCAGATGAATTATTTGATTACCTGCGTGGCAGATCCTGGCAGAGAAGGTGACAAGCAGACGAACAGCTTTGTAATGTGATTGTCGGAATGTAATGTTTGTAATGTAATTGTCGGAATGTAATGTTTGTAATGTAATTGTCGCAAGCTTGTCGGGAAGTTATTGAATGTTTCCTGCTGGTCTTTAAAGGAAAAAAACATGGGAGTGAAGTTTTGGCTGTCAATTTTGAGCTTGACATGGATCGTCTTCTTCACCTTGATTTAAAATTAGTCATGGACATGAGACGAAGGTCATGCTCTTTGTATTTTTAAATAAATCCAGGGGAGAGAGAGAGCAATGAAGGAAGTGACGCAGGGGGGGCAGGGGATAAGGCGGTTGGTGGCGCAGTAGCAAAATCGGGTGTCGTGGGTTCAGATCTTGACTCCGACACATTTTTCTGGGCGTGAAACCTGACGATTTTTTTCCGTCCTCATCATCATCACCATCATCATCTTGTTGTTTTTCTTGTTGTGCTTCTTCTTCTTCTTCTTCTTCTTCTTCTTCTTCTTCTTCTTCTTCTTTTTTTTGTTTGTTTTGTTCACAAGGCAGTAATTTCATTCTATAGGATCAATAACGCAGTTGAAGAAGTATTCCCAGGAATTTCCAGAGGATAAATAGGGAATTGCTGTGTAGTTTTTAAATCAAAAGGGCTGTCAGAAGGGATGAATAAAAGCGTTGACGAGAATATATTAACCTGGTGGAACTTGAGTTTCTTTCTTTCATGGAGGAAGCTGCTGCGCTTGAGACGATTCTTTACCTGGTCCTCCACCTGTCTTTCCAGTGGATCCTCCACCAGATGTCTTTACTTGTATTATTTGCTCGTTATCTTTGTGACTGTTCTCTAGCATGGGGGTTGAATGTAATCTCCTCCATAGCTCGGAGGAGGTGCGGTGGCTCAACAATTAGCGTCTGTCACCAATACAATGTCCTGGGTTCAGCTCTCGTCTGCGGCACGCTGTTTTTTTTCTCTGCATGTGGCATTTGTTTACAGAGGTGGCTGCCACCTTCATTCCTCTGACTCGTGTGGTTTGCATTGACCCGGTGGTATTCAGACAACCTGTTTAAAGATGGCTCTTGGCTGCCATGGTCAGTGGAAGTCTCGCCTCATATGGTTAGGCACACCCCGCGATATTTAGCATGAGAACGGGAAGTTGATCCGGTCTTGTTCATCGTGGACTTTGTCTCCCAGCATTCCTAACCCAAACACGGTGTACCTCATGATCGCCATTGAACCAGACTGCATCGTCTTTCGGTTCGTTAGCACTTCGTCCTTAAAGGTCTAGTGAGGTGCAAAATTCGTTTCAACAACACCGACGTCACGATTGTACGTTGTAAAGACCTCAGCCAGTGGCCAAACTGGAACCAGATGTTGGTTAGGCATATCTGTGTACACACGTGACATTCCGGTTTGGACCTCTCTCTGTGGGTTGTGATGTTTGTAAGCTTGTATTTCGAGAAAGGATTTTGGAAATAGCATTTTCACTGAATTTTACCAAATTACTCACAAAATATATTGCTCCTTACCAGACCTTTAACATCACGGGGATACAGTTCTATTTCAGTCCCAATTTCCAATGTTAAAGCCCTCACGACACGTCAAGCTGAAGCAGCATCGAGGGACAAAAGAGCTCGGAGCTAATGACGGAAGACTACACCCACAGAGAACGCGCCACCCTGTTCCCAGGATGCATTTGAGTCACGCGCCGCGCTAATCAGCGGCTCTGAAGAGGTCTTCGGGTGGCGTGGACAGCGCTTTGTGTTCACAAGTGCTGACGGCCTGACACCTGACGCCTTCCTCGCGAGACGCGAGACTGATGTGGCTTCGTCTCGGAACAGACTCACCGCTTCTTTAAACTGACCAGAAAGTGCCAGAGAAGAGGACTTTGCGACATCTTGTTACAGAGTGCGTGCTGAATAAAAGATGGACTCATCGTCAAGGATTGGTTTCATAGAAGGTCTCAAGCAGGACTTTTTGTTTTTCGATTTAGAAATATTTCTCCGTTGGCTTGCGTGTACTTGAAGTCTTGAAAATGAGTTTTGTGTCGACAAGTTGACTGTTCAGACCATACTTAACAAATGTCGACTTGGATTTAAAAGTTATTCTTAAGATCTCACATGAAAAAAAAAAACCCCGACAATCTTTGTTTTCACTATCTTTGCCTGTGGATGGGATTTTAAAGACATGATACTGATAACAAGACCTACGATAGATAGATTTTTTTCTGTTTGGTCGTATTAAAATCGCCACAACTGCTGAGCAAGAATCCAAACTCTGACCAAGACAAAGTCTGCTCCATGACTTGCCCAATTGACCTCCCAGACCGTCTCTGTTATTTCACTATTCAGCTATTGGACTACTACCTTTGACTTCCCACACCACTTTCCTTCTTGCTCTCTCTTTCTCTCTATCTTTTCATCAGAGTTTTGAAATGTCTGAGAAATCCCCCAGAAACCGTCTGCTGCATCGTTGCCTATTGTATTTCGTTCTGTCTAGCAACAATGCAGCAGTGCTGGTTCAATTCCTGTCAAAAACAGACTTCAACTTTTTGTGTCCTCACGTGACTGTACACATCAGTTACTGACTTCGCGAAATGTCGGGCAAAGCCCTTTACTATCTGAACTCACATTTCACATTTTTGTTGTGAAAACAAACTCGCACTCTCCTAACCCCACCTACTTGCAGTTGTTTGCGTGGGTGGCCAGGTGAAGCAGCGGTTAAAAACTTGGCATCAACACAGGGTATGTATGCAGTACCCCGATCTAGAAGCTCAGTTTTCTGCGTGTGACGTCTGTTTATCTAGTTGTTGTTGTTGTTGTTGCTGCTGTTTGCGCGAAACACTGATGGCCATGGCCTCAAACATCCTCGTCGCGCCATCCGCGTGTTGTGTCAACAAACTACAATGACCTCGACAAACACGACTGTCAGTAATGTAGTCGTCAACACCACCACCATGACAACAGCACAATCAGATCAACACCATTGTGTCGGACAATACGACGGCTTCCCTTTCATGCCAGGCGCACCCAAACATGTGGCAGGCCTGGAAATACGGACACAAACCACCTTGGGCCCGGTGAGTAAAGATTATTCTCAGGAAACAAACCAATTAACCGTGGCTTTAATTACACTTGTAGTTAGCCACTTCAGCTCTTAAACCAACGGTAATCAGGCCTCTGTCAGAATTCAAAGTTTTCAAGGATTTCAGATCGTTAACATTCTCAATATTTTCTTCTAGTCAAGATGTCCCGTATTTTTCCTTTTTTTTCCACATAATATTTTTCTTTTCACAGTTGTTGCTGTTTAAGTCGATGTTTGATGAGATAGAAAGTTTGAAGTCTGCCAAATACGGGATTTTCACACCACCTGGATTGTCCACACCATTAATCATTTTCCCGATCGTCATTGTGTTTGGATCCGATTAAGCTGGCACAAATATTGGACACTGCTGACGCCGGCATAAAAAAAATCACGGTAAGCTGCTCAGCTTCTAACGACCGGCCATTAGGTTGAAGGAGGAGAAAAAAAAAAACTCGCAACATGAGAAAAACAATAGCGAGGTTTCTAAAGTGTAAATGCCAAGCTTTAGTTAAGGTCATGAAGAAGGGTTCAGATGTAGAGAAACAGTTTTTACTTTGAGTAGACCCACATTTCTCTCTTCTCCCAGCTTTCTCTCTCCTTTTTCTTCTCCCATCCTCTTCACTTTTATCTTCTGACCGTGACGTAGGAAACTGGAAATAGAAGATAAGAGAGAAAAAATAGGATTGGGACTGACAGCTGAGTGAGATACCCGACTAGAACAGTCAGACCCTGGGTGGGGAGCTTGACCGAGGCATCTGCACTTGTAGTCCACGCAGACCAAACCAAAACAAGATGTGTTACATTTGTGTTACTGCGTGGAGGGAATACCGGAGGGAACTTTCCCCTCCTCCCATCATGGCAAGGGAATCGATTTCTTCAAGCCCACCCTTGAATATACAGTTCCGACCGAGAAACAGATTCTTCGTCTGCAACGGAGATAACCACCAACCTTCCGTCTTGGTGATTTCCTTGACAATCGAACCCCGACTATCTGGGGTAGGAGCCGGTGAAGTGCACTTTAGTTCAATATTTTCGCATTTGACAGAATATTGTTGAAATTTTGACATTTACTTGTGACAAGGGATTTTACTGCGTATGTTGTTTTAACCAGTGACATGGAGTGATAGCATTGTTCTCTTTCTGTCTCATCTACTCTACTGTCCGCCATTGATGATAGGACTGATAGATTGCCCGTGCATGAGGAATGAATGCAAAAATATATTTTTGTACGTACTCATTCAACCATAAATCCACCGTTCACAGTTCACAGTATGTTCACTAAACCATCTTTTCTTCAATCGACCATGCTCAGGCAGAGGCTTATAAAATTATGACAAGAAAATTGGAAATTCAGATTTCCCTCGGCGTAGGCTACAATTAATCAATCTCTCTCATCAATAAGAAAAGGAAATAAAAAACAAACAAAAAACGCGGTAAACCTAGAAGTTATTTAGCAAAAGGGATAAAATCAAAGTGGGTGGAGAGCAAGGAGACAGCAAAAAAAAAAAAAAAAAATCCGTTCACGAGGTATGGATGATTTGCCTCCCTCTGAAAAAACATAAGACAGTGTAAATGGGAAAAAGAAGGAAAATAGATAACATTGGCAAACGGAGAAGTTGTCGATAATAACAGAATGGAGTAAAGCACGGTATAAGTGGGAAGAAAATTGGTGAATCACGCGAGAGAAGGAGAGAGGGAGAGAACTGAAGCATGGGCAAATCACATGAGGGGTTAGTGAGGCGTGAGAAGAGTCGGGTAGCGACTCACCCAAACGTGTCTGAAGTGGATGGAAGGTTAGTGAAGCTCATCACAAGTGGAGGAATGGTAAAGACAGGGTTGATCATCTTTACCTAGCTTTGTGTTAGGTCTTGATGTCTGTCAGTCGAAGGATGGTCTGAGCTATAAGTCATTATTCTGTACCATAGCCAAATGCCAAAAATATCAAAAAATCCTCGATCTTGTCAATGGCGCCGGTGTTTGGCAGGTGAGACCAAGTGAACAGGAGGAAAGAGGAGAGAGAGAGAGATTGCATCGATTCTGGCCTCCAGAGGAAGTGGCACAACAATTACAGAACGAGTTTCTACTCATTTAGTTCTGATTAACTTTCCAGACACCCGTTTTCACCTTTTCCAGTCCTAGATGAATTTTTTTTTCTTTAACGACTACGATTCCATGACCACCTCTCCACCCACGTTTTCTGTATCGTATGGAAGTCTGGATGAGGTTAGACCTGCCATGCCATCTGCCTGCTGTCTTTGGCGATTGTCATCCACCTTTTGCTGCTAAAATCATTGATGGAGGCAGAGCTTGGGTGTGGTTTTAGTTTTCCTTTGACCTTTGCACTCATCTGGGTGCTGTAATTACTCCTGTGTCCATTGATTACAGATGGCAGTATCGTCGATCTACTTTGTTACAGTTCATATACTTATGCTACTTACCTTCTGCTGTAGTTGTTTCCATTGCAAGTTATACTGTTGAACTACTCTCCAACATTTTTCTAGTATATTGTTTTTCAAAGACTTACCTCCTCCTCATTGTAATATTAATCAGACCGACACATTTAGGAAGCACAGTTATACTCTTGATTAAAAGCACTCATTGTATTGTAGGGTCACGTTTCTGAAAGAAACAAATTTGGAAGAAATTAGGAATCAACAATAATTTTTAAAAACTTGAAAAAATCATCTGCCCCTTTATTATAGAAAATTTAATTTATATAAAGGTGGTCACATTCAGGAAAGACTATGCAGACAATACAGCGCCTCAAACACGAAACATGTCAGGATTATAAAATTTTGGAAAGCATCCAACAAGGTTAAGTCTGCACGGATATCAAGAAGCTGTTCTGTTCAAAAAAAAAAAAAAATTAGTAAAGAAAAGAAAACAATTGTAAACATTCAGTTTCCCAGACCGCGGATCGAATCTTCTCTGGAACACATTACGTTTGCCTGATCGTTATGCTCACAGGATGTTTGGCAATGTTGAAGCTGTCGCTTTTTTTGTGAAATCTTTTGAAATTCCACCTCTTGAAGTTCGACGCCTTCAACAACAGCAACAATACATATTTGTTTTATTGCTCCACAGTATACTGCCTCCAGCGCAGGAAAGAGAAAAAAAAAGGTTTCTAAGTGCATCTCACGATGGGCGTCAGCTCCGGCATCCCACACGTGCCAAGGGCAGATTAACAAGCCATCCCTTTAGTGCCAAGGGCAGGCTACCGCAGTCCTGCAAGCACTAGGGGCACCATCACCAGCATGTCATGTCTGACAGCCATCGTTCTCGCGAAACCATTCCAGAGATAATTAGCTCCAATGTCCCTAAATCAAGCAAATTGACGGCCCGTGCAAATAGGAAACTGTGTTTCCGAAATAAATAGCTGTCCTGTACCGGAACTGCACGATGAGAATATTTCAATCTCCTCCACCCTTAAAAATGTTTCACGCAGTGAGATGAACTAAAGTATGTTAACCTGGACTTTTTGTAAGACAATCAAGCTTGAAATCACTTCTAAACTTCTGTCATCTATCTGTCACCTGTCGTGACTGTTGGAAAAAGATGGAAGTCGGGAAAGTTTTTTCTGTGATACTCATGGTAATGTTCTGACTTTTAAAACTGAGATGAACTTTTTTAATTCCAACATGGAAACATTTTTGTTTCAATCATCTCGGTCTTAAAATAACTCCTGAGTTTGTAGGTCAGAAATGAACACCAAAACCTTCACCGAAAGGTAATTTGAACCGCGAAGCAACACAAATACTCTTTGATATACCTTGATATGATGTTTCCTTGGAGGCCTTGACCACGAAACAGACAAAACAGAATCAAAACAATTTTTAGAGAGGCGGATCTGTAGAGTTTGGTGTGTTTTTATTCCCATGTAGTCTTTAATCTCTGAAATCCATCGCGATTTTGCGTTCGAGGGTTCGAGTTCCAACAAAACACAAAAGCCGATGCAGGATCTTTCTCTCAGGAGTGTAACGAGAGCTGGGAAACGAACCGAGCGATCTTTGATATGGTTTGACAGGATCTTTTGCTCGGGGCCCTGGACAAGAGCAGAATCCAAACAAAACGGAATGAAATCCAGGTTGCGAAGAGGAGAAGTGAACACATGGCCGCAGGCTGAGTGAACAGTGACTTACCACCTGTCACGTCTGTTCTCGTTCCGCGTGATTAGCGGCCAGGGTGAGTTCCAGACTCGTCCTCCGTCTGTCTGTGGCCCCCGGGCCGGACACAGCCCGACAGACGATCCAACAAACCCACAGTTAAAGTCACATTAAGAGCATCACGTGGTACAGGACTGGCTTTGGCTCAGTCCCAGTGCAGACGTTTGAACGAGGACAAACTGGAGTGACTGGAATACAGGAGAGAAAAAAAAGTCTTGAAAAATCTGTTCTTGATTTTTTTCAAAGATAAAAAGCTTTACTTTCTTGTCTCAGACTAGACTCAAAATCCTCTTGGTCTTTACCGAAGCTGAAAAGTAGGATTTGGAACAATCCTGGGAACACAATGAAAGGTGGACAACATTAAAAGGAAACATTAACACGGGACAAGAGGTAGTTATGAGAATAATGGTAAATAATTTGATAACTGCTATTTATTTATAGGGTATAAGCACATGCATGTATTGCACCAACTTTTATAAAAGGAGATTTCATCCTCAACTGATAAACAATTTTAGACACAGATTTTGGAAGTTTAAAGTAGGTCATTAGGTCAATAGAGGAAGAGGGTGTGAATAAATATTTTAGAAATTCTAGTGGGAAGAACTGTAGATAAAATATAAGTTATTTCACATAACATGGCTTGAGTAGTTCACACTTACATAAGTCAGTTCTTCCAATGGAGGTATGAAGTCACAGAGGAGAGAGAGAGAGGGGTACACAAGGCGTGGAGCTGATGAACCACTTTCCCAGGCGCCGCGTGTAGCCTTATATTGATCCTCCACACCAGACCTGTGCGCCAGCTTAATACCATGTTGCCAGGTCCTTCATCTCTGGCCATGATGGCTGGATATAGCAGAACATCGACTGGTCAACATATCGCCTGTCACACGCAGTCTTGTCCTCCTTCCACCATTTTGTTCCTACACTCAGACCCACAATGGAGGCTGTGATGACAGGAGGGACAATGGGGATGAATGACAGACTCTCACATCGCTTTTGAGGTTTCAGAAGAGTTCGGAAGCCATTGTACATCTGCTCAATATTTCATCGCTCCGTCTTGTATTTTTTTTTACATTATTTTTATCCTCCTCCTCGTCCTCGTCCTCGTCCTCATCATCATCTCTTGTTGTAAAGAGAAGGAAGACGCAGATGAGAGGGAGAGAGGGAGGAAGATTATCTCGAGGGACGTGTGCTGAATCACTACCTCACTCCATGTCATCGTTAATCAGCAGGAGGATAAACTCTGCCAAGGGGCACTTCCGGTGGAGCTGCTGCGATGTACAGTGATTCTGACGAACGGTGAGTCTCCGTCCCACAATCCATCGCTTCTGGGGAAAGTCATAAACAGCTTCGCCCTCTCTCTTCATCTTTTTTCATCGGTTATCTACTAATTGCACACACTGCTCAGTCGACTTGTGTCTTGCCTGCAGGCACTGTACAAATTTTAATTACAATATTTCTGAAGCCGAAAAAAGAAATCTCTGAGAAGACCCACTCTACTATTACAGAAATAACAAATATTTCGGCTTATTTTGTTTTGTTTTTTTTTGTTTAATTATTTATTTTGGAAAGTAAGCCTCTTTTCCTGCTCTTTCATATCTCCATCAGTCTTCTTGTCAAGAAAAAATAAATGTGGAAGTGTTCGCAGAAGATGGTCTTACATTTTGAGGAAATCGTGACTCTCGCAAAAAGAAGTCGAAGAAAGGTTTTTGTGGTTTCTGGGAGCAGAGACTGGTATCGATGGCACCTATTCTCGGCTCCCTTGTCTTCAGGCTTTTTCTCGCGTTGTCACGCTTAGCTGCGAGATCTCATTTCGTATGGCGTTTAAATCTTTGCCCTTTGACTCGGTTTACTTGTCAGACATTTCCATATTGAGCGCCGCGCTGCTCTTCCCACAGAACTTTTATTTTTTGGAGAATTTGCTGCTTGCTGGTTGTTTATGAACCAGAAGAATCGCTTTCGTCTGTCATGTAGATAGAAACCAGCAGGGAATGGCGCAGAAATCAGAAAAACCTATACCCATTTTATTTATGGATGGGATTTTTTTCCCCCGAAGTAATATTTTGTACTGTCAGTGACTGCTCAACGTGTGTCACGTGCGATTGATTTGGATGCTTGGTGGAAGTCCAGATGTTGCTGGCAAGATGTTGCAGAGCTTTATTCTCCAGATCATGGAGAAGATATTGTGCGAGTTATTATTAAATTTGTTTTATAAGGTTGCTGGTGGCGAAAATGCCAGTGACAGGAGTTGTCATTTGTATACTGGGGTAAGTAAAAAAAATAAACTGGTGACGGAAGATTCTAGAAAACTGAGCTCCCACGCACACAAACACACAAAGAGAGAGAGGAGAGATAGAGCAGACTTTATCAACAAAAGCTCTACAACCCTTTGTTCTGAACCCTCCTTACTTATCGGTGTCGTCGATTTGTTATCTGTCTCGTCGGTGTTTTATGTGTCTCCTCAGTGTGTCACGTGTCTCCCCGGTGTGTCATGCATGGACACGGCCATTGTGCGCCAATTCATGTTTTCATGTCGCGCCGTGTGATGCCGCCTTTAGCACAATCTTCAAGCACTTCTGGCTCGGTGCCAGACTCCTGACTGTTTCTGTGGCCTTGTGATATGACGAGTGCCGAACCCTCGGTGCCAGCCCAACCCTGTTCCAGCAAACATGGCGACAGAGGCTTCTTCTTTCCACGCACGACCGTTTATTCCATCTCGTCTGATAAACTCACGGATACCTAGGTCTGGAACCGACAGGCTGCTAGTGTCTGTGGTCTACAGATGGGCGTTTCTCACGTGATTCCTGCTATCTGTAGACTCTCTGCCGCCCGCCAAACTGTGTGCATCAAGTCTGGACCACCAGAAGGCAGTGTCAGGACCTTGAAACCGAATATTTTAAAGGGTAGTTACACACGGCCTGTAATTTTCTTTGGATGCGACATTTTCTTTCAATAACTGGAGGCGGCAAGCTTTGTTGTTGGGAAATGGGAAATGGGCAGTTGTTCAACAGATGCTTTTTTAATTTATATTTTCCTTTCTTCTTTCATTGCTTTCTCTTCTTTTCTTTGTTCCTTTCCCCCTCATCCTTCTGTTATCCCTTATTTCTCTTCTTTCTTCATGACTATATCGCATAAACATGTGTGTGTGTGTTATTTTATCGAAAGAATAAAAAACAAATCCATAAAATAAATCACAATCTCTCGTGAGAACAAAATAATATATTTCACATAACATAGTTCACATAAAGAAACACACACAAACACACATACATAAATGTAAACGTACACTAAAATGCACTCGGTGACGTGTTGGTGCGGTGCAGCTGACGTCACCATCTCTATGGTACGCACAACGAGGTCAGACCTTGACCTACACTGTTCGTAGCGCTGTCAGCTCGAGCTCGCTACGTCACTTCCTCTCTCGGGAAATACAAGGACCGTCCTCCTCTCCACGGTCGCCATCATCATTCAGCAGAACGGCGTCCGCGGTAAGGAGAGACAATAATTTACGACTCTATCGCTTCAACAGCAATTTCCTCCTTTGAAAAAAAATTCAGTGGCAGTTGCCAGGCAACGCGACATTAGAATATAGTTTCCGATGGCTGGAGGCAGGTCGGACCAACAGAAACTGGACTCAAAAAGTTTAGAGACTGTTCAGTTCACTTCCCAGTCGTTTGTTTCAGCGGTCGTAACCATTGGTTTCAGTAGATGTGTTCACTTCACACTTACATGAATGTGGGAAATATATTTATATTTTAAAGATTTTATCCGTTAATAATTAATTGCAAATTAGTCTTATGTTTTAACCAACCGTTCATAATGTTTATAGAAGTCATTCATCGTTAGTGCTTCTGTCTTTAATCTGCCTACACTTAGTAGAAGAAACAAGAGTAAAAACAAACATAAAAAGAATGACAAGAATTGCATCTTGAAGCCATGATGACCATGGCGAGCAAGGTGGAAGCGTGTTGGGAAGCGTGTTCTCTAACAACCTGGGTCTTGCTAAACTGTAATGGCCATGACAGACCGGCATTTCATTTAAAGAAAGAATTGATTGGACGTTCACAAGACTGGACAACTTTCTGTTGCGGTGATCCTTGATTGATTTCTGGGGAAAAGCTAATCCTTATTCACTCCTGCGTGCTTTAGAAGCCTTGTGGTTAGTTAGTCGATCTGTCCGTCGGTCGGTCGGTCGGTCGGTCGGATGGTCGGTTTGTCATATACGCAATAGAGTGAGATTAGTCTTGGAAACATTTGACATAATCTCACTCCTAGGGTCCTCTCTTGATAATCTGTGTGTCTGTGTGTGTGTGTGCGCGCGCGTACTTGCTTATATTTAGGTTGAGGCCGACATTGCCATTGTTTGTCTTGCAAGCAGTTCTTTGCAATCTGAAGTACCTTCTCTCATCCTCCATGGCTCCAGCCGACTCCACTCCCTCCCCGCCAAAGCCTCGCGACGTCATCTGCAGGCCTGGAGACGAATGAAGTAGAGTTTAATGAACACTAGCGCCACCACCCCGCTCTCAGACTTTCCTTTTCCCCAACTGAAACCGAAGACTAAATGGGATCACTCTATACTCTTGGCTACTGAACCCTCGCATTGAAGTAAAATTTATATCAAGATCCATTTACTTGTCCACTGGCGACACCTAGTTCACGTCTGCAGTCCATCCTCATTACAAATAAGTAAAAGGTTGCTGATATATTAATAAAAGTATCCATATTATCAGAAGATGACCAAAACTGTCTAAAGTTTTTTTTTTTAATTTCATGTAAAAAAAGAGATATGAGCACCAGATATGAGTATGTCGTCATGGTAACAGAGATCGTGAGAGTATGTCATCAAGGTAACAGAGACTGGGTTTTTACTTTTTTCATCTGATCCTTTCTGTTTCATCGACTGCCAGCCTCATCTGTTTACTGCCATAACGGGTTCTTTGCTAAATTCGTCGGTGAAAAGGTCAGACAGTCTATCCTCTCCGCTTCTGAATGTTTTTAATATTACTGATCTGTTTTAACTCTTGTTTTTTTATTTATTTCCCAGAGGCAATCATTAGATTGAGAAGCCAGCAATGACTGTCACCTGTGTGCTCCTTTTTTTGTTTTTAATGGACTTGCTTCTGATTTGATCACATTGTGTATCGTGCATCGTGTGTTGTTCTTTCTTTTCTTATTTTAAAATTTTTTTTATTTGTTTATTGTTTGTTTTTATTCGTTCTTTTTTTTTTATTGGTTTATTAGTTTGGGTTTTTTGGTTTGATCGTTCGTTTGATTTTCGGGCGTTTTTTTATTTGCGTCGTTTCTTTCTTTTTTATTTGTTTGTTGTTTAGCTGGCTGATTGGGTTATATTTTCTGTCTTTCTTGTTCCCTCATACACATGTTTACATGTCTGTAGACCTGTTGTCTGCACATAGGGCCGACATCTTGATGCTCCGGCAGAACCGAACGCTTTCTTCCCTTTTTATGTTGGTGTATGCCCCTAAACATCAGGCTTAAGTTCGTGAGAAAATGGTCTGCATACTGAAGAGATGCTTTGAAGGCTAATCGAACGAATAAAGTCTGTGCCGCCAGTTTTTGCTCCTGCACCCGCCTGTCGGTTGCTTAGGAACCAGACAATAAACCTCAGATCTTCTCGCTTCATTGCAGCGCGGGGACAAGGGAGCAGTAGATGTTCCTCCCTTGAATAATACCCCGGGCTGTGGGAACTGAGTATTATGCTAATTGTATTTTCCAGCAGCATGTAAAACTGCAGGTCCCTCATTAAATTAAAACAGACAACTTCATATCAACATCAACATTTTTTAAAAATAATATTAAATTAAATTATCATCATCTAGAGAGATTAAAGTCAGCTTTCTTGCTACTTCATTTTTTTTCAGTTATATTTTCTGTATGTAGCAACATTAAAGAAAATATCTCTTTTTGTTCTGTCACAATCGAAATAAGCAGGATACATTTCTCTTATTTTGCTAATTTCCTCCATTCCAGAGATTTTTTTTTCATGAAAACACTCAGCTAGTCAGTCGAGCGAGGAGTTCTCAATCATAGTCGTAACGAGGGTTGGCCACCCGACTGAGACTCGCTCACGATCTCAACCTTTTATGAGCTTTTTTCTGCCCTTCACAGAGCTGCACTACAGATGCTGTAAATCTGTCATCCAGGATGCCGTGAGCACGTGCTTGGAACAAATCGAGTTTAGGAAGATTGGGTTTGGGTGGCACGGGCTGGAAATATATATCATAACTGCCATCACTACACTTCTGGTGTTACCACCCCACCTCATCCCACCCGCAACTATTCCTCGTCGTAGCCTATCGTCTGTCTGACGAACAGCAAATCGACAAAAATACATTTATGCAATTAGTAATTACTGTTATAATGAATACATTTTAAAATACAGTCTCAGTGAACTATGGAGATGGATTTCTCCCACCCACCCCTATCCTGTCCAAAAACTTGAGATTTATGGACGAACATGATGTCGCTTCGCCATGATTTACTGCTGATGTTAGTTCTGGTTGAGTTGACTCAACTCTACCCCACCATCCTCCTCCCGGGCTGTGACATCATCGCAGAGTTGTTCTGGTGGCCGATGGGTAGGATGAGCGCACAAACAAGCTAATTGGTAATTAAACAACAAATAAATGAGTTTTTAACAGGGTATTATGAAGTAGGGTTGAGTGGATTTCATGATGATGATGATGATGATGATGATGATGATGATGATGATGACTTCTATTTAGGGCCGACAATGGCAACAGTCACCGATGGTTGTAAACGTGAAATCGATTCAGCTCTGCAGAGGGCTTTTGTTGATGTTTATGGCGGTAACATAAAACTGCAAATCATTTTCTTTTCACAAAGCCGTCCCAAAGTTGTCGAGTTCGAAGAGATTGAGTTTGCCAACGAATTATCGAAAGCACTCAAAGCTGCTGTAAAAGCGGATCGCTGGCCGGTCTATTACGTCATCAACCCGGGTTTCAGAGCCTGTTTATGAACTCCAGGAAAACACACCGAGTGGATGGTGGAGTAGAGAGTTTTACCCGGGACTTGAATGGGGTGGATCGTTCCTTCCAATTGACGTTTTGTCCTTTTTATATTCCGTATTCCAGACCTGATACTGAAATCTTTTTAACTCATGAATGATCCATCTCGCTCTTGTTCACTATTTTATCTCTGAAGAGTAATTTACATAAATTGGTTTGATAAATAAATCAATTAACATGATCTGTCATTGTTTCCAAGGCTGAAACCCTCATGAAAGAAGACAGCTGAACCCAAAACCCTGGTCCAGAAGTCACTAACAGAATATAATATATTATATTATATATTACCACCAATCTAACTTCCCCCAGGTTGACATTCAGTGCATCTACCAGATCATATCACACCATCAAAGTCAGCATCCTTTTAGCAGACAAAAATATTGCCTTCCTTTTTTTCTCTCTTTCTCTCTTTTTCTTCCGAATTCCGAATCTTTAAGTGTGATATAGCAAGCCAGCTACAGAGGGTTAAGGGAAATAAAACCCATTCGAATGATTAAGAGGCTAAAGAAAAGAGAGGAAGATTTACTTGTTAATCACTTCTGCCCTCGGCGAAAACCTTCGACCGATGCCGGAGTCTAAACGCGGCACTTTTTTTTCACACGCTTCACTCACAGACACTTCCGCTCGTCGCCGCGGATGGCGGAGCGGGTGGAATCAATAACATTATTTGTCAGTAGCATCTTATAACTAATGGAAGTCAGTGACGTCAATACCTCATCCACATGTTGGAGGTGCTTCCTTTCTCCTTTCTTCCATGGACGCGTCCATGTCCTGCTCGCAATTTTACCTGACTTCCCTTTCTTCCCTCCAAGCTTTCCTTCCATACACTCCAAGCCTGTGTCGGCATGACCTAACGGCTGTGCAACTGAAATAATGGTAATAAGAAGAATTTAAAAGATTCTTATGTTTTACCATCAAAAATGTTTTGACTGAATTTTATTTTATTTTATTTTATTTTATTTTATTTTATTTTATTTTACAGGTGACGGTGTGGATGAAATAATGAGTAGTAACAGCCATGCGGAGCCAGAGCTATAGCTTTCTTTCTGTCCTCCTGGCCTTCGTCGTGCCTTCAGTAATGGGTGAGACTTGAAAATATTTAAATAAATATTCCTCCTCCTTTTTGCTTGTCCCTCTTTCTCTCTGTCTGTCTGCAAACTCCTTTGTTTCTCCGTTTCTTCAGCTTGTCAAAATTTTCGATTTCTTGTTCTCACCTTTCACCTTCTATTGTCTGCGGGAAGAAAGTTGGGAGGTGAAAGTGCTGCTGTGTGTGTTCTGAAGGAAAGAAAGTAAGTAAATCCATCTGAATCTCTATGGAAGCTTGAGATAGACTGTGTTTATGTGGCTTGTGTATACGTGCTGTACCTCAGGTTCTGTGGAAGCTTGAGACAGATGGACTGTGGTGGGATGCTGGGCTGTGAACGTGCTGCAGGCCAAGTCCTCGGGAAGTCTGAGAGCGGAGGAGAGAGAGAAAGTGGGAGGAGGAGTGAGAGAGGGGGAGAGAAATGAGAGGAGAGAGGCAAGAAAGAGAAAAAGGTTATTTGTGTTGATCTGTCGCTGCTGTGCAGTTGTCTTGTTGACATTACACGCTTATCGTTTCCGATGATCGAAAGTTACCTTTCCATAAATAAACATACACGTCAGCACTGAGACCTCAAACATTCTGACGGAATTGCGCCGCTGCTACGTGTGTGTCCGGGAGTGTGTGTGTGTATATATATCAGAGCCTGTATTTACATATATACTTCTTGTGTGTGTGTGAACATTAAATGAGAGCGTTATCTATGTGCGTGCGTGTAAAAGAGAGGAGATGTCTGTAAGGATGCCCAGACACTCTCTCTCTCACACACACAAACACTTTTTGAATCGTCTGCCCGTAACGCCAGACCGTGACGTCATACCTGCAAGATGCTAATCTCCCACAACTACTACCACCATCACCACCATCACCACCATCACCACCATCATCACCATCACCACCATCACCACCATCACCGCCCACTTCCTCTCCTCCGTTCAACTAGCGACCTCGAGTTTCTCCCCTGAACAGTTGCATCTGAGGTGAATTCGTTGACTGGTGCTCTATGTGCCTGGTCACGCAATCTCTGAATCTTGTAAGCCCTCGGTATAATGTGGGGAGGTTTCTCACCTCACAGTCGTGTGCTTAGTATTCTGGACTCTTGAGTGAAAGGTCAGGGTGCGACTCACGTTTGTCAAGTCAGAAACAGGAACCTGATCATCAGGGAGGGTCAAGACGGGCTTAGTTCCAAGACATACGATCCTTTCCTATTTTCCAGCTTACCTTTTTTTCATCCAGTTTCCAACAACGTGGTAAAGAATGTATTCAACAGAGTCTTAAACTCCTCCAAATAAATTTAATCCTGAGCCTCCAATTATAATCAAGGATCGATGATATAGGCTGCAAGAGCAACAAAAAAAAAAAAAAAAAAAGAGAGAGAGAGAGAAGGAGCAGGTTTTGAGCCGTCTATAATCATATTTTATCTAATGGTTCATTTATTATTTTTACCTTCGTTGGTACCGGTCGTGAGATGCCATGGATGGCTCCCAAGTACTTCCAGCTGTTTACTGCTTCGAGACACGTGATCTTGTCCACAGTTATCGGCAAGATATCTGACTACATCATCAATAGATGTGCGGCTGTCCGTATCTGCCTCCGCTAGTACTCGGGATGGAAGAAGTTTAATGTTTTAAAATTATAACAAAAAAAACCTAATTCGTTATTTAAATTCTTCAGGAAAGCCACCCAAATGGAGATTTTTTTCAATGGGAAGGAAACGAAGTTGAAAAACTTGGATAATGATGTCGTTAAACAAGACTAACGATGATCGTAAATCGGAAGACATCGCTCTGATCATCAGAGTCGACTCACTGTGCAGGTAATTGCTTCAGCCGCGATGATGTCATCCTGTGCACTTTAACAGTTTTAAAACGAAAAAATGGCGAGGACGTCAAACACCGGGCAGCAAGTGTCACGTGGCTAATGAGAGCAGGACTCAATAAATGCAAGTCATGTGTGTCTGTCTGTGTGTGTGCGTGTGCTCCGGCAGAAACAAAAGCAAAACAAGAAAAACTGATGCGTTTGCAGGCTTGAAAAAGGAGATGGGACAGACTGTCAAGGCGACAAGATTAAATTAGGGCCACAATCCTGCTTCCTCAACAGGACCTAGACGGCCCCTGAACTGGGCTTTTAATAGAGAAATAAAATGCAGGAAAATTAGAACATAAAAAGGAAGGGAAGGGAGAGATAAAAGGACGGGCAGATAATCGTTTACTCACCCCTCTCTCTCTCTCTCCAACGCTCTCTCTTTCTATGTGTGTGATGGGCGGTCATTCTCATGAGTGAGTGCGTGAGTTCGATTACTTTATGGCAGAACCAGGAACTTCTGAAGAACACACAGATTGGTGAAAATTAATAAATGCAATTTGCGATAGACGATATTGTCTTGCAAGCTTACTCGTGCCAGCTGTTCAGATCATGAAAATAGACCGGGTAGCCTCGCTTCTTCTGAAAAGAAAGCTATGGCAAAGCAGTAAACGTCAAGTAAATGTTTCATCAAACATTATAATTTTGATATTCCTTTCCCCCCTCCTCCTTCATCATTTTCAACTTTGAGGTCATTAAGATTCTGGGTAATTAAAATCGAAAAGCAATGCCTGCTCTTTCGACAGAGCATTTTGAGAAATACGGACGCACGCGAAATAATTAATTTTGTGGCTGGCAGCAGGATCTGATGTCCTGCACATGACTATCTCTTGCAACTACTCAGAGCTAAACCCTGCAATTTTGTCTCAGAATGTCGCTGTCACGTCTTCTCGTGTACAGACAGATGCAGGATTATTGTTAACTGTGTTCACAAAAGTCTTTAAACGAATTTTTATTTATTTATTCATTTTTCATTGTTATTTTTGCAAATATCTGCATCTGAAACTTTACTTGACAGGACAACGTGGTTTTCTCAATTTTATAAACGGGATGTGTCCTCGGGTGTCGAGGGCTGAACTGATTTTTGTATTGGGAAAGACGATAAAAAGGGGTTGGTGGGGGGAGGGGACAAAAACACCAGACACGTGTGAAGTCTTTTGTTCACTGCACGTTCCTAAACATGTCCATTACCTCGTTCACACGGCGCCACATCCCAGCTACTTTTGTCGATTGCCTGAAGCTCTGTGTAGGATCCCATCCCACCCCGACATTTCTGATATTTGCCAGGCCCTATAAGGACAGGAGGGGAAGGATGGATAGCTCAGATTTCTTGTCGGCCTGTTTTGTTTGTTTTTTTTAATGTCAGATCTCACTGCCAGCATCTTACTGTATCTTAAATATTATATCTCATATGTATCTCATATTTGTAATTGCTCCTGTGGGGTTTTGCGCATCTGGATTCCTTGATGTTTCACGTGTATCTCAGATGTCTCTAGCATCTTGTCTGGGTGACATGTGAGAATGGTTGGCTACCTGTGTGAGTGAGCTCTTGGCTACCTGTGTGAGAGTTTGGCTACCTGTGTGAGGGATTTATTTGACATGCGCCACATTTGCAGCTGACCAGTTCACCTTTCAAGCTAAATATTTTGCTCTAACTCTGAGACACAGTTTTAAAACAGCCAACTGAGAGTTCAGCGAGAGGCCGTCGCTCTTCTGAAAAAGGAGAATTTGTGATCGATTTGCCTAACAGGTTCCTAGACTTGTGGAATGCATGGAGTCAAACACACAAGAGCAAGAGAAAAAAAAAAGAGAAGAGAGAAAGTGAACGAGAGAGGTTTTTGCAGTCGCTGTACCAGCTTTTCTTGAACCGAGGATATTTCAAAACATGTTTTCTGAAATATTTTATTATTTTTGTTTCTTTCTTTGAAAAACGTTGTCCAGAATGGAAACATTCAAGACCATCAAGACAGGGTTTCTGTAGGGCCGACTGTAAGAAGGTGCACAGTGTAGTGCAAAGGTGGATTTCAGAAAGGATACTAAAATGATTTAGAAACAGTGATAAAACCGAGGCAGAAGTAGTTAAAAGAATTTCATTTCAGTTAGCTTAGAAGCTCTTTGAATAACATATTATTTATTTTCTTTCTCTCGCTCTGACAGCCTAATCAGAAGTTAATTTTTGCGACCATGAAACAGAGGGCTTAGAATAAGTTGTGAACAAGGCATCAAAGACTTGTATACTTGACAGCCATGACTTGTACACTTGTACTGAGCCTGCTAACATGTACACTTGTGTTACTTGTATTACAGTTGACTGTCTGGGATGCTTCACGTGCACGTCCATTAACTACAACAATCCAGAATGTGAAGATCCTTTCAACAACACCGGCACCTTCTGGGACGGCGACTGCTGGGCCGCCAGGAAAGAACGCAAGGGCAACTTCCCGGCCACCCAGTGCATCAAGATGATCGCCGAGGACAGTAAGTGCCCCCTCTTCTCCCCGATCATCAGTAGACGAGGACCAGATCCTAGTCAATTAAGCTGCTAGCCAAGGACATTAAACATTAAGTGTCCTGTCTTATCTCAGTGTTGCAAGTTCGGAACCACGGACCTCGTCATGAGAAATGGAGGTGATTGCCGAGGACAAGACGTGTCCTGTCTTAACTCTGGGCTTCAAGATAATAGCCACGACGGAATTCATGCTTCATCTTAAACATATAGCTACAGATGTTAAGTGTCCTGTATGATGTTGTAGTACCTGGGTCTTCAGTTGTACAAGTAGGCGTGAACTACATACATACTGGAGATTTGCCAAACTTCTCAAGAAACGATAAAACCTGAAAACAAGAGTAACGCAGAAAAGACACAAACACGCTTGTTTTTCAGTTGGATCGGGAACATAGAAAATGTTGGCACAATGCCCACGAAATCATTCCAAAACTATGTTTTGCACTCAATTTACAGCCGAGTCCGAATTTTGACCCTGTGTGTGCGCGCGCGCATGAGAGAGAGTGAAATGATATCTAAACGATAAGAAGGGTAGAAAACCTCTAACTTGGAAAGTTGTCTAAGACTGCTATTGTCAGTAACAAAATTACTGTTACTGGTCTGTTAGAACCTTGCGATGGTATTTTATTTCCGGTTTCTGTAAGCCTTTTCAATCACGAGTCATTGACGACGATTGAGAACTATCGACAGCTTCAAGCAGACTTCAATGTAACTGTCAGTGACCTGAAGGGTCATGGAGAGCAATCGTCGGTCAAGGCGACCCGCTGTCCGCCCTGTCCTGACCTCTTCACCCCGCGCTGCTCATGTTGCATTGGGCACAACGCCATCTGGCATGAATAAGACAACAGTGGTCCGCAATCTTCTTCACTGATGAATCTTGCTTTGCCAGGTCCTTCCACGATGGCCGAATCAGGGTCTGGAGACGACAGGGAGAGCATTAGCGTGATCCATCGATGTGGAGCGTGATGGCTATGGTGGTGGATCCATCATGGTGTGGGGTTGGGTGGGGACGTCCTGCAGAACATTACCTCTACCAGGTGCAAGGCAACCTGACAGACGTGGCATACAGAGAAAACATTTTACAGCCTCTGGTAATGCCAGCACTGCAGGCCATTGGACCACGCTCCGTTCTTCAGAACGACAGCGCCCGACCGCCCATGGTCAGGGTCGTCAATGACTTCCTACATCAGCATCAAGTCAACCACATGGACTCGCCGGCCTATTCCCCGGATCTGAATCCCGTTGAACATCTGTAGGATGTCCTGGGCCAGCGACTTACAGCCACTCACCCCCACACCCTAGCATTTGACCTCAATCACCTGTAGTAGTTTCTTCAGTAATAGTAGCAGGCAATTCCTCAAAGGACTCTGAGAACATGGGATCAGACTACAAGACAAAGAAGCCTTACCTGTACTCATGCCAATGGTGGAGACGCACCATACTGACTTTCCTTTTCTCTGATATCACTTTTCTGAACTTTAGAAACATGAGTTATATCAGTTCAAGCTCAAATCAAATTCTTGTTGTTAAAATAATTTCTTTCAATAAAATTGTCTAAAAATGTTTCTCTTAATGAACAAAGAAATGCTTTCATTCGATGTTATTGTCTGCGAGTTTATCGGCACAAAACAGAGACTGATCTTTCCAATATTTTGAGCAGGACATGACTGCATTATAGTTTCCTGTCTGATATTGATTCAATAGTGGTCTAGAAGTATGGTTGGGTGAAGGAAAGAATAACTGAGACTATATTCTCAGCTTTTTCCGCGGAAGGGGAAATGGAAAGTCTTGAGAACTGGTGTCCCTGTGGTACGTTAGTGTTCAGAAGCCACACTGCTATTGATGCATGACTGCAAGCTGGGCTTCGTGACAAGATCAGCGTGAAAAATCTCAGGATCGACAAGCGTGTCGCAACACAAAGCATGACCTCTCACCCGGCCAAATCCCGGAAATGAAACTTCACCGACCGATAAAAATTAGGCTCGTGCGTGGGACGTCTGAATGGCACTCCCAGATTTCTGGGACCAGAGGCAGCAATGCAAGTCCAGACACTTTGCCCAGCCAAGTGCTTTAACTAAAGGTCAAGGACGCCAGCCTCCTGTCTGAGCACGAAGATTGATGAGCTGGTACTTAGCGAACATTAGCACCCAGCCGGTGGTGGACAAGGTCTGGTGGCAGAAGAAAGAACACGGAGGTACCTGTCAAGTAGACCTTTTGAAGTCAATGGCTACAGTCATCAAACGACCAAGAGAACTAATCACCCGTTCCCTTCACAGGAATTACATAGCACGAAGCATCCTAAAAGTTACTAACGAACTTATCAAGATCGGATTAAAGTTTCGCCAGTAAAAGATGCGACTGGTTAAATCTTGAGAGATGAATAGGGGAAGACATTACTAACCACCGACAAACAGCAGCAAATTTGACCTGAGGTTGAACCCAGTTAGCATTTTTTGTTTTGTTTTTTTTCAGGGGACACGGGTCACACCATCGTTGCACGGACCTGCGTGGTGGACAACGGCGACACCAACTCCGAGACGGAGATCGGGCGTCTGAGCCACTGCGGGTGGATGCGGACCATCAAGTACGGCCACAAGAGAATGCGGGGCTGCATCCTGGCCTGCGACACAGACGGGTGCAACAGCGCCACGAGGCTGGGTGCTCCAATCAGTGATGTCCTTGCTGTGGGCTTCTTTTCCTTGGCTGTAGCCTGGACGCTGAGAGTGTGACCACCCGACTGTGCACCCGGCACCATGTCATCTCACGCTTTCTGCCTTCGCAAGTGTGGGTGCAATGAGTCAGTGACAGGGCGAAGGTGTCGGTCATCACTTGAAAAGCTCTGAGAGTAAGAAAACAATTTAAAGCAAGGATGTGAACAATAAGGTAGGATTCTGACAAGATGTATAGACTATTAATTATTTTCTAAAAAATAAAAATAAGTCTAGCCTTGCCGGCCCGTCATCGTCAACAGGCTTCCGAGAATGTCTCCAAAATGGTTTCAGGAATCTGATTACAGTCCTTCGGATAGCTTGTATCTCATATTGACTTATGGAAGTCTGAAGCGATCTGTTCCGTTATACCATACGACTTGCAGAACTGCATATGCACACGTGTGTGTGTTTGTGTGTGTGTGTGTGTGTGTGTTTGTGTTTGCGTGTGTGATTGCAAAAGAAAGTGCGTGTGCATGATTTAGTCTTCACTTGCGAGTGTGCTTGTGTGCAAGATGATGCTTGGGCAGGATGGTTTGTACATGATCGTTGTATATGTTATGAATATTATCTTCTTGTATGTGTACATGTACATGTATTTACTTTTTGTGGAAGACGATTACTTCCGTCTTGACTTCGCTCTGTAGTCCATCAACTGTCTCCTATCTGAATGTGATCAATTCTGAATGTAAATGTCTATGTCCTTACCCAGACTTTAAATCATTCTTTCGATCTGTCCTCACAGACTTTTAATTATTTTTCTCTCTGTCTCCCATCCACACATCCCTTCATCTCCGCTCTACCCCCTCTTTTCCATGTTTTCTCTTGTTATTTCATTTGTTTACTTCCCTTTTATTCTTGTTTTTTTCTGGTTTGATTTGTGATGTCCTCCAGTTTTAACTTTCAGACATTTTTATTTGTCCTTATTTCTGTTTTTCTTGTTTTATTATTTTCTCTATTCCAGCTTTTCTGCACCTTTCTTGTCTTCCTTCTCTTTGCGATTTCTTGTTATTTTGGAATTTATTGTAAATGTAATCCTTCATCTCGTCACATTTATTATCTTTCTGATGTCTATTTAACCTTCCTCTTGTGTCTTTCTATGTACATGTGTGTTATAAAGATCTTGGTCAAAGACATTCTCTCACTCCATTCTTCACTTTGATATCCACTTTTCTTTCTCTCTTTTTGTCTGTTTTTTTCTCTCTCCATTTTTATCTCTCTCTCTTCCTTGTCCTCCATTTCTTACTGTCTCTGTATTCTCTTTTTTCCTATTTTATATATTTACATTCAGTCCTTTCTTTCTTTTTGTAATTTCTCAGCGTTCGTTTATTCTATTTTTTCCTTGTTGTTGTTCTGTGGTTGCATAATTCACTCGTGCTTTTCGGGACTTTATCAAACTTCTTGTTTAGAACACGATGGAAAAATAAAGACATAATGTTCAATGCTGTACACAAAGAAGACAGCTGTTGAGAATTCCTAGCCCTATAATTAAAGTCTTTTCTCGAAACACAAAATCGATGAGACAGATGAGCCTTTTATTTTCTAAACCCAACGCAGACACTGAGTAACAAATGCAGCAGCTGTCACAGGAGAAACAAATTGATGAGAAAATAGCCTGAAGCCTTCTTCGTTCCTGCTTCTCTCACAAAAAACAAACAAAAACAACTTTAAACTCAACTTTCGATCACCTGTTTGAAGTAGTGCGTGCGACATCTCCTGTAGTGTGGGCACTACCATCTTCCAGAGTTACAGTCTCATTTAGTTATCTCCCCGTGGCCGTTGCATGGGAGTTGCGGGCCCTTTTCATTCAAACTGTTAAAAAGAAACAGAGTTATCGTTCCTTTAAAGTTTAAGGCGAAGATATTTGGGTACAGCTGCTTTGTATTTCTTGGTTGTGTTGCTAGAAAGATTTCTAAATGCATGTTGACTAAATTTGGAACCGTACAACAATCTTGTAAAAATCAAAGAAAAAATATTCTTGTTGCTTCTGTTGTATTGTTGACTTGTTTTGAAACTTCAACACTAACAAATGCGAACTCTTCCCTAATGGCTCTGAGTCTTGAACAAAACCCGTCAAGTGAGTCTAGCATTACTATTTGTTGAGAACTGGCTAAAGGTGACCAGTTCAGGTTATTAAATTCAGCAATGCTAATTTCTCCTTTGAGAGGTAAAGGGAATGAGTATTGGGGGATACCTCTGATGCAAAATTGCAATCATAATTGTTTGATGAGAATGTGCTCCTCCTAATGGTCATTTCTAAAAATAAATACGGGAAAGGCTGTGATAAAATGGGATGAAACTCGGCAAAAGGAAATGTTCTGTCAGACATATAAGCAGATGACACACCCAGAGACTGTCCCAGACAAGGGACGGGTGTTTTAATCCTCGCTGTCTCGGAGAAAAATCACTTTGTCTCTTTTTTTTTTTTCATCCAAGTTTTCTTGACCGTGCGATGAGGGGAAACTGATGTTTCTCGTAGCTACATCACGGTAAAATAGCCGGCCAGGTAAACATGCTCAAGACCAGATCTGAACCAAGAACAGCCAATCCTCAGGGTTGGCGACAGACCGTCTCAGGGCCTCCATGAACCTCGGCTACTGACCCAAGACAAAATACAGACCTAAATACTTTCTGACATGCTTTGCACGTTAGGTCCTCGCTTTGCGATGTCTAAATTTGAAAAAGACATGTTTTATATTCAATGACAAGAACAAATTTAACCTTCAAGGGAATAAAATATACCAATCACGCACAAAAAGACTAGTGAACTCGTGTCAGCACACATACGATCGTCCACCCTGAATGAGAGATAGAATGAACCTTTAGAGTTTGGACAAACCTGGAAAAATGCACGTGCTGGTGACAAGCGTGCCAAGTTCCCTATGAGAAATATTTGACACAGTCACGTCTTGCTAGTGTCATCAGTCATGACACAGTCACGAGTCTTGCTAGTGTCATCAGTCATGACACAGTCACGAGTCTTGCTAGTGTCATCAGTCATGACACAGTAACAAAGTTTGCGAGCTCCATCAATCATGGCTCAGCAACAAAACCTGTCTGTGTCTTAAAACATGTTTCATAAATATTTATGTGACCAGCTTATGTTTATTAGTTCATAAAATTCTGTACATAAACCTTTTTGCTTGTATATTAAACACATTATCAACTGTATCTATCTTACTGGCTTTCGTATTCTTATCTTTTTTCTTCCACAAAACGTGAATAATGTATGTTCTTTTCTTATAATGAGGCACCTTTGTGCAAAATTAATTCAATCTATTGAGCTGTTTATTCGTCTGTAACTTTGGCCAAGTCTCAGCTTAAAATTTCTTTTTTCCTAGTGAATACCACAGAGAATTTTAAATGTTCCTAAACTGTGTTTAGACAGGAAGAGGGGATGACAACTTGCTAGCCTCTCACCACACCCGTCCTTAGAAACAAATCTTTTTTTTTTCAACAGCCAGGCGGAACAAACCATTTCTTTGAAGTATTTCGCTAGTTTCGAACTGTGAACACTTAAGTATAATACATATGAACGGGTAGACGCCTATTAAGTATTGCTTTTTGATGAGTACAATCCTTTCACGATGTAAATGTCTTGTTCCGCAACATTTCACTTGTAGACGCATCACTTTGAACATTGCATGGAAATTTTCCTTTGGGTGATTTTGGCCTAAATTGTTCCTCCAAGCAAAACACATTTTCATCTCAGCTCATTCCATGCACATCATCATCTAAGTTATGCATGGATCACATGATGTGAACGAAGGCTGCACATGTCACCAGCTTAGTGCAGTCCTGTTCACTCCTTCTTCATCCTTGCACATCTACTAAATGCCTTGTAAACCTCTGGACCAATTACATAGTGCAAATCGCTGGAAACATTAAGTATTTTTACACCACTGGCTAATTAAGTACTTTCAGACTAATTATAAGTATTTTCAAAGTACTGGACTATTTATTTTCAAATAAGTACTTTAAAAAACACTGAGCTAAAAAAATTTCTCTGTGCTAAGCAAGCATTTGTAAATCTCTGTAGAATGAACATTGTTCACATGTTGAACAATATTCGTCTACTGTTCATACTGGCACTGTGAGATTTTCGTTTGCATGACTTCTCTTGTCTGTCTTTCTACTGTATTTTTTATCATCAGTAACATGAATATGTCAATGGAGAACATTTACAAAGCTATAGCCATTTATTTATGGAAAATACTGAAATATTTATGTAATACTGACATGGCCAAGCGGGAAGAGAGACAGGCTGCATGTCGACAGGTAGGTAACTGGTGAACGTCTGTCTCCTGCTGGAGGGCAAAGGTCAAGTGTCTTGCTGCTCAGCAACCGGAGTTTTCGTGTGAAGCGTGTTTACTCTCATGAAACATGTTTACACTGGTGAATGTCGCATTAATAAACTGTTAGTAAGCTCTCTCGTTGCACTGTCATGACAATAATCAAGGTCTTTGTGACAAGTTATTAGTTTTGTTACTTTGTTCATTTCTTGCAGTCTGAATGTATTGCAGAATGAGAACTTTGAACCTGGAGGATGTGAGCAATGATGTGTGTGTGTAAAAAGTCCAACCTCGAAGTTGCTGACAAGTAGAGCTTAGCCTCTCTTCAGAATATTGCGGGATTTAAAAAAAATATTTTGAGAAAAAGACACGTGGCTTCGCCTAAATATTTACATAACCTAACCATATGTTAATGGCTGAAGCCATAGAAGGGAGCACCCAGAGGGACAGCTTCCAGCTGATGCTGACGAGGTGTCGCTGCATCCCATCTTATTGAACTCTGACCGCATGGGCAACTGGACTTTGACATTTTGTTTTAAATCGGCAGGTGAGAACTATGATGCTCAAAGGTTTGTATTTTATGGACGGATTGTTCACTCCAATCTACGAAATTAAGATCTTGGAATTAACTAATGACCTGAGCCCGTATATTTTTGAGGAAAAAATAAGCACACGGGTGGTCACTGATGAAGAACAGACGAGACAGTTGATGGCTTACAGCAGCAGCACCAAGACTCGAAGATTAAAAAACAGAGTCAGTTTGTGACAGCAACAGACATCAAGACTGATGGAGGTCTCTGCACCGAGGCTGGAAGTTTCTGACCTCATACCCACCTACCACCGGTTCCCCCCTCTCTCTTTCTCTCTCAAGAACACAATAAAACTGAAGACAAGAATTTCCTCTTTACCAGTATCTCTCTTGCTTGCCTAGCTGCCAGACTAACCCTAATCCAAATCCTAAACTGACTCATCTGTTTACAGGAGCAAGTGCTTCCACCTCGAAGTCATTTCAGTGGAGAATTTATTTTGTGGGGGAGGTGGGGAGCAAGAGATGGGAGTTGTGTGGTACAATTACTGATGGCTTCTTTATATCTCTGTCATGGTCGGATTATTTACTCATGAGTTTTATCACCCTACAAGACCGCTGTTTGTTCTGACCTTATCTCTTCATTGATAATGTTGTAACTTTTTATTGTGAGAATTATACATTTTATTGAAAGACATCAATGTTTTTAATGGGCACATCGTCTGCCTCGGGTTCCTCTTGCTGCCTGAGTAATGGACTCATTAATAATCGTTGTAGTAAGGCCCAATCGGATCAGACCTATTTTTGTTTCGGAACCAACTCGTAAACCGGTTTATATCCCACCAGTTCGCTCAGTAAGGAGGTGGTGGTGGTTGGTGGATTTGGAGAACTGGATTAGGGCTAGGGATAGTACAGCGGTGGGTTTGTGTTAGGATTAGTTTTAGGTGAAGGAGGGCTGTTAACCCTACCAACCAGATATCCCGGAAATCTTTGTTAGAATTTTGTAGGTCTGGACAAACGTATCTGGACATCTGGAACCACCAGACAATGGAATCCATTATCTGTTAACACCACCTTTTTGTGTATTTTTTTTTTGTGTGTGAAGAACATCTGGCTCGCAACTCTCTAAAACAGTTCGCAATCTTTTTATTCTTATTCTTCAATTGTCTTTGATGAATCCTTGCCAATGTCCACATCAAGCACTTACCTTGCATTGGTCTCAACACGACCTAGTGTGCAATTACTGAACACACCTTGTCGGTTTTCTGGGCGGTACTAATTTATGGACTGTAGTAATCATTCAGAACCCCTCTGACCACTTTCAATAACCCCCTACCTGTGATTTTCGATTACCTTACCACCGGCTTCTCTTTCAATTGCCATTCCCTTCTTTCCTTAACTACCCTCCTTTGAATTCTCCGATCCCTGCTTTTGTAACATCTTGCTTCCGCTTCCGAAGATGGAGGGAGAAGGGAGGTGGAATGTTGGAAGAGGTGAGAGGTGAACAGAAGTAAGATGACAGATTACGGCAAACCGAAAAAAAATGTTTTTTCGATCGTCGATAACGACGCTGTTATTCAACTTTGCATTGTCGCTGTCGGGCGAGAAATAATTCCTCACATAGTGTGGAGTAGAGGCTATTTTCACCAAAGTTCAAAGCCCTAGTTCTTTCATTCAGAATTCAACCCTAAGAGTGAAGTTATGCCAGACTGCAACTTGCTGTCGCTCCTGTCCACATCTAGACAGTCTTTATGAAAGGAAAACACACCGAGGGCAAACAACAACACACCTTAATTTGTTTACAGACACACGCTACATGCGCACTCACAGTGAGTGTGTATGTGTGAGAGAGAGAGAGAGAGAAGAAATAGAGAGAGAAAGAGAGATTTTTATTAATACACACACTGTCCCCGACCAATATTGTTCGTCATCAAAAATACATACTTACGCATGCATGTATGCACACTGCGGATATCTCGGGGTTTTCTTTCAGAAGTAATTGCTTTGCGGTCTGATCCCGTTTGATCGTGAAATCATTTCCTCAAATCTCCCAAATGCAAGCCAAACTCCGAGGCATTTAAGAAATTCTGAAAATGACCGGAAAAGGCGATATCTCCAAAACCGGTTTGCGTCCAGCTCCCCTCCCCCATCATCTTCCCTGAAGTCGTTTGTGTCCTCATGAACGCCAGGGACGTGGAAGACAAGTGTTCTGTTCTTCCACTGAAGGCTGTACACATCGATCCCGGGAAAACATGCAAAACATTTCTGGCTACAATATCTGAAAAAGGCAGAGAAAGTATTTGTGAAGGAAGCAGGCCTGGCCTAGTAGGAGGAAAAGGGGAGATTGGACATCTACTGACTGGGCTGTGGAAAGCCTCCCAAGGCTGGTAATGGAGTCTACTCTACAGTGTACGCTTGTTTCGCTCAACAAAGCTTGGTACCAGAAAATATCAATCATCACATACCGCTGTTGTTCTGCCGACTTTTGATTATGATTGTCTAACATGCAATCGGGTTGTACAGCAAAAAGGTCACAACTGCGGGCTTGATGTGGCCACCTACCTGCTATATAGGTGAAAATATCCTATTCGCCCTTTAAATAGGCAATCCTGTCCTGAAACTAGGCACAGCTCATAGCCTTTTCACACCAACACAACATAGGGATGAGTTCTTTATTTCATGCTCCTGTTGCACAATGAAAGCAAATAGTCAAAATATAAAAACCGTATTTAAGACACTTTTTTTTAAAAAAAAGACTCTTTATTCTTGCCTCTCTGAAATGTGCGCCGGTTTAAAAAGAATGGGTAGGTGGTTCAAAGGACGGATTTTACAATAGCAGTGAGCATGCGGTCTGTTTATGTACAGGATAATTTATGTTTACTTACAGGATAATTCAAGACGTCATAGATCACATTATTCTTCGTTTTATTTATCGTGTCCGGTAACGTGTAGTCAGTTTATTTTGGCCCTTGTTAAACAAAATTAAGCACACTTGTGATTTCAACTAGGAATATTACAACCCCAGTGCCTGAGAGTTGCAGCCCATCTCGACTCCCCGTGATGAGAGAAAGTCTGCATTTTGTGAACCTCGCAAAGGATCTTGGTAAAGAGGCAAGGTGGGGACTGGAACAGAGGTTTGACCTACGGCCAGCGACATCCATCAAGTCCTCCTCGCGTTCCACGCGACCACACTACCTCAGCCAGGGTTGAGCCTACGTGATGACGAGGTTGGGCATGCCGTAGCACACCATGTTGAACCAGTCACTCTGAGGCTGCGCCGGCTTCTCTTTGGGCGACTCCCTGTCCTTGTCAGGGTCGTCACTGATGGGAGGCTCAACGCTCTGCACTTTGCTCTTCTGCTTCTCGCTGCCCTTGGCGTCCTTGTCCTTGCCCTTCTGGGAGACGGAGGGCGCCGACGCCAATTCCTCCGCGGCTAGTCGCTCCTCCAGCGCGCGGCGTTTGGGCGGCGACAGGAGCAGGCGGACCGCCTGTCCAGACGACATGCCGCGCTCCAACAGATCTGAAACAGGAAAGGTTAGAAGGCTAGAGAACGTAAAGGTCGAGCCGATTCTGGTCACGTGATCCAGCCAGTTCCAGTGCCAGTTGTCGGAGACTACCCATCTCCATACTGGTCTGCACATGTCGTATGAGATGTGCTAACCGCTGTTAAACTAAAGATCACGAGATCCTGGGTGGATTTTGTCAGCGAAATGTTGCAAGTGTGTGCATGCGTTCGTGTGTGTGTGTGTGTGTGCGGAGGGTGGGGGAATGAGAGAATCATGATTTAAAATACCGACTTTTCTTCTTTGTGAAAGAAGGGAGGGGAGAGAGAATCACGATTTTCCTGTTATTTGTTTGTCTTTGTTTATTTTATAACCTTTCTGAATGCGAACGACAATAACTAACTTTGAAATGTGAGTTTTACAACTAGTGTGAAGCGCAAGGTTCTTGGCCTACCTTTCATGGTCAGTTCTAGTTTGTTTGTGTTCTCGGCCAGCGTGCACGACCACTGGTTAGTCAGCACACACTTCGTCCCCGCCAGACTGACCATCATGGCCATCTCCAGAGGGCCTTCCAGCGCCAGCTCGTTCTGGCTGTTTCAAAATCCCGCACATGCACAAAAAAAAACAAACAAACCCAAATACATGCACACCACACGTTTTCACACACCCCGACCAACAAGCACGCGCACACACGCACACACACACAGGCATGTACATGCAAGTTCTGAAGCAATAACTAGAGACAAGCACACCAAATGTTGGAACTGCTACACGAAGTTAAACTGATGCCTGCATAGTGAGTACATTTAAAAGCTGCACAAATACAAATATAATATTGTGACAAATAAGAATGATGAGAGCATGACTGTGATTTAAAACATTTCTCTGACAGAACCACAAGCAATGTGAGTGACTAGCATGCATGTCACCCGCAGATAGTTTTGAGCTTACAGTCCAATGATTTCACTTGGTTAGTTTACGCTGCCTACTGACAATTAGCAGTCTGGTGTTTGTTGTACGATTAGTACCAATAAATCTGCAGCTGACCACAAAGAGAAGATAGAGAAAATGGGGGAATGGTATAATCAGTTGCTACATTATGACAGAGGTCCACATAAGGCCCCACTTGCCTATTAGATTCTCACCTCTTGAGCGTGTCGACCTTACTCTGTCTCATGAAGCTCTTACTGGTCTGGGCCTGGTCCAGCACGTACATCATCATGCAATCTGCTCAACACACACGCGTGCGCGCACACACACACACACACACAAACACGAGGAATGGTCAATCAACGGCTAACGCTTACAACAACAACTACCCCCCACCACTCAAAAACATCAAAATAACAATTAAGTCATCGTGCAGCACTCTACTATAATTGTTTGCACTCAAAAAATATGCATTCCGTAAGATTTAAATTACAATTGATAGTGTCTGACATAGCTTTACCACAGGGATATCCACACAGCCTCCGTATGACATACCCCAGCCCACCCCTTGCCTCTACCAACCAGGTTTCAGGCGCTACTTCCAGAATCTGCTTCTGACTTAGTTTAAGCTACTTTTCTTTGCACTGCTCCCATCACAAAGTCACTATCCAGAGATAAATACCACAGAGAACTTAATTAAGCTATTAGTATGAAATAGCTATCGGAACACAGGTGCCAGGCGCTTGATTGATGCACTCTGCACACACAATGTTTCGAGGTTTTTTCTTTTCAAATTGAGGTTATCTACTATTTTAATTACGGACATTAAATGGCTGCCGTGACAGCTACTTTGGTCAGGTGACCCGTACCTGGAATGTTGAGAGCAGACAGCTTGGCAGGAGACAGGTAGGCGACCAGACGCTCAAAGCCATAGAAAAGAAAGGTGCTGCTTTCTTTGATGTACAACTCCCACTCTCCGACACTGAAGATATATAAAGAAGTCACGAAATTCTGTTCAGAGGTATTGAATGATTACACCTGTTTACCTTTCCTGACATTTTACATATCTCTCTCTCACACACACATACATCCATCAACTATGGCAGCCATAATTTTCCCACGTGAAAGCTTCCCAAAGCTGATTTTCCCAACTCTCGCTTTGCCAAATGCTAGCTTCTGGACAAACCCACCTTGATGCCCTCCCGACAACAGCTTGGACAACCCCCTCCCCATCTACTTCACGCTTTCTCCCCTCTCCCCTGCACTCCCGTACCTCGGCGTGTGGTCCTCCCCGTAGATGCCCAGCCACTTGTGCGTGAGCTGCTCATAGTCCTCAAGAATATGGCGAAACTGGTCCCCTGGCTTTCTCTCATCTGCAGATGAAAACAATCAAAAATATTCTGAGAACACCAGGTCATGCCTACTGATGAGGCAGTGCAGTTGCTGTGGACATCATGACAGTTTGATGCACGTGTTCATGTGACCTAACGACCAGTCCGTCATGACAGCCAATAACCTTACTATGTCACTTCCGTCATGACTCAAATACCCTTACTATGTCACTTCCGGTCTTGGCGGTCCTCTTTGACCCCAGATATAGCCTTTAACCCATATACCGCTAAGTAAACCTCTAACCAGCAGAACATTACTTGAAGTTAAATGTTTTATTGACAATAACCCGATGCTCACCTGTTTCAGAACCTTCTCGGTACGGGTCCACGATGTCTTGGCCGTGTTAAGGAACGGCATCACAGCTCTTGATGAACATTGACTAAACTCACTTTAAACCCTTGTTTTTCTTGTTAATAAGGATATATAGAGACATCCTTCTCGGGATCATACTTTGACCTGCTCATCAATATCCATTCTCTGTCTATCGATTGTTCTTAATATGACCGTCCCTGATAGGATAAAACTTTGCTTAAAATTTAGCTCCAGCTCAAGTTTTGACGATAACGGTATTGCATCATCACAATTTCATTTGTTTTTTTTTCATTTTTTTCACGTCTGTAATGAAACTGGTTCAATAAACCATCCTCCAAACACATTTTCTAGGGAGATTTAACGCTTTTTATGACGATGCTTAGTCAAATTCATATGCGTGTTTAAACTGCTTAACATACTTTGGTATTTGTTGCAAACTGCGATAGATGATCTTGTTTGTTACTAGCTAGCATTTGCTTTAGAAGACCGGTGTCCTGGGACGAACCGACCACATGACCGACCGGACTGGACCTATGAAGCAGGATATTTTTCGACCGATCCACAATGATCTGAACTATCTGGAAGAAATATCCTACAATAAATAAAATTAAAAAACGGCGTTTAAGTAAAGCACAAGCAACGCTTCTCTTTCATCTGAAACTGTTGTTACTGTCAATCAACAAAAACATAATTCATAATTTTCACTCTTCTTATCCACTATTTAAAGTTTGTCTCCACCATCACCACGAGTGTAAATCCTCCAAAATAGAACGTTAGAGTCCATTAGTGAATGCCGGTCGCTCCACCTGTTGGCCGCGCAACGAGCACAAAGGATACACTTGATGTTGTTGTTCTCCACTGCGACTTGCCAGGGCTGCACTGATCGTTTGACGAGATTCTGAAACAACAAAAGACAAAGTCTGACAAAACGAGGAGAAAAACCTACCGTCATGCTCATTAAGTAGCTTAGCTCCGGCTAGAAAACAAACTTAGTTGAAACACCGTAGATGCCTGCTGCGTAACAACAAATGGAAGTTTGGCTCTGTCTCCCTATTTCTTCTCTACCATCACCTCCAAACACCCCTTTCCCTCAACGTCTTTTCTTTTTATGTTTCAGTCACCGTTTCAGTTTTCTTGTAAAAACGCACTGTGGTGGTCACCAAGGTACTTAATTTCAGAGTTACGAATCACAGGAAGGATACTACACTCAACTATCTGGTTTAGATAAAAAGAACGACAGTTTTTCACGGGGGGCGCATACACTTGGGCAATGCCACAATAAAAAAAAAAAGCAGAATTAGGGAAGATTAGTAGTGTTAACAGCTGGAATGGTGGTAGTAGCGGCATTGGTGATAATGATTAATGATTTGATGGGGCGCACCATCTGTTGAATGGACTGTGTGGATAGGCGTGAGAAGGTCGAGAAAAATGTGGATGATATATCTTTTTTAAAAGTGCAACGGCACAGAGAATTAGCATCTTTTGAAAAATGCATTGCTCTTCTTTAAACATGAGGCTGCTGGTGAGCTCGGGCCTTTTTGAGGGGAGGCAACACGTGGTTACTACTCACAGACTTGGATTGCTTCCCTTTTGGTTCATTGGCTCCTTGGATGCGAGATAGCACCTGGGGTACCTCCTGTTTCTTCTTCTTGTCCACCCCGGCGTTCTCTGCACCCAGCAACCAGTTTCAGTCAACAAAACTAACTGGCGAGTCTAGATAACTCACTACCGTATATCATACATTGACCGCTAACAGATGACAACTTCGTTTACTAACAAGGGTGTATCATAACACTGCGTGATAAGCGGCTATTTGATGATCAAGTAATAACACTGCTAATTAACGTAATAACGCCATTAATTACAGACGACATGATGAGTCCACTACCTAAAGATTAAGTAATAACATCGCTAATTAACTATAATAACGCCATTAATTACAGACAACGTAATAACGCATTTAATTAAATACGAGTAAAAAGTCACTAATTAAAAGACGTAATAACACCATAATTAAATATGTGTTGACTCTATAAAATAAAGATCAAGTAATAAACACTTCCAATGAAAGACGACTTAATAAGACTGCTTATCTAAACACAATTAATGTAATAACGTCGCTAACTAAATAACGGAGTTAATTACAAAATGACGTATTAACAATTCTAACTATATATATAACGGTATAATAGCATTGATAAGTAAAAGCAACATGATAATCCATAATTATTGCACAGTAGTCCTCAAGTAAAGTGCTCTATATCTCACAGCGCTCCAAATGATTACTTCTACAAATGCTGCAATATAGTTGATGTTACATCAGGCACACTGGGCTTTTTGTAGTAATCTTACATGTTCTCTACACAAAGTTATTAAAAAACAAAATGAAGATAACTAAATTGTGCTTTAAATGCCAAAATACATTTTTCGGTTATTTGCTTGACATTAGTAGCTGCATGGCTAATGGTGTGGCTGACTGGTTGATGTCTTGTTTTTGAATATTCATATGCTACACAACTGCTTTTTATTTTTAAAGGAAACCAACCATTTTCTAGAACATTAATTTAAAATACTGGAACTATGAAAAACCCGAGCTTGACACTAAATGGTTCATATGCTTACAGAACCTTGGAGCTTCACCATCAAACATATGCATACAAATTAGCAAAACAATAGCAATAATGTGTGACCACAGCGCAACAGGCAACAAGACTGCACACAACCATTATCTCTAACCAACAAGAACTGCGAGTATAAAAGATAATCAGAAGCAGATGCCAAATCGCAGCAGGAACGATGCGAAATGAACTGTTGAACAAGAACATCATGTTTAACGGAAACGCCATGCTTCTCTTACTCGGCGGCGTCTTCACCGTCGACTTGGTTGTCTTTTCATCTGTGTTAGGACAAGGAACATGACTGACCTGAAGCTAATATCAGCGATCGCACATAATTAACGAGACTCTGAAAGAGGCCTCAGTGAACTCCTCTTGCATCTCAAAGCAACGGCAACTGCACTTTTAAAGCAAAAATTCCATTTTAATTTTGTGAAATTAAAAGCGATCGGGTGGCCACTGACGCCCTCTCACTGCACGCCCACTATGGACTAAGTATTCTTGAGCTCTTAACTAAGGTTTCGCTGCTTACTGTGGGATACATGCTCTGATCTGGCGTTCCCCTACTGAGGAAAGAAAGAGTTTATACTACCGTGAAAAAAAGGCATTCGATTTCTGGAGGAAAATAATTTGATCTGAAATTTGTAACTCACCCAAGAGTTCCGATAACCCAGACTCATCGAAAAGACTGGGGTGCAAACCTTAGTAAATGGATGGTCAGTGTCTGGGATGAAATTAAGACAACTGGGTGTTAGGTGAGTCTGGTAGGATATTCTTTTGGCGGCTCTTTTTTTTTTACTGACTCTCTAATCATCTAATCAGCTAATCATCTACTGCACCCACCAAAATAAAACAGTGGCAGGAAAAAAAGAGGAAGGCTGTCTGATGACCAAGTGGAGGTACTAAAAAAGATTTCAGATAAAAATGGACAAAAATAATCTGTAATTATATAACAGCCTGTTAAGGTTGCAAAATTTAGAAATTAAATACTACAGTGTAATAATAGCCTTTAGGTTATCTATTAAGCTATACATAAGATTTGAAATTTTGTTGCTCAAGAGTGATGAGTTCCCTGGACTAAAAATGTGTAGGGATTCCTCTCTACCACTAAAAATAAAAATAATTATACGACATTTTCTCAACAACAACAAAAATGTGATGCGATGGTTGCACTGAAATGCATTGATGTTCACTTCTAGAACATTTATTTATTGAAATATTGTGTCACTTTAAAGATAAGCCCCATCGCCCTGATGATGTTTCCAACATATGGCATGCAGACACACACACATGCATACAGATACAAGTTCACTCTCACACAGTAGGCAAACCAGCTTTAAGCATTGTAAACAAGCATCTCACAGCAGCTTATTAGTATATAAGTCTGACATCAAACTTCAGGGAGACTGGCAAAACCAAAGCAGAATATTGACTGTTAGCTATAGCTGGAGAAAGAAATCAGACAGGATAGCCCACCACCATGATTAGTTTTTTTCCCAATATTGTCTTTCATTTTCTTTGTGTCACCTTTGGGTGGTGCATCTGCAAAAGAAATTCAAGAGCAAAACATTGCAAACACTGTCAGCCTGAAAGATCCATGCGAGCTCATGGTCAGATTCTGTTTCCAACTGCCAAATTATATGACATCAGTGAGAACCCCAGTCCAAAAGTTACTAGTTCACTGCAAGGATTTTCTGCTACAACTTTTTTACAGGCTTAACATCCAAAAGCTTTTACTTATAAGAAACATAAAATGTAAACTTTACTAATACTTACATATGGCAACTGGGAATAACTTTTAAAAACGTAAAAAATAGTATGTTTTATAGAACATGAATATTTTGAAAAGAAATTACTTCAGGGGAGACCATGTGAGCTGCTTTTTGATTGCTTCTGGATATTGAAACATCAAGTAATGATCTTGTCATAAGATAACAGACTAAAAATGTTCCAGCTGTGATGTGTTTTGCATCTATATGACTATAGCATAAAACTGCTCATGCATTCATCTTTAACGGCCAATTGACAAAATTTACAGTGGCACTTTTCATGGCACTTTGATGAAAGAAATATTCCATGATACATTTCAAACAAAGTCAGCACATCAGCACTGGAGACCTAATATTTGGTTTTAAAGACATGAAAAAGAGTGCTGCTGTAGTAATGGCAGCTCACCTGTGACAGCTCCTGAGAACATCCTGTGATAAAACATCTGTAGCGAGAAATCCCTAGTGAGGGAATCAATGCCATCTGCCTGTAGGCAAGACAATGCCTCAAGAGGCAGCTCCAGGAGGTCAGCATCAGGCAGAAGAATGAAGCATTCGTTGCTGGCGTCTTTGCTGCTGGTCAAGCTAAGTGATTCAGACAAGAAAATGCATCCTCATCATAAATCTTCCTCGATACCCTGTCATCAACACATTCTGTAGCTACAAAAGATAAGCTAACACCACCTGATCTCTTAGTTCTAATGTGAAAGCTACATTCAAGTTTAAACCATTTTAAATTATTCCTGACCTCAGAGCCGCATCCACAGCAGCAATAACTGGTCTGAGGTAGTTTTCCATGTCATTCACCAGGTTCTGAAAGTCTTCTTCCAAATGCTGACTTTCATCAAGTATTTCAACTGTTCCCTGCATCATAAAAACATGGATCGTCAAGATCTTCACTTTGAAATAAGATCATGAGACTGCTTCTTTTCTGCTCATACAGTTAGAATGCTAAAAAACTTACTTCTCATGCTTAAGCAACTCATTAGGTCCTGAAATATAAGGCTCCCTTCCCAAAATTAACAAAACCAAACAATTAAAAACACCATTGTGACACCTTTATTTATGGAACTGGTCTCATTTCTGATTTCAAAATTTCCTTTATCTTGTAATGCTTTCTATAAGTGCATGTAAAGTTTTGGACCCTTTTACTGAGAACATGACAGCGATTTTGAAATCCACTGAGAAAAGCTCTATTTCCTTGATTATGTAACGACAACAGGTCGAGATGTTAACAACAATTTAATTTAAAAAATAGCGGAAATATCTAAAACCTAAAGAAAAATATAGGAAACACTGGAATCATTACTACAACACTATGAGGAATGATGCCAGAATCCAAAACCTCATGATCTGTCATTCATCCCTAAAAACTTTTGGCAGCATGTGAGTGCATACCTTTTGTGAGAGTTTGCTGTCATCATCTGTATTCTCTAGCATTCTTTGTCTCTGGATAGCCTGGGTACGTCGATATTCCTGCTTCAGCAATAAAGTCTGAACATTTTGCTTGTGCTGCCGGAACTTCTCAATTATACTCTGTAGGACCCTCGGATCAGTGTCAACCCCAAAAATCTTTGCCCGACTTCCACCTGTAAAAATGTTGCAAAATCATGAGACATAAAAGTCATATAGCAAAGAAAGGGTTAAAAATAATAAACTAGGCTTGAACAAAATGGTAGTGCTATAGTTGCTTGAGAATTTTAAGTTCTTGTAAAATAAGAAAAGACACCTTTGTGATGATTTATCAAATGCATGACAGCTTAACATCACAATCTTTCTATAAAGCCAAGATTCTGATAACTATATACAGTATTAGTTATCCCACCTTTCTATGAATCAAATCTCTAGCTTTTATATGATGAAAGTTGACTGCCCATGTTATAGTTCTTACAAATGACTGATTGAGAAGTGAGCATCAAGCTCATTAACACATGGGGAAAAGCACTTTACACATCTGATTATTGTTATTATTGAGTTAATAAATAGAACAATATTTCAACAGGTTTAATGTGACTGTATGAACTTTAAAAATTTGTTCACATCATGCACAAAAAGAAAACAAAACTAAATGATCAACCAAGAATACTAATATAACAGCTGACAGAAACAACCCATGTATCCCATGGATGACAGTACTTTCACTTCAGGTTAAATGAATATAACAATGAATAGAACTCTTAACTCCATTCAGAAATAATATTATCAATGACAAGACCCACTTCAGACTTGAGATTTGCTTGAATCAAGATTTAATTGCATGGAACTGGGCTTACACTAGTATCAACAATCGTGATACCTGTTACAATGCATCCAGTCGAATATTATTGTAAAAGAACAAAGAACTGCTTCAGGACAAAAATGGTCCTTAAATATGAATTAGAAAGTCTACCAAAAAAAAATTATGTATAGTAATACCCACTGGCCAAGGTAAGTTCTTGAGTTGAAACAGAATAAAGGTCACTAATCAAATTAACATTAGCTACACTGCTTTACAGTTTGGTAAATATAAAAAAAAACTACATCTTAAAATACTTAGCACGTGCACATACACATTAACAAAAACACTCCCCTCTCCATCAGATATACAAACTCACAGTAAATAAGAAGATATGTAATCATAAAATAAATACAAGAATGTGTAGCAAATACCCTTAGCATGCACAAAAAGGTCAGGATCATGGCAGGCAAAAAACAGAATTTCAACGGAGCTTTTCTTAAGAGGGTTTCTAGTGAATTTGAAGGGGCAAATTGTTTCATGTAAGTGAGGCAGAGAGAAAAGAAACTTAGATCAAGTGTGTGCAGCCTTGTTTAAGAAATTAAAAGCATTGCATTGAAAGAGGATCAGAGAGAATGAGGTGGTGTGCAGATCTGGTGAGACAGCATGTAAATCTGGTGAGATAGATAGGCAGGAATAGGCAGAGCCCCTAAGACCCTTGTGAAACAGAATTTGATTAAATGCATTTGGGTCCCGGGAACACCAAAAAAAAAAATATTGATGTTACTTTGATTTACTAAATGTTTTATAAATAGTTGATCAAAATAGCAAATTAAGCAATAATTCTCTCATCACTAGACAGTATTTTGTTACACTCTATATTGCCATTCTAGTTACTTCTTACTAGAACCTTGCTTCTCAACGTCTACACTGTCATAACAGCCATTATTTTCTTACCAGGTCCTGTTGATACGCGGGGGTTGCTCTTTCCTCCTCCCCCTCCACTGATTTTCGGTTTCTCCATCACAGCACCATACAAAAAGTCCCTAGCATGAAAAGATAAAATACACTTTCTCCATGATGTACTGGGCCTGAAAGGTACAACTCTCAAATCCTAACGTCTAGAATTTATGGTATCTGATACACACAGAGGACACATATATGCTGGGATGAGTGTGTCTGCATTAGAAAGCATTCATAAAATGCTTGACAATGAGGCATGATGCAGAGTACATAACTTACCTGTCAGGAGAATGCTGCAGTATGACAAAGTTGAAGTTTTGTGGGAATTCCTTCAATATATCCAGATGATTTGGCAAAATCTCAAGCTGTTTCCACGCCTGTAAAAATAAGAACACATAATGTAAATAGCTCAGCAAATGGCTGTTTTCAGCACAACCTTCTGCCACTATTCTTTCTCCCACGCTCTCTAGCTCTCTTCACACACACACAATCATGTCTTTATGCAGGATCTACTTCGATCACTATTGCACAAGACAAGCAAGAGTGGTGGGCCTTATAAACTGCCACATCCATCCATTTGCTCCCCCAATGACTGGGGAAGGTCCAGAGGCACCTGTCACCAGTACAGCAAGGGTTGGCTATCTTGGGATCAGCTCTTTTGTCGGGCACGCTGTTCTTTCTTTGCATGAGGCATCTGTTTACATGGCTGGCTGCTTTGCTGTGATATATATAGTCTTAGTTAATGGCTTGGCATAAAATACCAATTCTCCACCCCCACCAACTAATGAATGGTACCAGTCAGGGAACAAATACATGTAAATGTCTTTATGAAAAAAAAGGTTATTCTGTACTCTCATTGCAGAATATCATGGTCTTTTGTTTCTCAGTTAAGGTAAAGTACAAATATTCTTTACTACAGAGATCATGCAGAATCCACTACTACTAACCTGGCAATCCTGTTCCAACAATTTTAAGACAGAGGTCATCATGTTGCTCTTGCCAAGGTTTGTTGATATGTTATTACGGATCAGAGTTTGATGCTGATGAAGTAGTGCAGCAAGTCTTGATGATGTTGGATCTCTTTGTGCTTTATATAGAAGCTCCTCAAGTTTCAAAGAAGTCTGGCAACTCTGTAAAAATTGAAAATAAAAACTAGGAAAGTGCTTACATCTAATGGCAGTTTCAAATTATATGTGGAAGGAGTAATGACAGAAGTCAACAGTGAGCAAACAGCCAGATACCAGTCCTGTGAACAGGCCTTACATCTAGATTTTTGTGTGCTCTGAGATGAGGTCTTAACTTGAGACATTGCAATTCTTACTGCAGTGGTGACAAGCATTTTATTGCTGTGCTACTGAGGCATTATTCAAAGATTGTTTACAAGTACAAGTCTTCAATGAGCTGCCTGAAATGACTGATTGGTCTCACTACCAAATGCAGAAAGGCAAACTCAGCTCAGACAGAGCCACATAAAAATGGTTCATCCTAGACTGGCCACACCCTTGAAATTCAGACTGTTAATAAGGCATATGTGGTTTCTGATTATTTCCCTGTTTCAGAATCAGCATCTTATGTCAGAAAGATGTTAGTCTGGATCAGTGTCTCAAGAATGCTTTGGACTGTTTTAGTGCTAATTTAAATATTCATTTCTATGTTAAATATCCATGTGAAATAAAGCAGATTTAGATGCAAGATCCTAAACCAACATTCTCATGTACTTTTTCTTAGTACAGAAACAAATTTTGAACACACACTACACACCTGATATAAAGCTAGGAATTGACTGGCCAAATTGGGATCAAACTGGCCAAAACACTTCACCAAATCCAAAGCAATCTGTCCAGCAAGTGCCTGCATAAACAAAATTCATTCAGAAAAGACAATCCGGAAAGTTTCATGTGCCAAAAATCAATTTATTTTGTAAATATTTGATACGTTTCTTCTTATCATTTCTAATACCAACAAGTCAAACACGATAGCGCCATCTAACTGCAATAGATGTTTCAGTTAAGGTGGTTATACTTGAGGCAAGCATGTTTTCTGGTGCAAATGGTGGTTCAGTAAACGATCAACAAGGGCCATAAAAAATTGAGAATTTTTATAGAAGTCATAAAGAAATGCAAATTCCAAGTTTTCTGAAGGACATTTTGCTAATATGATTTACTTTCCCTTGACTAGAGATCAAACAATTATTACATAAACCTGCATGTGCTCTTTCTTGTCCATATTTGGTTCTCAGTCATCTACACCAATCCTCTTTCCCTCCATTTGTTTTTTTACTTAACACATTTCGTTTAAGAAGCATGCTGCAGTCAAGACTAACCTTGTGCTTTTTTGCTATGGCAAGGCTGAGACCCTGAAACAAGCACTCTGTGGCATACACGTAGTACAACTTGCTTGCCTCATGTTGTTTCTGCACAAAACAATAAAGAAATAAATAAAATAAAGTTTAGAAAAGCCGGTGTGCATGTGTGTGTGCGGATAATATTATATTATATATGTGTCATGAACTATGCATGAGCAAAAGGAATATAAAGATGCTAAGAGCTATGTTACTCAAATAGAATGGGAAAATATGCAGTTGGATGTGTGGTGAGATTGGCAAGCAAATGACAAAGCTACATCTTAAACAGTTAAAGTTTTATGCTTGAAATAGAATGTTTATCAAGTGGTAAATTAATATATTAGCAAGCCTTGTTTGAGTAGATTCACTTCAGGTAGTTTCCATGTTTTATATCACCTATTATATTTTTCATCAGCATTCTATAAGCTCCTAATCACAAACTATACTTTGGAACCTCACAACACCCATACTTTCAACAAAACAAAAAACAAATATAGATCCTTTTTCATGCAAGACTGATTACACCTACTGTCATTGACAAGATGAGCTGTGAATTTTTAGAAAAGCGCCTAGTCTCTGTTGTATTGTCATCATCCGATGCTAGCACATGATCCTGTTTATCATTGATCTTTCCAGCCTCTGTAGCTTCTTGTTCCGTTTCCTCAGTATCTGCATTTTGGTACAACTGCTCCTATTGGTAGTGATAATAGCGTTAGACTTTTAACAGGCAAGCATTTTACCTCTAAAGTTACCTACACTAAGTAAAGTAATTTAGGCATCAAATTTAATGCTGCCTTCCATAAATCCTCATCAAGATAATGGCATATATTTAATCATCCTTTTCATGACAAAACACTTATGGTATATCTTGTCAGCCATTCCTTTTGGTCTGTGTTTTAGTTCAACCCAGTTTGATGGTTTTAAACATCATTATAAATTACATTATCATATCTTTCAAAATTAAAAAGTATTGCTAAAATGATTGGCACAATCCTCCTTGTTTTCTGTTTTATTTTATACTCATTGCTTGGGCCGTAACCCTTATGACTTATGTACGGCACCTTTTTTTGTTGGTGCTAACCTTACTTCATTACTGTCTCTTACATTATTTACTTTTCTTTATTCTGCTCTATGGGTCTTACTTACAATCTCCCATACAAGCCATAATGGTGGGGGGTCTGGATCCTTGTGTTCTGCCAGAATACGTAAGACCTTGCCAAGCCCAGCCAAAGCCTGCAGACACAGTGTCACAATAGCTGTTTAGCATGCATGCAAGCATCTGCAAAGTGTGCAGCAGTTACTATCTCAAGAAACGCAAAGAAGCAGACAAACTATATGCATCGAAGAACTTTTAAAGATAACAATAATAATGATAATAATAAATGGAAAAATTTGTATAGCACATAATCCTCCTCCTATGCTCTTAGCACTTAATAACAAGAATAAGACATGGGCAACATATGAGGGACAAGAAAACAAACTAACACATATGAACTGCAGAAGAATAAACAACAGTACTGATGATGAATAAAAACAAATATAGAAGATGCAAAAGAAGAACCAGATAACAAGGACTGAGAGGATCATGATTTTGTAAAAGGAAGACAAACAGGGAAGTAGCAATAAGTCAAAAAGAAGGGAAGTGTAAAATAGGACTAGCATTATAGGAAAGGTTGTTAGGAGTAATGTTTAAGGAAGGGGTGCATTTTCAGTGCAGATTTAAAGGATTCAATGGTGGGTAGATTGCTGATATGGAAAGGGAGAGAGTTCCATTATTTTGCTGCACAGTAACAAAAACTCCTGTGGCCATATGTTGTTGTTCTGGTGACAGGAATAGTAGGGAGAACGTTGTCAGGTGAGGAGTGGAGTTGTCTGGCTGGGACGTAAGGGAAGAGAAGGTAACAAGTTTGAACTCTTTACATTCTTTAGGTGACCTGGCACCCAATCAGAAAAACTAGAGCAGATTATGAAATTTTATTTTAATCTCACATCTCACATAGTAGTGGACAAAAAACATAATTTGAGGGAGAGTGGTTGCCAAAATCAAAAGATCCACAGGATTTATTCATGCAAAGGCCTAAGGACTAGGAATGTACTCAGTGCTTTGCAATTTTCTCTTTTTTTCGCAGCCCTTGATATTCAAGCTGTAGGTTAGGGGTTCTAGGCTCATTTATCATCATTGAAAGAGGATGGGGCAAAACTTCCCCATTCTGCCCAGTGGTGAACAGGTCCCTGATTATTCAGGGAAGCTAAAAAGCTGAGGGTGTCTTGTTCTTGAGTGCCTCTTCATATTGTGCTTAACTCAAACAAATAAAAAATTAAAAAACAATAAATAGATGAAGAAAATCTCAGACAAATGTGGTTAGTGCATGTACTAACACTTGGGGATGCTGAACATTGAAATGCATGAAGTGCTCACCTTTATTTTCAGTTCTGTTATGTTGCCTGCCAGGCTATGAGCATTAATCAAAACTGTCATGGCCTCTTCAAATACAGTGCTGCAAAATCAATATGCATAATAATTGGGGCAAATTTCCTTGTTATTATTTCTAATAATTTTAAAGTCTGCTTTGATCAATAAATGATTAACTGATTTGGTTGATAAGCTTGCTTACATTTCAGCATGCAAGATAATTATTATGATAAAGCAGTAAAAGTGGTGATATCCAAAGAGAAAAAAAGAAGAAGAAAGTATGTGTAGTACTGGAAAAGTAGGTAGAAGAAATAATCAGAAGTAATCAGAGAAGATATGGTGGTAGTAATAATAATAATGTCAGCAACACATCTGCAACACACTGACTATTTATTGTAGTAGAAATTTTGCGTATGGTACAACAACAAAGAAATGATTTATGTCATATCATTGTTAAGGTACATTTTTTAATTGCTCTTTCCCAGAGGCTATGCCAAATTACAGGAAGGGAGAAGGAATAGAAAAGGGACAAACGAGGAGAGGAAGAAGACCTCCTGAAAGTAAACAAGGGCCACATTCATGAGATCTGAACCCAGGGCCCTACTATCCTCAGAGACAAGTGTGTACATTTATCCACTGCGCTACCAGATCATCCATTTTAATTGTACTACACTTAAACTTTCGTTGAGAAATGGCAGCAAAGCATTAAACCAACTAAAATTTAGTTAAAAAATTAAAATATCAAAGATCACATAGATACAAAAGATACCAACAGAGAGAGGGAGAGAACAGGAAAGGAGGGAAGTGTGTGCTTTTAATAAACATTACTCACAGAAACAAACACAAAAACATGCAGTTAGGCATTACAGATGAAACTTCTAAATGAAAATGCTTTTAAAGAGTATGATGAACTGCACAGCAAAGAAAATGTCAAACCTACAGTCGTTTGCTGAGCCAGCCTTTCTGGGTGGGTGAGAGCAGTGGACTCTGGTGTGTGTATTCTTCAACAAGTCGAATAATGGAGCCCTTTCGTTGCTCTGCCAGCTGTATCGACCTCATCTCCTTGACCTGAAGCGCAGCTACTTCCACCAGCAGTTCTCCTTGACATGCGTACACATTGGCAAGCTCACGTTGAACAGGAAAACTGAGAGTCTGTGACTGTGCCATAAACAAAAGCAAGAATAAACTCTCTACAACCATTTGAGACAAGCACAAAATTTAGCTGAAAATTACTCACAGTCTAGCATTTCTTCACCATGCTCTTGGCATTTCTGGGTCATAGATTTCAAGACCTGTCAAGGAATATACTCTTGTCTTACCTCTTGCAGACTTGTGAGGGTCAGGGCATCAGTGAACACCTGTTCAGCCAAAGATGCTGCTTCCTTCAACACACTGAGAGCCTGCAAAAGAACAACCCAAACCCCTAACAAAAGATGCAGAACAATGAATTCAGGCAGTTACAGATCTAAATAAAATACTATTACCCTTAATCTGTGTAAATACTCTTCTTCTGTTTTTGAGGCACATGCTGACAAACATCAACATGCAGAAAAAGCTAAAACTTGGGAAGTATTTTTTTTAACAGAGGTATGCCTAATTAACGTATGATCCTCCAAATGGCTGAAGCCTTCAAAAGATAAACGCATCTATGCACAATCCTGAAGTCTGCAATACTGACCTATTTCTTGACCTGTATTTCGAGAATAGATTTGGGGAAACAATATCCTGTATTGAGATTTTCAGTTTATTCTTCGTTTTTAAAGAATTAGTTTTTTTTTTAACTGATTCTGATGTCTTAAAATTTTCTCTCCAACAAAATGAGAATGTGGTCTGGTGGCATGACAATTATGCTTGTGAACAATGCAGTGATGGTTTTCAGTTCCAAGTTCAGATCTCATCTCAGGCATGGTACTTTCTCAGCATTTGGCATATGTTAAGGCTGGCCGATGTGCCATAATATGCCAACAAAATAACCTAGAAATGATCAAATACATCCAAGAACAAAAATTATACAACACTCATTAAAAGTACAGACTTTCTATGTGCTAACCTCTAAGTAATATCCATGTTCCACTTGGACTTCTGTGGCAGCTCTTGCCAACATGATCAAGTAAGAGGCATGTTCTGTGGTCAAAGTTACAGCCTTTCTCCGATGACCCAGTCGAATTAGTTTCTCCACACAGTTATCAAGTTTCTGGAAATATAGTCAGTAATTTTACTTCCTGTTGTTACTTAAAGAAACACACACCTAAAGCTTTTTCAAGGAGGCTCCTGTGTATAGATCCACAGACATGAAATAACTAGGCATGCAAAAATACCATTTTTGGTAGCAGTTTGTTTCTTCGAGTACTTACCAGATGACATGACTATGTTGAGTTCACCCTACTAGCTACTTCATAAACCAATAGACCAGGTGCACACAAAATGCAGCCAGCTCACCCCTCCCCCCACTCTCCATCCTACCCGATCTACTCTGTGTATTTACCTCTCCAATTTTTCACCTTCGACCAAGTGGGTGGTGTTTCACTAATACCTTATCTCTGCTGCACTTCTTGGAAAAGCTTTGCATTGCCTCTGGTGTGTCAACTGTCTCTTATGTCTGTCAACTGACCATGGGTTGTTCGCCGCTCCTGGTCAGAGGACAGGTAGTCAGGGGCTAACCATGTTAAGAAAGGACACCAGTAAGATGCATTTAGCTCTGCAGAAGGGTGAAGGTAAGGCTAGACAAACAGAAATGCTGATAACAGTAACATTGGCTGTATGATAAACAGCCAAACAATGGACTGGACATGTCAGCTCAACAGGATCAACGCAGAAGGTTAGTTGGAGAGGATTTTCAACAGGAAGTCAATCATCTTTTTCATACTTTACCAACTGAGGGCTGCTTGTCTGTTAGCATGACAGCTTCCACCTTCTTGCTCACTGCCATTGGGGTTCTAAGTGCTTCAATCCTTATGGCATGGGGCTCTCCAGCAGGGATCCTGACTCACACCATTGGTGGGTGTTTCAATAGCTGCAGATGGATTCTTCAGATCCACTCTGCTCACCTACAGCCCTGATGGGACTGGTGTTTGCCCTAGACTGTCAGCCCCTTGCTCCACTGTGGTCAGCTAGACCTCTCAGTCTTTAGTTGAGCAGAGTGGATTGCCAGACTGTTCAGGGACCTCGTTCCCTACAGGCCTCAATTAGAGGGGGTGGATCCTGATCTTGTTTTCTTGCTCTCGTCCAAGGACCTTCACGGGGGCTGTCACCAGGGGTAGCTCGGTTTTCTGGAAGGGATCATGGGGTTCTCAGAAACCCTTGGCCATGCTCAGGTTTGCTGTCGATGACCTTGCTTGGTGCATTGCCTTGCTAAGGTCCCTCCTCCAGACCCCAACAAAGGCAGCGAGCTGCACACTTCCCTGCTCCCCAGGAGTCACACATGCGCTCAGCCCTGCCATTAGGCCTTCTGTGCAACACTTTTACCAGTGGTAGCACATTGCAGTATTCAAAAGTGCAAGACTGCCACACTCCCACCTGTTATTTATTCTCCATCTAGTCATGTCATCTGGGACAATATGAAGAAGAAATCCAAAATTTCTTTCTTCGAGTACTTACCAGATGATGTGACTAGTTCCCTCCTACCTTCTCACCAAAAAAGCGGAGAGGTGAATTCACTAGCTAGATGAGGAATGATCTGGCTGAGCTTGAGTGCTTCTGGTTCATTGATCAATTCTGATGTGGTAGCTATTAGGCTGGACTCCACATACTCATGTCATCTGGCATTCCAAGAAACATATTCTACTACCAAAAATGAAAGGAGACTAATTAATTTGCAAGCAAACTGGTGAAACGTTACAAACCTCACAGACTGTTAGCACAGATTTCATTGCTACTGGGCTATTTATATCTTTGTGATGATCAAGAATAATCTGCATCTGTACTGAAGCAGCCCTGTAAAGAAGAATGATTGGCATAGTCAGTTGTCTAGCCAGATGAAATCAATTAATACCCCTCATTACATATCTTGTAGTTGATGTATGCAATGACATGGCTTTCATCTCAGCATGTATTACTCACTCCTTGCCATTTGCACATATATACTAGGGAACAGAAGAAGCGAAAAAAACAATAATCTTGGGCATCATATTATCTGCAGCCCAAGGAACTAAACATGACCCATCACAAAATTGACTGTGAAGTAAATGCTAACATATACATCCCCACAGCTTGACTGTACTCACTTTGCCTCAAAAGTTGTCATGATAAAGTTGAGAGTGGCATATCTGTTTGGGCGCTCATTGGTGATCTTTAGGAATTCATTGACAGCATGTGCTAGAAGTTTCAAAGCCAGATGTCGTCTGTTTTTGTTGGTGTAGTCACAAATCACAGACTCTACTAGCAACAACATTGTCTCAAACCAAAACATCTCGTCACCCTGGTGGATCTCCTGAAGTAAACAAAAGTTTTAATTCAGTCCTGACATAACTGCAATGCCATCATTTTTCTAGCATCAGTTATCAGACTATCTCAATACCAGTAATAACAAGATTTTCATTGCTTCATCAATCCTGATAGTCACTAGTAACCAGAAACATTACACTGATCATTTTAAAAGTGTCTGTTTTGGATTAAAATAATTGATTAAAATAATCTGGTCCCATGCATGAGAAAAGTCTGTGACAAAGTGCATCACTTTTGTTGCATGTGAATTGTAAATCACCTGTGCTGCTTTGCAGAAGTTTGTAGCCTGTCCAAACTGGGCTTCTTCAAATGCCAGCTTCCCAAACAGGTACATTATGTGTCCTTGCAAAGTGGTATCTGAAAAAGCCTGCATCACAAAAATTTAGTTCCTTATAAGAATTAATTTCAGTGGTAATCAGATGGCAATTCATCAAAATAAACACCATGCATACGTTTCACTGTTACTAAGATTTAGAACCAAAGCAAATAAAAGCTATATTACCTCAGCAGCTATGTTGGCTTCATTGAGATACTCTCTTGCTTTCTGAAGGTATCCCTGAAATACAAAGTGATAAAAATAACATTAAACCTGATTATTTATGGAATGCTTAGATATAATCAAACACATAGGTGTGCCTGAAAGCGTATTAATAAATTTAATTAGCATACTTAATAAATGAATTGTTTCAAGGAAGTACTGACCAATCGGATAAGCACTTCAGCCAAATCTGCCCAGACTTCCCGCTGGCACACAGCTCCGAGCACCTTTCCAAGATGAGAAGCTGTGGTTTTCCTTCCATCTTTAGCCTATGTTAAAACACAATCCATTTTTTGGTGTTGTGTTGTGTGCTAGATTTTGAGTATTATGATAAATATTTCTGGAATACTTGGTATGCAGTGTTCAACCCATCAAAAGGTATGTGCCCATAAATGAGCCCAAGTAAAAGGTAGGTCTACAGATCTAAAATGTGTATGTAGGGATTTATTCACAAATGGGAGCCCTACAGATATAGCATGACTATGCAGCATAAATATACAAAAAATCTCCACATATCTGATCTGGTTCAGAGTAATCTGATGATGCCCTACTTGTACATTAAATCTATTAGATTTTGGAAAGGGATTTTAAATGAATGAAGTTTTCATGGTTTTATGCTTTCTCCTTTTCCTCACATTGTAAGAAAAGGACTCATTGTATATTTAAGGAATAATGTTTATTGAATGCAGACCCTTCCAGGATCCTGAGCATGTTCTGGAAGTGTGGCCCCATCGAAACTTACCCTGGAGCTGGACTCTGCAGTAGTCCTGGCCAAAGAATCCTTAACCCGCATTTCTTCTCGAGCCACTTGTGCCTTCTTTTCTTTCCATAAAGCTATCTCTTCTCGTGACCTGATGTGATAAAAATGTGTTTACATTCCACTTTTCCTGCATTCCAGGTTTTGCCTGAGTCACTGAATAAAACCAAGCATTGATGCAACAATTTTATATCATTTCTATTGATGCTAGGCACAGTGAAGTTAACAGCATAGTTCCAGGAATGCAACCATACAACAAAAAAAGCTCCTTTGCTTCAATTTCTACTCACTGAAACTGTTCCTTCTCACTGATGCTGATGTTTCCCATGCTTAGTTCATGAAATTCACAGCCAGCCTTCAGGTCCAGCTCCAGGCACACCTCTAAAGCCCTAAACAGCAACTTTGTATCTTATTAACACTTCTTTGTCTCCATTCAACACACTCTCACACACACAAGCACATGCACCATGGAGATATTGCACATACCTTGCATGAATCAGGATGTTCAAAGAGTGGTTTATGAGCATGGAACGTGACAGCAGGTCTTGAAATGCTAGAACTGGCAGAGCCAGGTGATTATAGCCTAAAACTCGCAGCTGTCTGGTTAGGATGTCCAAGTAATGCATGGTCAGCATCTGAATAATAATAATATGGCTGTCATGTATTTATGTGAAAGGACAATCTTATTATTGATAAGTATTTGGATTTTGATGAGGTGGAAGAGGAAAGAATGGTAATGACAATGAGAATGATACTTCTGTTAATGATGAGGATGCCAAGGACATGATAATAACAATAATGATGATGTAGGAGATGATAACAATACTGACACTGATGCTTCTGATGGGGATGAAGATGCATAATACATGATGATGACAATGAGCATGACGTGAGGATAAGGACAGTGAGCAGGACATGATTACAGCAAAGATAGTGACTATGACATAATGGTGACAACACATATGATATGTAACAATGATAGTGCTGACAGTGCCAAGGCATGATAAGGATGACAGTACATCAGATGATGACAAAAATGATACTGATAACAATGTGAGACAGGATGATGATGACACTGACAATGATGATGATGATGATGGCAACAAGTAGGACATAATTATGATATCATTATGTAGGAGGAGAAGATGACAACAATGACTGGTTTGGGAAAGTTATTTACAATCGATCAATGAATGTGTGTATGGACATGCTTGTGTTTGTGTGTATTAGTATATGATAAGAAATAAGTATAAACTAACCGGTTTGGGAAATGTATCTACATTGAGCCCTGACTTCTTCATGGACTCCTGTTGGAAGGCCTCAATAAGCTGCAAGACAGTTCATAAAAATCACACAATTCGCTTGAGGATAACTATTCAACCCTTGTCCATTCTGTCTGGTTATAGATGACAAGCTACATCTCTTGTTCCACCACCCAGTATACTAGAACTTACACGATTAATATATAATGAAATTTTGTAATAGCGTTTTTGTACCAACAAAAAGATTACACCATTCTCTGTCTCATCCACACCAGTCAACCTAACTGCCCAAAGCCTGTGAAGGAAAAGAAGAGAGAAAAGATTTTACACACTCTCTCCAACAGATACCTATAGGATCTAAGCCTAATTTAAAGTGACTTATGTCCACAGATTAGTCTCTTTTGTGATACTGAATAGCTGGGACCATGAAGATCTTTGGATGAGAGAACAGTCACTCTGTCAAGATACCTCATCAGGAGCATTGTACACTGCCCATTCTTCAATCAATTCTGGAACAACATCCAAGGGTCCCCTACGCCTCTCTTTAACTGAAGACTGCAAACAAAAAAAAACCCACTGGAAAACTCTATTATCATTATTATTAGTCTAATAATAAATGCAAAATTTGTATAGCATATACTCACACTCCTAAGGAGCATGCTCTTAGCACGTAAGGACAAGAATGAGACATGGGTAACATACGAGGAACAGAAGAACAAACAAACAACACATGTAATATGTAAAGATAAACAACAGCACTGATGATGAATAAAGACAAATACAGAAACTACACAGATCGAAGAACCAAGTAACAAGAACTTAGAGCCGCGGTTCTCAAACGGTGGGGGGGCGCGACGTGCTTACAAGGGGTCGCGAAGGTGGTCATTTTTTTAAATTTCTTATACCGGTATTAGTGAAATTAGCTTACATTGCTGGCTAAGAGGGGCGCGCGGACGTACCTTTGTTCGTCAGGGAAGCGTCATAAGTAAAAGGTTGAGAACTGCTGACTTAGAGTATCATGATTTTGCAAAAGGAAGACAAACACAGGGAAGTAGCAATTAGTGGAAAAAGGGGAAGGGTTTGAAAAAGATCGACTTGCATTGTGGAAACTGGTGTTAAGAGGTGCATTTTCAATGTACTTTTAAACGATTCAATAGTGGGTTGGTGGCAGATATGGAAAGGGAGAGAGTTCCATTGTTTTACTGCAAAGTAACTAAAAATCCTGTGTTCATATGTTGTTCTGGTGACAGGAATAGTAAGGAGATGGTTGTCAGACGAGGAGTGAAATTGTCTAGCTGGGATGTAAGAGAAGAGAAGTTCAGAGAAATAATCTGGACAGGTGCTAGCAAAGAAATTAAAACATAGCACAAACAGTTTGTACTGAATGCAAGAATAGATGAGGAGCCAGTCCAGAAAACAAAGAAGCAAGTGTGTGGAAAAATGAGTGAAGATGGATTTTTTCTTCTCGAGCATAAGAGGGATTCTGTTTTATCATTATTGAGTTTAAGTTTGTTTATTACCATTTAGCCTTTGATGTTATTAATACAGCCTTCTATGGTGCTATAGCATCCAGTAGTGAGTGAGACTCAGCCGGTGAAATGGAGTTACACAGTTGCATCTCATCAACATATGATTTTGTGAGACAAGATGAAAGTGATTTCATATACAAAATGAACAGGACTGGACCACATACTTTGGGGGACCCCACGGGAAAGAAAGGCAGGGAAAGATGTTTGACTATCAACAAACACCGTCTGCATCCTGAGACAGGAGTTGAACCACGCTAGTGCAGGTCCAGAAATTCCATAGAGGATGTGGAGCCTATGAAGGAGGAGAGAGTGGTCAATAATGTCAAATGCAGCAGACATACCCAGCAGAGTTAAGGCATAAACATCACCTCTGTCACGGACAGATAATATGTAGGTGGTCACTTTAATTAGAATAGTTTTGGTACTGTGAAAAGGTCAATATGCTGACTGAGCATGGGAGATCAGCTGGTGCTCCTGTAAATGAAGGTATGCATGTATTTTTATTTAAACTTAATAACCAGATATGTAAATAGAAAGGATTGAAGGAAAGTGTCCCTCTTTACTAGAATCTTGATGTCTAATTATTTATTTAAAGACATTTTAAGCATTTTAAATTACAGCAGTTTTAAAGATCTTTGTCAACACTGCTTACACTCCACATTTACATTTTCCACTTTAACAAAAACAAAAACTAAAAATATAGTAACAAATATTAACAGAAAAATCTTGACAGCATGGGCACTATATGCACTCTAAAGGGTGCTGAAAATTTTTATATTGAACCACACTCACTTGAGTCACTTCTGACTTTTGTTCTTTGGTGCTTTTTTTTTCTTTAGCTGAGCCTTTGCCTTTGGGTGGTGCTTGCTCCGGATGACCTTGTTGTACGATCTTCATAACTGGCCCTGCTTCCTTTATGAGAACCTAGCAACAGGGCATAAAAGGTAGCAATTTATTCTGTTAGCTGTAGTTTAGCACTGACATGATTTTCACAATGTTTCTCACCTTAGATCAAACATAGAGTCAAAAAAAATTTTACAACCCAAGCTCCAGGGTAATATAGAAAAATATTATTAATTAGATTAAGAATTTTCTGCCATGTCATATAATGTGTTTACTAAAAGAGCTGATTCGTGTACCAGCCTGCACAACAGGTAGCACACACACACCTGCCATAGTCTAACAAGATAACCCTGTGCCTGCAGCAGAATGTCTGCATAGCAAGTTCCATCTTGGCCAGTCAGTTCTGCCAGCAGTATATGTGATCTCACTAGGGCATCCAGCTGCTGCACATTGGTCAAGTCACTGATTTTCAGTCCAGGATTGCTGGGCAGCACACCTGGGTTTAGGTAACAGTAATGTTTGAGGTATTAATATCGAGAAACATCTACAGTAAGGAGCCTGCAAGAAAGGGAAAGTATGGCACTTTCCTTTATTTACCACATTACCAGAGGAATCTGGACTTTCACTGGTATTATAATAATTAACAATCTGACATAGCCAGTCCATCACTAACACTCCCCTCCCCACACACATACACACATATTTTCTAATGCACATGTGCATGCATGCATGCACACACACACACACACACGTACAGATGCATGCACACACTTATACCACCCACACATACACATATCTTTATCAGAAAGACTTGACAAATAATGTCATCAGTAATACACACAGAAAGCTTTATATAGTGACTGAGATTTTCACCTCAGAGGCACTCACCTATGACAACCTCTTTTGCCTGTGGGACAAAGTCACCAGCACTGATTTCAGTCTCCTGATCGCTCACCTCCAACCTCCCATCCAAAGCCTTATCCTCCCTGCCAGTGGATGTCATACCTGATCCCTCCGTGACTGAAATTTTCTGCAGACTGGTGACAGATGCCTTACCAAGTGGTAACTCTTTGCTTTTCTTCTTCTCTGTTCGTTTGGCAGCTATAGATCCCGATTAACAATAGAGTGATCAATAAGCCAATCACCTACTTTTAGGATTTCAGCTTTTTTCAAATTATATGTGGTTCAATTTTATATCTGCACTTCATCAAAAAAATAAATTTCTTAATTGAAAATTATTCAAAAATGAAACTGGCCCTCTAGGTCCAAAGCAAGCAACATGTAAGTGATACTACCATAAGACAGTATGTAATTTAACAATGAAAATCACTAGTTTTATTCATAAAGATAAAAAAACAATAACAACAGCATCAGCTGTAAATGTACAAAATACTGAAAACATGCTATGGTTTGAAAACAAGATCATGCCATTGTCCAACTTGTACTCAGTCCTATGTAATCATTTCAAATTGCATCTTTCCTACACTATGCAAAGAAAAAAATATATAACAGATATAACGCATGATTAGAAAAACAAGTAACAGCCAACCAACATCAATACCGTCAGATTCATCTTCTGAAAATAGTAGCATGGAGAAAAGAAGAACATAAATGTACAATATAAATAGTTTTATGATTTTCTGCCATCTATAATTATGATATACGATAAATTAATTACGTTAAATGTCTTTACGTGTAAATACAAGGATGCACATGTTTATGTGACAGATCGATCAAAGATTAAGAAATTTTCTATCTAAACAATCAATTAACCTTACTGAACATAGCACTGTGAATTCTGATCTAGTCACTAAGCATAAAAATATTCCATGCAATATTGCAACCTGCAACCAGCCTGTTTTTTTGTGCTTATTCATGAAATTGCATTGTTCAAAAACGAAAGTATACATATCTTATTTTTTAACTTGTGTATTAAAAGCTGCATGTGCATAAGATCTGTGTAAAAACTACAAACAGAAAACATTGTGGTCAACTGCCACAAAATTTATCATGAAAGCTGTCAAGTGATATGGCAGTTACGAATGAATGAATAATGATACCACCCATGTATTGTCCTTAACACACAATGATGGACTCCTAATTATTAACATGGACAAAATAATCTGGTACCATAGTAACTAAATTTTACCAAATTACTTACATCAGTTATCATAACATTTATAAACCTTTTGCTTCAAATGGGCAATCTTTCAAAATTAAAATGTCATTGTGATTGGTTTTTGTTTTGATATTTACAAATTATTTCATGGTTTTATGAGTCCTTTTTTATTATTACATACAAAGCTATAAATTAGATTATAAATTATTAGTACAGGTAGTTAGTACGTCCTTAAAAACGTTTTACTCCTCTCTTTCTTTCTCACACACACACATACATATAAATATATGTGCATGCACACACACACACACACAAAACTTACAGACCAATGACTTCTATTACCATATCATCACATCAGAACCGCCATTTTTCTTGCATGTTCTTGTTGAGCAATAACCTTTCTGTTAAAATCCATGTTCAACACAGATTGTACGATAGTGCTAAAGCAAAGGCTTAGACCTCAAAATTAATCAAAACCAAACAAAAGCATTATCTATGTCTGTTAAAGAATCTCCCTTTACATATCTGCCACCTACTCACTATTGAATCCTTTAAACGTGCACTGAAAACGCATCTCTTCCGTAAACATTACTTGTAACAACCTTTCCCATAGTGCTAGTCCTTTGTCACACCTTTCCTTTTGCAATATTATGTTACTCTCAGCTCTTGTTCTTGTCATTTGGTTCCTCTTTGTGTTTTCTATATTTGATTTTATTCTTCATTTAGTATGGTTGTTTATTCTTTCACAGTTCATATGCTATTTGTTTTCATGTCCCACGTATGCTGTCCATGCTTCATTCTTGTTCTTAAGTGCTAAGAGCATACTCCTTAGGAGTGTGAGTATGGGCCTTACAAATTTTTCACTTATTATTTATTATTATGTTAGAAGATTGAATTGTTGGTAAAGTTACTTGCTTATGAGTGCCTGCTTTACCTGTGATGGCTCACCTTTTCAACATATGTATTATGACACAAACATAATTTTCTACACAAAAATGTATCCCCACTCCTTACCTTTTGATAATTTCTTGCTGTCAAGAGTTGTAGCATTAGGTTTGGTACCTGAAAATGAATTATGCATGTTCTATACTGCTCGTGTGCTGGCAATTGAAACCATAAGATGAAAAGATATGCATGTTCAATATCAATACAATTGTGCATGCCTATGTGTATGTGTTACTTCTCTAATGATGGTAGCATGACGTGAACAATCCAGCATAACCTCCCGAGCTATTTCAGTGACAAAAAAAACCCAGAAGAATTCTCACAATGTGACAGGATTAGTAGGGTATCTTTTCCTGTGTGAGACCAGGAACAAAATATGGACAAAAAGCACTAATATCTGAACCAAAAGGCAGTTGATTTGATACCCATGTGGTGTAGCAATCTTTCTCACCAACCCAGCAGTCAGAAATAGGTACATGACTCCACAGAGTGTACACCCCTCCTGAACAGTGAGAGAGAGGACCGTGACAGAACTCTCATGTGCATCCCAATCCATGCATGAAAACACATACACAATCACATGATGACACGTTAGTATACACATGCTGTCAGTGCCCCTACATCTCTGTAGTGTAGTTTGCTTAAGCTGCTCCTTGGTTGCACAAAAAGAGCAAACATTTGACCCCTGACCTGATAACCTGATAGCCTGATTTATTTACCTTCTTTCTTTAACTGCATAGCCTCCTCATCTTGCATGTTAAGCAGAATGTCAATAGCCCACTCTACTTGATCAAGGACATCTTGAAGTGGAAAATGATTATAGTACAGCCACTGGCTAAACTCCAGGAGGTAATCCACTTTCTGAAATCCATTACTTGGACTCTGAAAACAAATCATTTGTAAACTTTAGTTATTTCAATCTCTTGATGGCTGTACTAATTTAAAGGATTTACTGAAAGGCCACACTGAAAATTCTTGCTGTGTAAATATATGTTATTACTTCTACCCCCGCCTCAAACACGTTACCAAGACACAAGCACATCTATCATTTGAGATATGTTACCTTGCTAGTGGTTCCACAATTATCCAGTGCTGGAAGAACCTACAATATGCACCATGTACACTCAGTGACACACCCTGAACACCCTTTATACCCAGTGACACACCCTACACACCCAGTGCAAAATCAGTTGGTGCATCAAGGGAGATAACTCTGTCTCCTGCCACATCAAAGATGCTCAAAAACATTCAAACTGTAAACTTCAATTTCAGACCACGTAAATTTTCAAGCAAAAATGCAATAAATGATTCTGCTGCATTTAAAATCCACATCCACAAACATTTCTAGTTTTGATTGCTGCCTACTGCTGACAGGTTTCAGTCTGCTCGATCTTCATTGTATTCAAAAGATCTAAAAGTCAGGGAATCTTTGTATAGATTTATGTATAGTGTACAAACTTTCTTAGTACATTAGTTCTATACATGATCTTAAATATATGTGCTGCAAACCACCCCATAAACACTGAGGATAGTTTAACTTATATGCTGGGGGATCTGGAAAAACATGATACAGTACCTAAGTTTAGATGCAAGAAACTTAATATCTTTATCTCCTTGCCATTAACTCATTGTGGTTGCACTGGCAAGCCGTAGTCAGTGGCTCGCCTTGCTGTTGAAGTCACACCATCCATGTGTATGGTGCTTTTACTATTCTTTTAATTCATGAATGGTTAACGGTATAGGAACAAAGAATGGGTCTATTTAAACCTGAGTCATTTCTCTACAAGGTACTTTTCTTGGTTTGTATGACAGGACATCTGGTCTTTTTCAAATTTAAGTTCTTTGTGGTATAGTGGTATAATACTAACACAAAACGTGATAAAATACACGGGTCAATGTTCCCCCTGTTTTCTGTTAGATTCATCAGCAAAATCAGCTAAATTACCATCTTGTGATTTTTCTAATTCCAGATAATATATATTCACGTTAGGAATAAAAACGTTTACTTGTGTGTATTAATAACTGGAACTTTTTACGTACAAACCAGGTTTTCACTTTAGAATACAAATCTTAAAGCAGCATCATGTATGATATATGTGAATTTTTTAATGAACTAAATTAACATACCACTTTCTAAACGTAAAACAGTTCATTTCTGCTGACTATGATATTTAAAACTAATTCGGAATTATAGGTTTGTGACAATTATTTCTGTATAATTTTTTGAAAAATAGCCCAAATCTGCCGACTAATGGAGACATCTTGTCTGAAAGGGAGGTGCATGACCACAATGAGTTAACTTTGATCATTACTTGGGCCTGGAATTTTACGTAAAACCATTTAACTCTGTGTAAAATTCAGAGCCTAACCTATGCTTAGGAATAAAGAATCAAGCTTAATTCTGTCTAAAAACAGAATCTACTCACGATTAAAGACTCGATTGCATTCTGGTATGATGAAAGCTGTTCACGCAGATCATTGGAACATAAAGCAACCTTCCTCCACATGTGAGCCACATAATCCTCACTCTCACCCTTTATAACAAAGGATTAATTGGTTGAGTAAAACAAATAAATAGAATGTGAGTTAATACTAGTAAACAATAATTATAATACACTAATTATAAAAACAATAATATGAATACACTCATGTGCATGTGTGGAGAATTTCACATATTAATAATAATACATTTTGTTTTATTATTATTTTGCAAGGAACTTCTCAAGTAAAACAGGAATTCAATGTTGACAATCGAGCACAACAATCTTGGCATTCATTGGCATTGATGCTTTCTTTATTTCATTAAATCTACTTTTCTTCCAAAACTAAAATTTTACTTCAAAATTTAGCTTTATAAATTTAACTGATATTATTATTAAAGATTAAATAACAAACTTATTTTATAACTCTTCCCTGGCATTTCTCTAAAAATAAGAAAAAGCACATGTACTGTACAAGAAATACAGCAATTTCCACACAAAATATTAAGATCTAATCCTGCCTATAATTCACAAAAAAGATAATTTTATAAAATTCTTAAATAAAACTTTATTTTAATTGCTCTTACATGGTAATCTCAAAGCAAAAAAAAAAAGGTGCAAATATGATATGCTTGATAAGCCATGGACTCAAATCCAGATGTGCAAGTGAATTTACAAAGATTCACATATCAGTGATTTATTGTGCTGTTTTATGTTCAGTGGAATGTTCTAAAATATGGAATGGCAGTTTTATTATTATAATATTATACCCTATATATTTGCATAGAAAAACTTCATTTGGGCAAATAATTATGTTACATCCCTCTGTAGAGCCACAGGAATTTAGTCTGTCTTGTGTTTTTGTGTTTGTAAGGTGTGGAGAGCCTGACTTTGGCTGGGATACCATGCTATAAATACTCACACCATTATTATATGTTACTACCAGCAGTACCAAAAAAGTCAATCTTGAGCAGAAAAAAAGATAAATCACTTGCAAGCAAATCTATCCATAGATCACTGCACAGATGCTAATGTTCCTATTTCTTGAATTTTCTCATGCAAAACTGAGTGTAGAAAGTATAATATTTTTTCTAGCAACAAAAGAAAGCAAACAAAAGGTCTGATGTCAGATCCATACCCTGGAAGATGCATTACATTCAGTTAGCTCTTCCTGTTTCCCGTTTGCATGAAATAACATTTGTATGTATAAGCACAGTATTAAAGAACTATTGCACAGACAGCTGCTGAGTTAAATGCTGCATGTACCTACCAATTAAGGGTCTCATACGTGTCAAAAAATAGTAAAGATTGTTTGTTGGGTAGTGTGACATCATAGACCACACCTATCTCAGGGCCAGTTTTATGAGGGCAGTTCCCATCTTTCTATCTCACTGTCTTACCTTCCACAACCTAACTGGTCAGGTATACACTCAACATCTGGGTCAACCAGTGGAAGTAAAGTGCACCACAGCTATCGTACCAGTTAGAGTGCTCCCCTCTTGCCTTAGAAACCACGTACTGCTCTAACCACCCAGCTAGGATTTTCTTCCCTACTTTAAGCGATGTAATTAGAAAAGTTTACTGACATACATATAGTCTCTAGACTGCAAGGCATTAAATATCACTCATACTTTGGCTTCTAAACAAAAGTTAAAGATAAAGGAAAGAGGCCATAGCATAGTATTCACTGAAGCAGTGAATGCCAGTGTTTGACCAAGTCCAGGGCATGCCATATGAAAGATGGAGCTCAACCCTCTCTCTCTCCTTTGCAAACTGTTTCTATCTGGCCTTACAAGTATAATCACTTCTCTCCCCCAGCTATTCTTTTTCCTGTCAGGAAACATGTAGGGCAGGGTTTTGCAAGGATAATGAGAGAAGGGCACATGTAGGCATTGTAAGCAGGACTATTTTAGACTAAATGCCATTTGACAGAGATCCTAGCTCTCTCTATAAATATATAAGGTAGGTCATTAATTGTTTTGTTCGGAGAAAGCCTGACAGAAATATTTCTGAGGCTTAAGATATTGGTAAATCTGCACTTGTATTTCTGGACAGTTATATGGACCTGATGCAAGAGGTATATCCTGCTTTGTTATGTATACTGAAAGCTAATAATCACTCCCTCCTCCCTAAATTTGTACTCTCTCTTCCACCAGCTGTCAGTAATTAGGCATGACAATAAGCAGCTACAAATTAGCCCAGACATCTTTTACACTATAATCTGTACTTTGCAATATAAAAGTATATGTGTATGCATGCGTATATGACTATATGTGTGACTCTATATGTATATGACTTTATGTGTATGTGACTATATGTGTATGTATATTTAACTATATAACCCTGATTATAAAAGGAAACATATTTTCTTAGAAATCCAAACTGAAAAATTATATGAATGATATCATTTCTGTTCAAAACCACATAATAGTAGATTCTAAAATATATTTGAGGTAAACATTGTTCTTGAGAGAAAAAGAGATCTTAAAAAAAAAAGAAGAAAACATGACTATACTTCAGTTTTTCTCTGCTTCTTCCCTTTAAAGACTAACCTGGAATTTCTGGAAGTCCATTTGCACATTCTGACCCAGTTTGGCTTTGGTTATAACTCTATGCTTAAAGATGAGGCTGAAAGTAGTCATTGAGATCACTATGCTTCACATCATTGCATAATTTTGTTAAAAATGCCATCTTAAGAAATGCACAGAACATGCCCTTGTGTGCCCTGCAGCCCAAATGCATTAATCAGACAATGATGATGACAATGGTGGTTTTGGTTGTGGTGGTGGCTGCTGCTCCTGCTGTTTCTATTATAGCTATTGTTGTTGGTAGTAAAAGAAAGATGGGAATGAAAATCTGCTTACAGCCTGTGTTTAGTTCTGGGCATATCAGCAACTGCCTGGTCCATCGCCTTCAGTGACATTTCCAATTCACCCTGATAACAAAAACAAAATCACCTAACTCATCTTAAAATCTTCTGAAAGATTATCTTCTGTAAATATTCTATATCAAGGTGATTTTTACGATGATATGTTCTTAAGCATTATACAATGAAATTTTGCTTAATAATAAAAATGACAAGTTCCTGAATATCCTCCATCTATCCAACAGACGAAAGCACTGTGCATAATTCAACAGCTAACATACAAGTGTACACACAAAAAAACAAAGACAAACATATTTTCAAAAAATTGAGAACACTGATAAGGCAAAACATAAGTATACAAGGACAAATGCTCAGCTGCTAAAGGAACAGTCAACACTCATCTTTCAAAAGCATTTTGAGGATTTGCCACAGTCCTACTCCATAGATCTTGAAAAAGGCTAGACATACATTGTTTTATATATTCAATATGTTCAAGATGTCATCGGCTTCAGAAAGTGACTTTTTCCTCCCTACTTTCAAGAATAAAAAGCTGTAGATCTGAATCTCAAGTTGACCTCACAATCGGCTCACAAGATTTATTATCAATACTGCATCTTAAGATGCTGATACCTATGAAGTTCATTATCATTCATATATTTTTGAAGTTATGCACATCCCTCTTTCTGGAATAATATTCGAGAATGTCTAATGTGCAAAGCCACAAAAGCAAGCATTTGATCTGGGGGCCATAAGAACAAAACAACAACAAACCTGGTCAGCATAAGACTGGAAAAGTACACCATACATGGCTGCTCTAAGTGTCAGATCATCAGATTGATTGTCGATTGTGCTTATTGATGTTTCTGTTGAAGGGGTTTTTTTCTCATCTTTCTTGTTTATGTCATCTATTTTTGGTTCCTCTGTGAGGGCCACTTGCTCCACTCTTTCCTGCATGGATGGTTGTTTAGTACAATATAATACTCACAGAGCTTAACTGTATGTTTATAGCGTTCACACACCGCATCTATTTATTACAAGGTACTGACTGCTACGTCTGCATTAAAATGTAAAGAATAAAAGCTTTCTGCTGAGCATAGTTGAGACTTTGAGCTAATATGTGAAATACAAGCACAGGATTACTTTTACAGGTATGTAAAGGTATGTCAGTTTCCTAAAACTATAAAAGATCTCAGAAGAAAATCATATTTTCCTTAATACAATTAACTAATGATCTAAAAGGAGAAAAAAAAAATCGAACCCCCATATTTTTTCTCTTTCCCTTACTTCTATTTTACTTTTCTTGTTCCAGGTGGCTGTAATGCAGTCGAGTATGGTTTTGATTGGCTCCTTCAAGAGCTGACGTTCCATGGGCTGGCTCACAAGATCAATGCATGCATTCCAGTAATGACGAGCAGCCGTCATCACAAGATCATAGTTCCCTGCATTACGTGCAAAACTGGCCCCACCAAGGAAAGCCTCCATAGCATCACGCCGTAAGGAATGTTTACCGCCCATATTGTCAACAAGGCTCTGCCCTTGGAGAATGCTGGCATATGCAAGCATCTCTTGCTTGACCATGTACTGATGTCTGCAAAACACAAGCACTAGTGTTATCAAGAATAAAATAAACATCTCGCCAATCCTTATCACATGTGCAAATCTCATCTTACTGGCACAGCCAGAAAAAGCTTTTACTACATTCATCTTAAGCATCCCAGACCTATCATTAAACATTTATTTTTATTTTTCACTTCACTTAACATTATTTTTGTTAAAGTTTTGTCATTTAGACAGATGTTTTCATGGATAAATGTAAAGTAACTTTGGTACTACCATTTTTTTATTGCAGAAGAAATCAAGGAAGATTTCAAATATTTGAAAATAAAAATCTACCATACAGCCAATTGGACCTAAAACAAACAAAAACAAAAAAAGGAGCTATGGTTTTTATGGGCAAAATGCCTTCTTCCCATAGACACTACATCTTGCAGAACAATTATGTTTTAAAAAGGATATTATATGAAGTATCATATTACACAGTGTAGTGTTCAACAAACTTGAGGAAAACAAGACATTGCAAATGAGAGTCTGTTGACTAACATGTCTCCCTTTTTCTCCATGTGTGAATTAATGGACGCCAACTCCAAGGCAGCTTTGCTGCAGCGCATGACAAGGTTGTGCTGGTGACTGTGATATGCTAAAGAAGTCAGTCGAGTCAACATTTGAAGTTTGATGAGGGAATCTGTCCACTGACAATTCTCTACCATCTGAGCAACCTGCAACACAGCAAAAGTAATGTATTAATAAAAACCATGTATCTTTTTCTGCAATGTAATATTTCATAAGCATTCCCTGTTAATTAACAATTATGCCCTCTCTGCACCACCCCAACCTCTTCTACAACTATCAACTTGTGCAGTCTCTTGGAGAGGTGTGGATAGTCCGATAGACATGCATCTATCTCTGTTTGTTGGTTCCTCCACACCATCCTTTGTATCATCTACAGTTTGATCATTACAGACTTAACTAATGGTATTATGAATGTGTGCTTGAATAAATAAGTATTCGCACTTTAGAATATTTCAAGTTTTATTAATTCTCCTTCAACAAATATTTCCATTTTGTTTACAAAATGTGTCCAAGAAATTGGTGATTATGAAAATGTGCAAACGGATATATATATATATACACACACACAAATGTTATTTGCAAGACAGAAAATCTAAGGAAGTTAATATCTTCAAGTTTCACAACAAAATAATTTGTCTTCAAAAGCCTTTAGCGGTCATTGCAGTTGTAGAACACTTTATGATCTCTATGAATGCACAAATAATTTCTTAATAACAACCACAATTTGAGTATGTTGATGCTTGCAAACTTGTGCTTTATGAACAGAAGATAATAACTTGCTTGGGTATAAAGGTCTAGAATCCTATAGTAACAAGAACAAGTAAGTGCAATGGTCTTGATCCTTAATACCAGCATATTGGCAGTAGAAGCCAAAATCACAACTTTTTTTTATATTGCTTGATATGTACTTTGAACACACTTACATCAGCAATAGATGGCACATCTTTGAATTCCATTATGCCATTACTGTTAAGTGACAGCATCTCCGTGGCCACAATTGCCCTTGTCATTTCCTTCTGACCTTCTGTGCTTGACTACAACAGAAACAAATTGTCTTGATTCATCCTAATAATGATTTTGTGTAAATGTCAATGTGCAGCTTTTTTTAGTTTGAGACCAGCTGAAAACCTTTTTATTACCAAATAGTATTCTATGACCTTCAGTGATTTTTCCAATATCACTTATATATATATATTTTACTCTGTGCTTATAAATATCACTTGTATTTCTTACTGTGCTGATAAATATCAGTTCCCCAAATATCACTTATATATATATATCTTAGTATGTGTGGATAAATCTCACTTATATATGTTACTCGATGCTGGTAAATATGATTTCCCAAATATTACTCATATATATTTGTACTCTTTGCTGATAGATGTCACTTAAATATTTTACTCTGTGCTGATAAATATGACTTCCTCAAATAACACTCATATCTATCTCGCTCCATGCTAATAAATATCCCCCTTTTTTTTTTCATAATACACCTTCTCGGCTGCTGCATTAAAAGAGAGATGTTGGGGAAAAAAAAGAAAGACAAGCAATGAAGTCTAGAAAATGTCCTCTTCTTCCTCACCTCATCATCTGTTCCAAAAGTCTTGCCAATTTGTTGCTGAGCCATCTGCTTGCTCATGACCCACGTTTGCAAGATAAGCTTCCTTGCAGCAATGGGAACAATATGCTCTCTTGAGGTCATATTTATGGCGTACTCGCACACCTGTGGAAATGTCATATTCAGTTCTTCTCCTTTGCTCTTGTAAGGACATATTTCTTTAAAGTGAATATTATACTTGCACATGTGTGTTTGTGTGTATGTTTGTATGTGTGTGTTTTGGGGATGAGGGTATGCATGCATGCACATAATTCTTTGACAGGATATAAACTCTTTAGCTTGAAAAGGTTGTGGCCTCAGATTTCTAAAGCTAACTTTCTTGGAAATTTTCAAGAACATTTTTACTAAAAGGTAACAAATGCATCATCATGGTGGGATAAGTGCTATATGAAGAATTTTTTACCAGAAAAAAATGCCTGCAATACTGTCAGCGATAGATGCCTTTGCTCACCTCTACAGCTTTCTTTATGTCAACTGTGGCTTCAGGGACCAAAGATACTGCTGATCCCTTGATCTTGCCCTGAGAAACTGAGACCTTGAGTTTATTTTTAGAATTTAGGTCATCCTGATCTTTCTCTTCTTTCGGAGCTTCAGGTATCCATGGCTGAATGAGTGCAAAGGCTAATGTATTGCAGATGTTAACCAGCATGGATGTCTCTCTGTGTGAAGAAATTACTTATACTAGTGAAGCATGTCCGTCTTTCTCCAAGAATAAGCAGCAGATGTGAACTGAATTCCGTTCAATTGATAATGATGATGAAAGAATAACAAAATGTGAAGCACATTCAAAACTCTTGAAACACAAAGTTCAGATTGTCTTCAAAAAATCATCATGAATCAGCGGCACAACCAAAAAAAAAGCAAATTTATTAATGAACCAAAAATTAAAGATTTATAAAGGTAGATGAAAATTATAAAGGAATATACCCAGCATGGCCAACTCTTTTGAGACCATCAAGCACTGCAGTTAGGGGCAACAAAATCTCACGATGACGCATCTGTGTCAAAATGTGGTTGTTGTAGTTCCAAATATAGGCTGCTGCGTTGCACACAAGCCAGGGCTCCATGAGATCGACACCGAGCTCCAAGCCTCGTAAAAAACTGCTGGTGCTGGCTTCTGACAGTTCTCTGATCCAATTGCTAACAAGAGAAATCGGAAGATTTAGCTGCACCAAACAAAAAACTCTCTCTCAATCACTCACACTTACACTGATACAGAATGCTTTGTTCAATACAACACAGTGATTAAGATCACATACATCGATCAGTATCAAATGGTATATTAAATGGAGCACAGTGAATAAACATCAGGAATAAATATCACGTAATTTTTTTCTCACCAGTATTCCAACCAGTCTGGATCATTTTCAGGTTTTGCAACCGTTTTTCCCTTTGGAAGCTTGCTGTGGCTCTCTGGGAAAATGGGCTTATCATTCAGTTGAACACCTTCTGACCTCAGCAGCAGTACAATAGCCTGTAGTATATAAAATGGAAATGCTCACAAATTTGAAGTAAAAGTCAAAGAAATTGAAAACGATAATGGGTATGGCAATAAGCAAACACCAAAAACAAAATTGTCAAAATGTATCTGCACAATAGTGGAGTCCCTAACAATGTGTTTCCTCGGACTTGTGCTTTGTTATATCCACAGAGTTTGTTAAAAATAACAGTAAAAGATGAGTTACCTCTCCATTTATGAAGTTTACTTCTGCAAGCATGCGAACAAGGTCTCGATCATATAGTTCCACAGGTTTATTGGGTGTCAATGGCCGACTGCCTGCTTTCTTGTCTGTTTCATCTTCTGTCTTTTCTTTTGTGTCACCTTTAGTCCGTTCTTGCTTGGAACTAACAAGATACAGTAAATTGTAACTATTTTTTATTTAGAAATTGTAAGATATCAGACAATAAAGATCTTTGATAGAAAAATCTACTATTTTGTAATGTAAAAAGATTTAAAATATAATCTTATTTTATTTATTCTCCTCACCACAAGACATCAAAATCAAAGAGGTATGATCAGAAATGAGTTTTATAGTATGATAAACATATCATAACTTTAAAAGATTTCCATGTAAAAATAACTTTGAGTCATTAGGCACAGTCTGTTACAAGGAAATATAAAAATCTCAGTTTAATTTGTAAGGCACATTTCATATACGGATCTTCTCATTAGTGCAGAGAAAAAGATTTAAAACCATAGCCATCCCTAATTGATGTATACTTCCCATGAACACGCCTAATTAACTTAAAATTTAAGACAGTCAAGATCACGCAAAAAAGATCTGCATCTTTGTTTTAGAAGGAGAGAAACCTTTAAAAAGATTTTAAAACCATACCTCATTGGTCTTGGCAGAGAGCCCTTCCAGCGACCATCATCATAAAGGAGGCAGAAACGTGCTGCAACACGACAAACATCCCACACTCCCTGCTTGCGTGCTGTCTTTGCAAGGTCAGCCCAAAGTCTGGCTCTGTGGCACAAAATTACAGAAAAAAATCTGGAAGACAATTTTTTTATGCTTCTCACCCAAGTAGCTAAAGCCACCCTCATTGTATGAAAGATATTTTAAAATCTGTTTTATCAATCACATTATTTTAATCTTCAAGTGCTCTGTCTGTCCTTCTCTCATTTGCTGAAGTCGATTGCAGTGTAAGCTTTACCTTTTCTACTGCATTTCAAGGTACATAAACTTTCCATATGGATTTTACATAACATAGGCATTAGTTATGACAGGATTGTTGATTGCTGATGTGTTGTGTGCTTACTTCCATATAAACCTAGTTATTAACTGGCCTCTGAGATAAATATAGTATCTTAACTTATCTAGCTCTCTTTAAAGTGTCTACTTTAACCTTGCATCCAAGTGCATTCAACTCACCTTTCCCGATCATTTTCCTTCCCAAGGCGTTTCAGGTGCCCTTCTGCTTTTGACACATAATGGTTGAAGAAGCGAGCTTTAGCACTCAGCTTTTTGGAGAAGGTCAGTGGGCTTTTTATGGTTCCATTGTCTGTGTATATATGGACAGAATACATCCTCAGTTTTCAGTTTGTCACATATGACAGTTGCTCACATGAAAATCATGACCAGGTACCACTAAGACTTTATAAGTAACAGAGACATCCTGGCTATATGACAAGTGTTGACATTTAATTCACATCTTAGCTGGCTTCACTTGTGTGGTTGATGTGGAAGTCATGATCAAGCAGCTGTTATTTTCTAAGTTAACTACTGCAAAGGTAACAGAAATAATCTGTATATGTGTAAGCAATATTTGTATGACAGCAAAGGAAGTGGAAATCAAATCACATTTCCCTTTATCATTAGTAAACTGTTGATATTCTGCCCTTAAAATCCTTATATTCTAAAATCCCTTATATTTTAGGCAACAGATAGAAACCAGAGAGAATCAAAGTTTCATAACATGTACACTTACAGTACTATTACCTAGGAATTACAGGAGAAAAGTAGAAAAGTTTTAACTTAAATATTTTAGCAGGTTTTCAACCTCAAAAGAAGATTAAAAGTAGATAATATACTTCATATTATATAAACTTAAACACTTAAGACATCAGATTAGATGAAATCTCAACAATTAAACTAGCAGTGAGATATTTATAATAAATTTTAATCATTCATCAAAATTTTAACATTTAACTGTATATCTTATTTATTAAATTTTGTAATATATAGTAGTGTGTGCATTAGAGTTAAACCATCACCAAGTGGTACCATTATCCACTCACTGCCATCACCCTACCACCATGTTAACATAGATATTGTTTACAATGATGCTGGTATGTACACTAAGACAGATGAAATCTTGTGCAATATTTTACAAAGCAAAAGCTATAGTATGTCACAGCAATATACTAACCAGATGTACCACCACATACATACACTCCATCAAGCATTCACACTAGTCTAAAAATTGTATGCACCCAGAAACATGATGCAGACACAAGCATAAATTATCTTTCCAAGTTTCAGTCTGATAGTTGGACCAACAGCAGAAAGAAATTTCTTTAAAGAACTCGACATTTTAACACACGAACTTTCACTAGGTCTGACTTGCCTAACTGAGTGATTGATTGAGCGTGCCTTTTTCTGTGTATGTGCAAGTGTGAATAAAGAATGTGTGTGTGTTACATGCAGATGCATGCACAAGCCAGATGGTTGGCTGGTTGGTGAACTTTTTCTTGGTGACTAACCATTCTTTTTCTCTCATTTTCTCATATTCAGTTACAGAAATGAGTGTCATGTCTTGGTCATTAAGACGTGCACAAAACAAGCAATTATATCACATTTACTAAAATGCTAGTGTCTTCCAGAAATGGGCTTGAAGAAATCCATCACATACTTCAGTAAACAGTAGACGAAAAAGAGAGCAGATGCAAGAGCAGGAAGTGCAAAATCATCAAGGTAAGGGGTAAAGATTTTTAAAACCAGTACCTTTGTTTATTTCAGTAAGGTCTGCAAACATCAGATATACTGTTAATAGCAAACAACTACTGTTCATTGGTACCACCAATAAAATGCTAGGACCAGATGACCAGAAAAGGTTATCGTAAGTTGAAAATTTCAAATGGACAAAAATGAAAAACACAGTTGCTGCATGTTTCAGGGTTAGGGTCTTTGATAACATTGTTCTATTCAAAATCTCTGCTGTATGTAGGTATTCTTAGGAGATGTGTTAAGCTAAAAGAATATGTGTTTATTTTTCCCATTGACTTTATATCAGTAACAATTGTTTTGAAGTGGTTCTGTATTTGATTTACTTATGCCTGCATTTGGTTGTCTTTGTGAACCAACATCTGTAGCTCATATTTCTTGTTTTATAATTAGTAGCTGATTTTACTCAAGCTTTCATTTTTAATGCATACTTTATTAATCTGTGCATCATTATGATGTTATATTACATTAATTTATTAACAACTCATCAAGCACTGATGATCAATGTACCTCTACTGTCATTTTCGCTGTCAAGCACAAGGAGAAAAGCATCTGGTGCAAGGGCTTCCCCAGCTTTGACCAGCATAGACCGTTTCATGAGGACTGAACCAGAATCTGCCTTTTGAGCCTGAACACAAAAAGACAGTGAGAATGCATTTATAATGAAAAAAACAGAATACATTCTGTCATTAAGAGTATAAATTACTTCCAAAGTGAAACATATGATTCTATATGGTTCAAAATAATTATGTCTAATTTACCAAACATATTTTATGACTTCAACGATCAGAAAATTTCTCACAAAATAAAAATAAAAGCAAAGTTTTAAACATGATACAAAAGATTATGTTACTGTAATGTTTTTCTCGTGAGAAAAGATTATTAAAAGATTATTCTGCCCTAAATGAAAGCCTACAGCGAATATATTTGTACACAAATTAAAAGCAAAATATGAAATTGTGACCTATAGACTCTTTGGTACCATATTTCAAATACTTGTTATTATTTCATAATTGAAGCTGTACTACCCCCATAAAGGAAATGTAACATGGCATGCTGTTTGTCACAATCATTACCATACAATTTAAACTAATTTCTAGCAGCCAACCTGTTCAATTATCATGGCTGCCTGATCCTCGGGTCGCTCTGGCTGCCTGTAAAGTTGAGATCGCAGCTGAAGCCTACGTAACATTACCTCCAGCCGTTCTTGATAAACATTGCCATCATCCAGTGCCAGAGCCTGTGTTCACACACAAAGATGCTCATGAAGAGAATCTCTCTTGTTAAATTTGCTTTCTCTTCTGTTTAAGGGTGGGTAATATTCTTCCAGTTTTCACAGAAGAACTTGCACAGGGTACATGCTGAACTCATCAAGATTTTTTTAAATTTAATTTTAATCTACATATAAATATGTACTATCACAATTCAGAATCAAATAATTACAGCAACAAATTGAAATGGTAACTTTTAATATTATGTCAACATTACAACTTACTTATTAGTAAATATTAGTAAGTGCATGAAAGAAAATTAATGGAAATAAATTCTGTGTAAGAAATGATGTGAGGAAATATCTGGAAAGTATTACTACTATCTCCAGTCACAAGTGACCAACATGAGTGAATATTCAATACTTAAGCCTCAAGCAGCCCTTCAGCACTCAATCTTTTATGTAGTTTTTCATCCCTTGAGTATACTCACCTTTTTTAGGTGTTCCATGGCTACCTGAATCTGCTCCTTGCTCTCCTCACACTTGGCTAGTTCTGTGTGCAACTGACAGCGTAGCTTGATCAAAAGGCTGCAATCAAGACAAGTTGAAATTTAAAAAATTATGGCCTGATTGACTGAGGAATGAAAAAAGTATAGATATACTTGCAGGAACATGCAAGCTCCCACTCACACACATATGTGTATATATCTATATTCAGCCATGTGCATGCACTCATATGTGCTCATGATAAATATTAATCCACAAAAATGAGATGATTGCTGGAAAGCATTCAACTTATGACAACTGTTACACATGAATGATTTTTTGCATTACTTGTTTTTCCTAAAAACAGAATGAGATGGTAGTCTATTGATAGCTCTACTATAGTTTGTTACAGGATAACTTATGTAATTCTCTTATACCTTTGAATATTTTCTAGAGCTTCAGCAATAAGTGACAGAGTTTTGTGGATGTAGTGCCGCAAATTGGGCTGAAGCAGGGGCAGACACAGATTCCACTCAGCCACACAGCCTGCCTGAATGACACTTGGATCACCATGACGGATGGCATTCATAATGGCCTCTTCACATCGTTTAATGGCTTGAAGTCTCAGCTGCAATCACAAACATATTCTAAACTTAAAGTAAAGTTAATCACAGTCCTACAATTTGAGAATCACAAGTCTGATACCATATTACAATGCAGAAGATCTGGCTCAACAAATACAGGCACACTGCCTCTCTTTTCACAGACTTTTACTCAGTGAAATACTGAAAAGAGGGTTTTGGAGATAAGGCTCCATGGTTAATATTCTGGTGTTTAAAGAATGGATTTTGTGAAGAGAGCTGAATCATTAAAAACACAGTGGAAATTATTATCTTGCAAAAAGTTATGTCAATAATGAATTAAGTAAATGTCATGGAAATAATCCATAATGACATCCAAACAAATTTTAAAGATCGGTCGCATCAATACCATGTTACATTTAGTACAAATCTGTTGCTTGCAATTTGTTACTGCACACATAATATCTTTGTTTTTACAGTCTGGTATTAAATTTTTAAAATAATTTTTTAAGGAATTTTTTTCATTTTCTGAAAAATATATTGACTAAAATTGAAAAAGCTGTTATAATTAAAACTCAATATCTTATTATAGTTTGGTTAAATGTCTAAGTGTAATTATAAACAACAATAAATAAACATCCAGCAATTTTTTAAGCTCTAGCTGTTTTCTAAGAATCAATATTGATGAAATAATTAGGTACTTATTTTTGTTTGACCTAAAATAAGCACAGAAGAGGTATTCCAGGATCAGACTTCTAGCAATATCTAAAAACTGTGGCTTTTGTCCTGTAATAAACTAATATATGTGCCTCCTAAGTTAAAGCATTTTCATGCACGTAATATATTAGATAATAATTTGCATAATAATCATAACAGACAGCACTTTTCTAATGGCCATTTAAAGTTATATCCATAAATGTCAACATACATCCACAACAGACTTCTGATAGGACTCCTGGTTCTCTCCAAGGCTTTTCACCATTAGCAGACACTCCAAGAACTCCATTTGTATGCAAAAGGATTGATCCTGCAGGCATATAATACTATTTTATCACTAATGTAAGCATTTTTAAATCTTTCATTTCATAAAAAATGGAATATTTTATAATTGTAAAATACTCAGACCATCATCTAATGCATAACAGGAAAAAAGCGTTGTTAATCCAAATGAAATTCTCCTGCCTTTGCTTTTGCTAGGTAACTACACTGCACTACATGTACTCTATTTAATGTTTAGAACAGAAATCTCCACCAAAGTAATAATGGTTTATTTTGAAACACAAATCCCAGAACAGTGACAAAGAAAACATCTACTCATTAGTTCAAAACTGAATACATAAATTAATAGGTGAAACATTACAAGCACAAAACATTGAAGACAAAGAAAGTGAGAAGGTGGGATCTACAAAATGTTAGTATGAGCATGAATAAAACCATTAGTAAAATTAGTAAAAATTAAATAATAGTGACTCAAGATGAATTATCTCATCTCTATCTAATGCTGTAGAGATACAAGTCTGTGCTAAATAGTTCTTCATCAGAAAAAAATAAATAAAACCTATGCTGCTTGATTAACCTTGACAGGGCAAGTTTTCATCTCCTCAACACAGACTGATGCCACTTTACCCAAGTCCAGATCCAAACACAAGTGAGCCAGCTCCATCAACAGATCAGAACTGCAAAATTCAACAATGACAAAGTCTAGCTGTCAAGTTCCTCGACTTCCGAGCCTTAGTATTTGTAGTCTGGAATGTATTAAATTTTTGCTACATGTGTAGGGGAGCGGTCAAAATGAAAAGAAGGGGATTAGTGCGAAAGATAAGTTTCCATTAGTTTTTTCCCCAATTAATCTTTTCTTAAAATATTATTTTTAACCAAAAATGGTAATTACGTTTATTGCATTATGAATAATTACACATTTCTAATATCTTTGCACATTTTTTGTTTCTCATTTCATGATTTGGAATTTGGAAAATCTTGTCATCTGCTGCATCTTGCATCTTAAGATTTCTCTATACAAAAGACTGCGTTACGTATTTGAGAAGATATCACACTCCCATGCCCCCCATGATGAATACAGGTCAGAGGACTAAACTAACTATAGGGGTTTGGGTGGTGATCGAGTTATATGCAAGTATGTACGTGTATGTGTATGCATAAGTGCACAATGTAAATGTGAAGTCTTATTTAAAAAATGCCATTAACTACAAAAATCATTTAAGACTATCAGTTTAACAATTAAGTCTGACAATATCAACCAACTCAAAATAGAAAAAATGTAATTTTTGAGACAAATTCATCCACAAAATGTATGCGATGAAGACAAACAGTGAAAGCAATTAGAAAATCAATCCTAATTCTTGGCTGAAACTCATTAGTGACATTAAGGATTTTTAAAAGTTAAACAGTTAAAACACTATAAAATCCAAAAAGCAATTTCTGTTAAGCTGAATGCACTTCACCGGCTCTGCTTGCTGTTTAAAGTCAACTTGAGACTGAAAACAGAAACATGCAACATTTTGAAAAACAGATGATGTAGAAATCAAACAAATGTTTTTTGACAGGATTTGGTTTGGCTTTTTAGAGGGTGTTCAGTGGCTGATAGATCCTTCTTAACTTGTAGCATATGTGAAACAAGATACTCAGTTTGATATGCTCCTATTTAACAAAAGTAAAGGTTGCTGAGGCATTTTGAACTGCATGATACTTATGTGGGAGCACATTCTACCGAGAGCGCTAGTGTGTTGTGTAGAGTTTCGCCACTGCCAGAACCATCGACTGGCGTTGGAGTAAAATGATCCAGAACCCACGAGAGTGTTGTGTTTTGTTGTTGTGGAAAGATTGGGGAAGACCAATGTTACACAAGCACAATCTTGAAAGATGATTATTACAGAAAAAGGGAAAGAATTGTCTTAGACTTATTATTATCTGAAGTAGAATAGCATCAAGAAACCAAATACTGTATAGTGGTATATGTTCTATGATATTATTCCAAATGAACACGATTTCATAACAAGCCAGGTATACTAACTGTAATTAAGCTTCGCTCTATCTGGTATTACAAAGATGGCCACCCAATTTATTAACTGATCATTACTGACAAATGGTGTGATGTAAACTATCATTTTGAGAGAAAGTGCCATCAAGGGATCATATAGCAGTATTAATACTTATCATCTACAAGACTATTTTGATCGAGTTGCTTAGAAGTATCATGGCCAAGCATTATTTTACCATAGGAAGCATAATTCTTTTGCAGCCTCACATATTTGCTAATGAAAGCATCATGAGAAATGTAATAGCCAGGAATCTATTAGTTTTACTAACAGGAATGCCAGCTTTGCCAAGTTTTGGAGCTTCCTCATCAAGCCAATAAATGACTCCCCATTCAGATGATTTATGGCGCATTAGACAGCCATATCTCCCAATGTTAATGATAGACTTATAGCTGGCATATTTAATAAGTGATTTAAAGTTATAACACTGGTGGAATTGATTTGGTCCTTTGATGATGTCCATTAAACCTGGATTGTTCATTCAACTGCTAAAATACATGTAGAATTATAAAAGAAATGTGATAGGGTGAGCTGTTATCAGATACAGTTGTTATATTACAATAATCATTTAATAAATCTCAGCAATGCAAAAGTCATGACATGCATGTAGTCTGTAAGAGAGATCAGAAAAGTAAGTCTCACTTATTTGTATTATATACACATTTAAACTTAAACCATAGACCACAAAAGAACAAACAATTAAAAGATCTGGTAATAGATTGCTGACCACTCACTTGCTAATCGCCTCATCCTCCAATACCTTGGGAGTGGTAGGTGTTGGTGTTGGTGTTGGTGTTGGTGTTCTTCTACCTCCCTTTGAAGCACTTGGATTGGATCTTGTTTGCAAATTTTATTTCAGAATCAAGCCAAGAAAATGTGGTGAATAAAACAAATCTACATATTAATTTAACCCTGTTAGGCAGCTCACACGTCATTCATTAACAGATTGTTAAAAAACCAAATATAAGTAACAAAGAACAACAGCAATAACACTGGAAAATTTTTCACCTGGTTCTTCACTATGAGCAAAAACTTATTCATTTTGTATATTTTTTCTATTTCTTTTTTTAGTTAAATTTTAAAATACTGACACAAATAAAAAATTAATAACAAATCTGTTTCTTGTCCACAAAAGTTATTCCTTATTTGCTTAATTGGGAGCTTACTGATTTTAAATTTAAATAAAGTTAAATTTCATTGGACTTTTCCATCTATTATTCACTCAACATGTGTTAAAACATCCCCTTTAAAAATAGAGTGTAATTCATCATCTAAAACTTCTTGTTGTTAATACTTAAAGCGTGTATATATAAACACATGCTTGCACACACAAATGTCAAGGAGCACACGCATTAATGTGAACCATTTCTGTAAATATAATTTTGTTATAAACTGATACATAGTGAAATAATTTAATACGATTATATAATTCTGATACATATTACACTGTATAGGCTAGTCTTTACAATTTCTGGTGTTTCATCATTGGATATTGCATCTAAAAACAAACATTAAACAGTTAATCCAACATTGTCATCAAAAGCGTTATCATCATTGTCAGCGATTTTCATACCTATCAAGCTCCTGCCTTTCATTCCCTGTTCTGTCACTAACATCACTAACATCAGGAGAGCTACTGCGACCAGCTGTTTTTTTAAGTGAAGATTTTTTACTGTACACAGCAAACTGTGGTATTGCCACTCCCATCTGCTTCAAAATGTTGATTATCTCTCCCTGATAGTCACGAACTTCCTGCAGGTCTAGTGAGCTGAAGGGGACACACACACAGAGTATGTTAAAGCTGACAACTTTGCAAAGTAAACTTTGATTGCCTATGCTCACAATCCTAAACAAGAAATCTAAAACAGAATCACTGTACTTGATCTTTGAAAATAAGGCAACTGATGAAAACATCAATTTTCTTTAGGAAAAAAGCTTGATTTCATAGTTTTATAAAACCTGTCACATTCAAGCTCAGGTGGCAATAAGTTATCGATAGCCAGCTGTGTGGTAGATCTTTCTCCCAGTAGACATTGTAGACCATCTGGTTTTCTGTTACCTAGTTTACTCAATAGCATGCCATGTTCTTAATACATGGATGGTCAACTCAGATGTATCTGAGCTGCATGATCATCTAATGCAAACTTCATTACTTGGGTACTTTCACTGATGACTTAGTTGATGATTATTGACTAAAGCTCACCATTTTAGCCTGCAGATCCTATAGTATATGATGAGTTCTGGAGAAGTCTTTGCTTCTTTGTTCAGCTTGGTTAACTCTACAAGCTGGTGCCTTACCTGGGTAAGACACCAAAGAAGAACCTTTTAAAATTTACAGAAACAATGCAATCTTCTATAAAGAGAAATTTCTAACATATATGCTCCAGTTCCGCCCTATTTCCTCCTCAAACAAGAAAATTAATTGTTTGCAGCGTTAACAAAAGTCTCTGCATCTTGAATAGATGTAAAAACGCAGCTCGATTTTACAATCCTTATATTGAACATCATGAATGTCATTTAACTGAAATAAATCAAGAGGGGCACAAGAAGTGTCCATCATTAAGCAATCATTTAACAAGACTGATACAAGTTATGCATTCTCCACATTCCAATCTTTTTGTTTTTAACTTAATAAATGTAGACTAAAACTTAGACTTACCATAAGGCCAAAGATCTGTTTGTACAGGTGTGGCACATTTTGTTTGATGAAAGCAGCCCCAACCATAGAAATACTTGAGGCATCTGCTTTCTGTCCAGCATCCAACAAGCACTCTATCAAGGAACTAAAAGGCCAATAAGAACAGTTAGTGAAACAAATTTATTTAGTTAAGTCAATGCTAATAGTTTACATACATAAAGCAATTAATACTCAAAAGCAAATTATTCCTACGAATTTTCAAATAAATCAGTCAAGTAAATATTTGCATGTCAAGTGCTTAATCTGAATGTATTCACAGTTTTCCTAAAAGAAAGTATTTCATTTCATTTTTCAATCTGAAAAAAATCTTACTACAGAAACTGCAGGGATATTACATACTGAAACACCATGCAAGGGAGACAGCAATATTACAGACAGTGCATGATCTCTCCAGGACAAAGTTTTCAATATGTAGCACTCTAGTAGTGTACTATGTTAAATATGCCTTTGTTTGTAGAGGGTAGGGGTCAAAGCTCCAAGGCTGTCCCTTTCTCATACGGATGTGTACGTAATAGCCAGCCTTGAACTGCCCAACTGTGGCTACTGGCGACTGGACCTACTGTTACACCAGAAGATGCCTGAGCCACTTGGGGAGACCATGACTAGACAGGGCAGGGCAAGGTGGGGATGACCACAGAGGGCTGAGAAAGGTCGTGACAAGACCATGGGAAAAAGGGGTGGATGGTTCTGGAACATTCGATGGGGATAGAATAAGGAGTGTATGTAGCTTTACAGTTGAGAGAGGCTTTTTGATTTTTGGAGTGAGAGTGGAGAGACAGCAGGCCAGCCACAGAGTCAGACTCAGTAAAATCTACGGTTATGCGGCAATTTCTATCTTAGTTGTATTCTTGTACAACTAGCCCACCCCTACGTAGCCGTCAGGGACTGACGTGTTGGTTACAAATGCGACATTTTAGAACTGTCTGATAATCACCTGTTAGATATGTAGACGTTCTATAAATTCAGTAAAATGCTTACATTGTGAGCTTTGCTCTCCATTCAAAATCTTGGTCATCAGTCTCACCCAGAGCTTGCACTACTTGATGCAAACTTTGAGCCAAGAACTGTCGAAAGTTTGGCTTCAAAAATGGTCGACAAAAATGCCAGTATATGACAGAAGCATTGTAAACGAGAAAGTGGTACCTGAAGTAGAAAAAAGACCACATCTTAGTTTTCATATTGTTTCCATTCTGACAAAATGTTTTGCTTTCTTAATAATTACTTGCCACCATGAACCTTCCCAAGAGATGCAAATATATAAGGTGCCTTTCTCCTGTATTCCTTATGGTTTCTACCACAGAGGTCTGTTAATTAAAGATGAATGGGTAAAGATAATATTCTTTACATGGTGAGTGGACTTCTGTTGTTTCATGAACACTGATTTTCTTCCTTAAACAAACATGTTCTTTAATCAGAAAAGTGCTCATATCTCTCAAAATGCATTTTGCCTACGCCTATAATTTTTAGTCTGTATGCTGCTTTTATGAAATTGGGTAGAAGAACTATTGTGACCAGATGATGTGGGTTGTAATCAACTAAGCTTCAATCAGCTAAATCTTGCTGTACAAAAATGGCTAAAACACACAACAAAATACCTGTCTGTCTGCTTTGCCAAGGAGATAGCTTTCAGAATATAGACCACAGCTTTATCAAGTTCTTCCTATGTTCAGATATGAAGATGTGAAAAGAAAAATATAAATGAACATTTGTTAATTTATTCATTCAATTCCTCCCCATCCATTAACATACCAAGACAAGGAAATGTGACTAAACAGAAAGAGAGTGGAATATTTACGTGTGATTGTAAACTCACAAGTATATGTTGCCCTTCAGTCATTTTTCATGCTGGCTGAGCCCCAAAGCAAACATATATATCAATATCTCTCAGTATAATCCAAAATGCGATTTTTCATACTAAAGGATCAAGAACAAATTCCCAGTACAGCTTACACATATATTGCTATGTAAGGGACATTTAAAACAAATAATTTTTGTCTAAATCTTTGCAGCATAAATACAAATGACAGGCAACAGGCATGCATATACACATATTATTTATATTACAAACTATAAAACTGGGAAGTCGAAATATTTTAAACTCCACTTACTGGTTTGTTTGCATCTTGTGGAGCCAACAGTTGCGCCTGACACAAATAAGCACGGATCAAAAATTGATTGGTTGGCTGCTGCTTTAAGAAGAACATCTTGAGGCAATCCCTGGTAATATCCTTCAGCCCATGCTGTGAAAAACCACTAAACCTTTTTTAAACTCTTCACTGCTATGGGTTGTAAATTTTAACCATGAGTGTGTCTAACAGGTGTCTGTAATTTACTTTGTGTATGATCAGTGAGTGTATGTTGTAGAAGCTATGTCTGTTATATGCGAATGTGGGTGCATGGTTGTTAATAATTTAGTCTATGTATGATTTATGTTAAGCGTTATAAGCAAATCTTTGGAACGATGCTATCTAAATCCTCATTATTATTATATGTTATGATTTGCAGATTCATCATGACTGATAATTTCTCATAGGACATATCTTTCAGTAAATTCATGGTATGTTGACAAGTGATTGTTGATCAGTGTCAGTTATATTTGATGTTAGTCAACAAAGGCATGTCCACTAGAGCTGCTTAATTTAGAAAGGCTAAAATAGTGCAAGGGATGCAAGCAGGAATTAGGATTTTTCTTTGTTCTTTTTACTGGATTTTCTTCCTTGGATCACAAAGCTTTGTTAAGGTTAATTAATTTGCTTTTAGTTTTTGAATGCAGAGGATTGTGTAAAATGCATAGTTGTGGTGTAGTGGATTCCAATTTAATTGAGAAGTAATATAAGCAACTTTTGAATGTAACACTTTGTTGCATGAAATATTTACAGTCATTGTGCATTTATTTATTGTTAGTAATATCAGAAGAATTAAAAAAAATTCTCTTACAGCCTACTTTTCATTAATACTTGCATTTTTAGCTTTTGATTCACTTTAATATAATAATAATTAAATTAGTACCATGCATTTCCTCACATCAAGATGAGCTCTATGTGCTGTGCATGAAAGACTACAAATGAACTGACAATTAACCATACAATAAAGAAACATATGTATTAGCAAATAGTTGACTCAGCTGCAAATATAAACAGTACATGATCAAACACTAGGAGGGAAGAGTTCAGTGCATTATTAAAGAGGTTTTTAAAGAGGTAGGCTTGATGCTGGACTTAGGAGCTTCACAGGTATACAGGTCAAAAAGAAAGGGAGTCAAATTTCAAATGGTGGGGACAGAGATGGAAAAGTAAATTTTCTCTCATTTGATGGATGGATCAGAGAGGAGTTAAAAACAAGTGGTAAGGCTTAATAGTAACTATTTCATATAAATAATAATAATAAAGCTATAAAGCGCTGTATCAAAGGTTAGCTGAAAATGCTTGACAAAAAATATCAATCTCAGAATAATAATAAGAACACATGGAGACGTGCATCAGAAAACGCAAACATTATGTCTATAGAATGCTATAAAGCAAGATGAAAGATATATGTAGTTTGTATTTGCCACCAGTTTGCTCAATCCAGTTGAAGAACCGTTGACTTAAATCACCCTATCCCTTCCTGTTGGGCAAGTTCAATGTTTGCTACATATCTACTACAACTTCTACGAAAAAATGATACAAACACTTTATGCAAATAGAAACACTTTCTAATTTAGAAAATGCCTTTTCTAAACTAGCATAATCACATTTGTTGAGATGATAAAAATCTAGTATTCTAAGTAGCGTGCTGAGATATCTGAGTATTTCACTGCATATTGCCATGTTTGATGATAAAGAGACAAATATCTAGTGTCATGAAACAAAAACGTTTTCGAAAAATCCAAGTTACAGGGAAAGTTCCATGGTCTAACAGCTGTAAAGGCAGTGAACTGTAAGTGGCTCTCCATGTCTAAAGCTTTCTACATGAAAGGCAGAGCCCAGCTTTCTTCTTCTGCCACCTTTAAACCTCTCACCTTTTGCTACCTGGTTGGCAGTGAAAGTTTTACAGTCACAGGCTCAATAGGCCATGAGCTTGTGATCTTCTGCTCATACCTTGTGCACACTAATCCCAACAGCTTAAAAGGACCCTCTGAAGAAATCCAAATATCTAGGAAAACAAACATACTATGGTTGATACAACTTACTACATATAGATTATATATGTTTATATATTGTTTATACCCTTATTTCACGTAGTTCACAATACAAAATTTATTGAACTAAGATGTTTACCTCAAATGCAATTTCTGCACATTGAACAAACAGGTCCTGCCCAAATAGCTCTGGGCCATCGGCAACTGGTCTGGCCTCAAAAACACTACGAATCTGTGTAAACGCCTGCTGCAGTAACAAAGTCTTTTCTTTCCCTGCACATGCAAGCCAGAAGTTACAAAAAGTTTTCATGTTCAGTCTTGTAAATTTCTAGCATTGACCTTGATATATAAAAACATTATTCTTAAAAATCAAAGGAGCAATTATATTCACCCAATCATCATGTGACTGTAATGTAAATAATTTGTGTAACATTATTATAAAGGCAAGTTTACTCTAAACCTATGAAGTTGGCTTCACTGATGGATTTTGGCATCCAGAATCATTTGCACTCATAAGGTCATTGACATTTCATGGAGGTTTTGTTGCCAAATGATCTAACAGGTATAATTTCACTTTTATTCTCTTAAATGTGGTCATCAAAATGCTGACATTATAGATCCAGGCATCATGACATACTATTTCAAACCAGACTACAGTGAAGAACAGCTGAACAAACTAAAGAAGACTGGAACTGACTGGATAGGGTTGCAATCAGAAATATTTTATGTATGTAATTTTATGGATTTCTGCATGATTTTATCTTGCCTACTGCAGTTTCTTCTCCTTGATGTCATAACATTTTCAAGTTGTCACTACAGTCCACTACTGACCTTCCATCAGCATCAAAAGATTATGTTTTGGTATAGTTTCTCTCTGTCCTGTGACTTCACAGAGCCCAGAAGCTTTCGATTATTTGATCTACATAGCCTGAATATCGCTGGATTTGTGTTTGCCACTAATGAAACATTGAATTTATGACCTTTATATCTGGACTGTAATAGATCACAATCTCTAAAGATGTACTTTACCAGAGTAATGATGACTTTCCATCTATGAGTTTTCAGCTTTACCATCGTCTTTTCTATCTGACATTATAATAGCTTAATTTGTGTCATCAGCACCACTATGGACTACTAATTGATCTTTTCTGCATTTTTCATGCAAAAGACATCACCTTAATGACACATAGATTGGTTTAGAAAGACTTCACTTAGAGGAGCTATGACAAAGTATTTTATCAAGTGTAGTGAGAAAGCCGCAGGGTTTTCATCTTTCTTTTTAATTTTTTGTTTATTAAGAGCGGTGACCTAGGCTTTGGCCAGGGAGCTGCGCTATACAGAGTCACAGATTATTATTATTAATATGGAGTATCTATGCGGCAAATGTGCACTGAATATGGTAATCATTATCCTAAAGAAAAATCAGGCCAATGACCTGTTTTGTGAAAAACAGAAGAGTATTGGTTAACAGACTAAACCTTCTTGTCCAATATTGTTGAATGGTGGTAACTGAAGCGGAATTTTAACAGATTTTGTCACACAGATTAAGCCAATATCCTGCATTCAGCCTGCTTTCTCACACACAGATGCAAAAACCAACCAAACAAAACCCAAACTTATTTGCATTTCTCTAAACTAGATGCTGACATGCCTGTGCTTTCCACAGATCCTATTACCCTATGACAAGCCATAAATAGAAGGATAATAGTATCTAGCACACTTTTCTACAATGTCATAAATTAGGTTCAATTCATTTTCTTCTGGCAGTCTTCATGAATCATCCCAGAAAGATATCTTAGATGCAGTTGTAAGTAAACAATTCTTTTGAAACCCAAAATTATAGGTAACAACCAGGTAATCTATACGCCTGCGCACACTTGATGGAGATAATGCTAAAAGCATAGCTGTAGGATGTTTGACCTTTAATATATGGCAACTGTTTGGTTGTTGCCTGAACCTTGTGGAGTGACCACACAGCTGAGTAAAGCAAACACTCAGTCTCTAATGCTTATTAAGACTGCACACAGCCCCATGTCTTGGTCCATACACCAAGCAGACTATAATACACTGAAACATTTGTTGTTGGCAAAGCTAACTTGGCACTCTCAACAGCGTATACCCTTCCATTGGCTTTCTTCATCCTCAATCAGGTCTGGTCAGGGTTATGATGGTTTTCTCTCAGCACACATTTCATGGGTGGTCAATAATATCAGAAGACAGTGCTGTTTCTGTTGCTGAAGCTCCTGCATGTCTGGCAGGAGGTAGGGTATGTGTGGCACCCTTTTCCTCACTGTGACCCCCCCCCCCCTTCATCTCCTTTGTACCAAAATAAACCTGCATGCCAAATAGCACTGCTGACCAATCTGCCTTTAGCTGGGCTCTGATCAGCTAGCCTCTACCACACAAAGTAATATAATTTGTAACGCATCGCCTCATTTAATTTACTAGTTTCTGCATGACTACAATAAATCAGTTTTCATCAAACACCCCGAAAACAGAAAGTACAAAATAACGACAAGACAGTCCTAGTATATCCATGGGAATGAGCACTTTACATTAATTTTAAAAAAACTGATTTTAAATACAGCAATATATATATAATTAAAATAATGTTCTCTTAACAATGAAAGATCTTCTGCCTAGATATTAATCAAGTATCGCGCATATCAAAAGCATCAGATAATTACAAATAAAGTTTGTTTAAATAAAAACCTAATTCCCGTTTGATAATAACTGGCCGAGAAACATAAAATGTCAACTCCGCTACAAAATTAAGCTCTACCGATCTTCAAATTAATACAGGCCGGGTCATACGATTCTAATTATCAGCAATCTGCTAATAAAATTTCATTAATTGCGTATTTTACCTTTGCAAAATTTTGCTGAACATAGCAATGACCGAATGTTTATATCCATTTTACGGTGTAGCTTGACTAAATCCTTTTCTTCTGAATTCAAACACGGTTGTCAACAACCACAAACAAAATCCGCCATGTTTGTTAGAACCAGCTCACAATGACACCGGAACTAAATCCGACTAAATATAAAAAGCAATCTAAACACGAAAAATTCTGCATATGCTGAATATTTTAGCTAAATATTGTAACATCTATCAAAATAATTTTTTTACATTTGTGATTTTAAGAGGTTCTATGTTAAATTCTTGCAAATTAGAAGATTCCAATACTTTTTTACTTATTGTCGTAAGTGCGATTATTCCGCAAAATGGCGGCTTTTATTGTGATTTGAAAAACTTTTCCTAGAGATTACCGACGGCTTGAGTCACAGTCAACAGGGATCAAAGCAAAATTGCTATGGATAATTTGACATTATCGGTTTGATTGTGCTTATTTTGTGTGGACCATGTCCTTTTGAAAACTGGACAGATTACAGTTGAGTCTAGGTTGCAAATTGTCGATCGTACCTTAAAAATGTTGTCAAATGTCATCTGTTAATGACTGATTTTGTTTTGGGGTTAGCTCAACATTGATAATAGTATCGATTTCAAAATAACACAGTTTTGTTAATGTATATATTGCTAGCTTTGTAACTTTCCATTTATTTTGAAGGTAAATATACTTAGTCTATAAAAACAACTGAACATCACTGCAAGTGCAGCAGACTGCTATCACTATGGCATCGAAGGTTGGAAGCAAAGATCTAGTAGAGTCCAGAAGTTCAAAGACACCTCCGAATAGCGCAGGTTCGAAAGAAACCTCTGGAACAGGAGTAAAGCCCAAACTTGGAAAGCCTTCAGACCGCCTGAACCCAAAGACAGTAGATCATGTAAGTCTGTGTAACACAACAATGCAGAAATTGCAGAAGTGACATGTATGGGGGAGGGGTGCATGTGGATAGCCGAGTCGTTAGAACACTGGTATCCAAATCCAGAGATGCATTATTGTTCATTACACATGTGGTGAGGTAAATTTGCTTCAAAGATTAGTTGGGGAAGGTGAAGCAGGAGAGGAGATGGAGAACGTTTTAATACCTCACTCCTCAAGTGATCTAAAGAAGGGGAAAATCCAAGTGCTTTTGGGCAGCCAGATTTCTGTACCACATAGGTTTAAGTGCTGCAAGTGCCTGTAGTAGGAAGTAAGGATTTGGGATTTGATGAAGGATCTCCAAGGGTTGTCACTAGCTAGTGGTCATGTGGGTCACGCACAAGGAGATTATCAGTATTCTGTAGTCCTTGGCCGTGGATGCTTCAGAGCCTAAATGCCATTACTATGAGACTGAAGTCTGCCACAATCCAATGGTAACATTATGAGCCAAGCAGACTATGCTGATGTCTGGCAAAAGCAGGCTGACCTTAAAATGGTAATTGCAGAGATCCAGTAAAGATCTCAACAAGCAATCTGGCTTGGAAAAAGACCAGAGAAAATCCTTATATTGTGTGCCTTCTGTGGAAAGTTTATGAATGAGGAAGGAAAAAATCAAAATAGCTTACACTTAACTATAATGACATGCACAGTTGGAAAACCTTTAATGTGAATACCCCCCCCCATTCCCCCTCAGGTAAAAACTTATCTTGAGACTGTCAGATGATGTAAACCCATGAAACCAAGTTGCCTGGAAGCTTGATGTGGAAGTTGGTGCAGTGCACTGTGGACACTACTGCTCTTTAGATGCAAAACTTCGGGTTGTGTTTTTTCTAAGGGTGAAGAAATAAACTTTTCACAGTTTGATTTTGCAAGTGTGCTTGGGAAATAGTGTGGAGATGTTGCTTATTTCAGAAAAAAATACCATTAGCAGTGTGAGTTAGGGGTTTTAAAAATATAAATTTCAATAAAATACCATAATCCAACATTGTATATATTAATCACAAGAACAAAGCATTTGATGATGCCTGTTGCAAAATGTACCTTTTGATAATTATCTGAGGCTATGCTTATTTCTTGTATAAACATCTCACTAGTAGTTGCTTATATTCATGTGCTGTTCGAATTTGCATTTTCTTTTTTTTTTGTAATGTCCCTCTCTTGTATTTCTTTGTAGGTGTTCTGTGGTTGAATCTCGAGGAGAGAAATAATAATAACTTTGATGATAATGCACTTCTTATACCTGTTTTCCTTCATAGTTTTCCTCCAGAAGCCTGTCAGCTTTTGCGTCCCTTTATATAAATGGAGGAGTCCCATGCAGGTAAATGTTTTAAACTTTTAATTTCTTCCATATGGTAGGTTGGTTTTTTTTTGTTTTTTGTTTAACTTGTACAGTGCATCAGCCATTCAATTTTGATACTGTTAAAGAGTTTCCACAGTCCAGCTCATCACTAATTTTCAGTCGGGGATATTAAGCAAAGACTGAAAACCTACAAACACCTACTTTGCTTTTTATCATTTTACTTTTTGATCTGTGTTTTTGCAATGTGACAATGAAGTTAGGCTTTAAACTATCATTTCATGATGTTGCTATTATCTTTGATGTTATACAATAAGCCTCAAAAATTGCGTTAAGGCCAGACAAATCTATAATTTGCAGAAAATGCAAATGTTGCAGTTATGACATTTTGGGAGAGCCTGTGATATGCATGTAGCTGTTGATGTACCATTTGATGTTGATTCATAGAATTGTTGATTCATAGAATTTATAAAATCTGCAGATTTTAAAGCTTTGTCCTGTGGTGGCATCTACGTTATGTATTCTCTATATGTTGGGTCATAATGTCTTTTTAGACTGGTCCACGGCAGTGTTAAACACAAACTTGTCTGGGACCAATCACCAGAGAGTCTTCCCTTTGACCCTGTCTTTGTGACTCTGGCAGAGGTGAGAGAATTGCCTTTTTTCATCTATTTTAATTGCATGTACTTTATTGTGCTATGTTTTTTAAAAACAAAAAACTGTTAGAACTGATTCACAAATTCTGGCCACCAAACAGTTGGTGGGCTAATCATGCATTATCTAAAGGCATAAGGGCTTTGTGTATATGTGCATGCATCAAAACAATGTGATATGTATTTTGAAAATCATTTTTCTAAGAAGTTACTTAAACTAAACATAAGCATAATCTATACCACAGGGATTGAGGGAAACTGTTCACCCCTATACTCTGGTGTCGTGTATGGGCTTCAAAGAGATTTTAGAAAGTCCAAACGCATGTAAAAAGGCGGCACCTCTACTGCCTAAGGTGGTTCCTCCTCTTAGGGCAGCACTGGTGAGTTAATCTGTATATTTTAAGATTGTTTCCATTCTAAGTACACTTTAAGTAATAGAAATGCATTTTATACTTTTAACACTTGATGTCAAGAAAATAAGGATTTATGTGCATGTGCATAAATTGTATAAGCTCTTTACACTACAGTTTGACTAAATAAACAGTCAAACAAAAAAAAAAAACCTTGCCTTTTGAGCACGAAATTTTAAACTATAAAAGGTAGATGTCATGATTTAGAGGTGTGTTGAGAAGGAGTTTAAAATGGTGTTGGGGCAATGAAATTAGGAGCAAATCTCTTTTGAATAATAATAAAAGTGGCTTCTATAGTGTACTACCACATCAAAAATCAAGTGTGCATACTGTGCTTTAACAATATTGTACATGGAAAGAATGTCTAAGAACATGGAAAATAACAAAATTAATACAGAACTCAAAAATCAGCGTCTAACAACTGTACAAAGTAATACAAGTCAGGCAGACAGGAGAGTATAATAAAATGATGGAGGAATAGAAGTAAAAAGACAAACCTTAGGAAAACTATTTCCAGGGCATTCTTAAATAATGCATGTTTAAGAACAACAGAAAGTGAGGCAACCACATGAGCCCAACAGAAGGGGGCTGCCCCAAACCGGGTCCGCTGGCGAGCTGTTGTTGTGCCCCTATGCTCCTCAAGGAAGCAACATGGAATAAACTAAACTTAAATGATGCACCATAAACATATATGCAACAGCCTTATGCTTTTGTTATAACAACAGTCAGACTGAGAATGCAAGCATTGGATAAAGAAGAAAGTAGTTAGGAGTGTGGAGCTCAAAGACTCTAAGAATGGACAGCTAATATCTAATGCAGGCCTAAATGGGAAGCCTGTGGAGAGCATGAAGGAGTTGTAATTTATATCTACATAATCTGATGAAGTTTATGACATTTTTTTTTGGGTGGGGGAATGGGGGCTAAAAAGCAGAGAATTATAAACAGTCAAGTTTAGCTGAGACCAGAAAACTTTGGCAGAGCAGACATTTAAATGGCAGTAGATCGAGCTAATCTGGAAATAAGCATAATACGCAGACCGATATATCTTGACAATGCTTGTATATTATTATATTAGTAGCCAAGCCATCATTTATTTACATAACTGTGGTGAAAAAATAGGAAGCATTTAAAATGCATCATGAAAATATTAGTGTTTTTTTCTCCTATTCCCCCCCCCCCCAAACTTCTCCAGAGCCATGCCAACAATGAAGTTTTTGAAAGAGGTCTATCTGCTCTTTGCCATCTCAGTGAAGCAGTAGGACCAGCACTTAATCCTCATCTGAAGAACTTACTCATGGCAGTAAGTATAGGCAGTAAAGAAACTTAAATACTACTTTCACAGTTGCATGACTAAGAGTGTATGTTTGTTGACGCTCACAAAAGTTGTGACCCTCGTGTAGACATGTTCCTTGTACACTGTCATTTTTATTTTAGCTATCTTTATGTGCCAAAAGGCATAGTGTATTCAAAAGACTGCAAAAGCTAAAATATATTATGTAATATACTCGATCCTATTGACTGCAGATTTCTGTTGAGGAACTTCTTTTAAGCAGTTCTATTATAACCTTTCTGGAACCAAATATGCTCTAATAAATCATGAAATAAGCTGGTAAATATCAGCCTGTAGTTAAATATATTTGTGATAAGGAATACTGATTCTTCAGAAAAATGAGCAGAAATGCGATTATAACTCACTATTTCAGTTATCGAAGCGCATGATGGACAAGAAGTACAAGGATAGTGTCACAGATGCATTACAATTGCTTGAAAAAAATGGTGGAAAGGTCAGTAAGTACTTGTCATGTTATTCATCCTTCATTTGTCACCTTCTTCTGCTCCTGCATATATTTTTTCTTGCTACTTCTATCTCATCACTGGGCATTAAAGTAATTTCAAATATTACAGCCCTATTTTACATAAGAAATAATTATCACAAATATAATTGATTTTTTTTCTTTTTAATTTAGTGCTAGTGGTCCAGATTGGTTGGAGAGAAAAGGAATCATTATTAGCATGAGAATGATCTCCGATTGTATTGTCTTGAAATGCAAACCAAATTATTGATGCTTTAATAACTTGAATTGGTTTTATTCCAGGATGCACTCCTAAGCATTAAAACAAAAGTTCCAACCTACTCTTCAATATTTGGATGAACTGTGAAGTCATAGATTTGTTAAACGCAAATATAATTAGGCAAATTTTGCCATTTATCCCCTTTTCACACAACAGATTGTCTACTGAGGTATATTTTTTAATCCTGTCACAGCTGCTTATGGCTTTTTATGTGACCAATGCAATTCTGGTTTATTGCACTTGTACCTTACAGTTTTTATATAACATCATGTACTTTGATAGCACCATGATTAGCAGTATGACAGCATGAATGAAAGTGTGTACAGATGCTTGTTTGTGTGACAGGTGTTTTAGCTATTTTGTGCTCATAATTATTGCTCATTTAAATCTTTCAAATAATGTTGCTGCAAAGACTGTGATTTCCTATGAGTAAAAGAGATAATGAGATTTTGTGTTTGTATTCTGGGTTAATAAGAGATAAGTGAGAAACACTGACGAAAATAATACTTTTTAACATGCTAATGGTAAAACCACTCAAACGATAAGCAGTCTTCTTTTACACACAGAAAAATAAACACTTCTCAATTTAAAAAAAATTTTGTGATAAAAAGAAAATCAAGAAAAGTATATTAATAAAGAAACATGGTCGTTTGTTTTTTTCCACCCGACCATATTTTATGTACACCCATTTCAGCAATATTGCATGAAGAAAAAAGATAAACATTTCTGCTGCAAAAATAAAATATTCCAAAATAAAGCATATCACATTTTCAGGAGTGGGTTGGCAGAAGGCGCTGGGCTTTCTTCCACCCTACACTCCTTTGTAAACCAAGGCACACATGGACAGCTATTACGATACCTTCGTGTAGGAATCATCTCAGAGACGATTTCATTTAAAACTGAGGTGAACAGCTTAGCAGGATGCAACATGGGATCATTGCCAATGTCTTTTACTTCGAAATTAAAACTAGAACTTAGGAGGAGGAGGGTGGAACAGAGGGTCTGATAGGCAGGCCAATCTGCCTTAGTCAGATTCCACCCGCCGACATAAAGATTATCGTCCTGCTTCAGACTAGTTAAAAATTGTAAAATGATAGGAAAGTGATCTCTGCCGCACAGGTCTTCTTGTATAGATCAGTTAAAATCTAATAACAGTGCTGGGCTGACCACTGATAAATTGACTGCTGACACTGTGCTAGTGAGGACGGCAAAAGGTGTTAGAACAGTCGTTCAAAAGGCAGAGATCACTTTCCATAAAAAATGATCCCAACTCTCCTCTGGTGTCAGTTGAGGCCCCGCCCCACAAGGGGTGGTGCCCGTTAGTCCCCCAAAAGAAATACGGGAGCAGGACGTTGGGTCAAAAGACTCTCAAGTTCCTGTCGGGATATCCGAGCAGAAGGAGGCAGATAGACACAGCAAATAGTGATAGTCTTGTCCAGGAGCTTGAAGAGGATTGGAAAGGGGTATCTGGCTAAACAAAAGGTGGGAGCGAATGAGAAGAGCAGTCCCACCTGAAAGGACATCAGTCTGTGAGTCCTGACGTAAAACTCGATAGCCTTTGAAGGAAAACGAGGTGGAAGGTAGGAGACTTCCTGCAGTTCTATAATATCAAGAGAGAAACGAGATGCTAGGCATCAAAGTTCTTCAAAGTAGGCTCGGATCCCTCGAAAGTTCCATTGAAGGATTGTAGACAGGGGTATGCGACTGAGAGGTACCACTTAGTGCATTTCTAGCAGGGCCGCACCAGGGATACATAAGGAATATACTCTGGCCTTCCAAGTATGAAGACCAGATTGACCCTGGCTGCAGCCTTCTAGCAAAACTAAGGCAATACATGACCAGCCGCTTGGTTGGTGTGGGCCACACCAACCTCCCGTCTAGGAGAAGTCCAGGCTTAAGAGGTGTGTTGGTATGATGGGCTGCAGCCCATCAGGGACCTCAACCTCCAGGATCCCATCCTCCACTGACACGGGTCGCCCTGCACGGCAAACGCAGAGAAAAAATGACATCCAAAGAAAGGCATGGTAGGAAAACAGAAGAAAGACCTGTGTAGACAGAAGAAAGGAAGGATAAAACTGAAGTAAAAGAGGGCGATGTTTGATTAGAAAAAGAATATAGATGAAAGGGCCAGATAAGGAAGAAAAAGGAAATGCATAAGAAAAAGGGGTGGGCCGGCTTAGCCCCCCAGCCAGAGAAAGACTGGGTGTTCACCCCCGACACGAGAAGCCGGGGCCATGGGGGCTGTTTTTTTGCGAATATGGAGGGGCAACTAGCATAGTACCATTGTGTAGAGCAAACGGTTCTTATTTTTTAAATTAAGGTGACTACAAGGAATGCAAAAGCTTGAAGGATCAGAAGAGGAATGAAATGATCTGTGTGATACTAATGCTAAACCAAAGATGGACAGAGTTGAAACTGATAAGCATAACAGCCCATTTATTTTTTTAACCTTGAGATACTATTTAAGCATTCTTGATTACAAAAGTAATCCGTAACACAAACGCATGTATCTTCCAGAAATACTTTCATGCGTTTTTTTGTGTCTATCAGTAAGCATGTGATTCTTCCAAGGACGTGTATAGGTGGATTGCTGTCTGCCAAGACCAACGCTCAGCCTCTTGCGAAGTGATCTCGGCGAGCCCGTATACAGAATTCACCTTACAAAATGGCAACACATTTAACATTGTGAGATCAGACAGCATTATTTATCCACAGAGATCTGAAATCAGCATACAGTGCATGCAACTACATGTATATTACAAATGTGTTTGTAAACATAACATGCAGGAGGTGGGAATTCTCTCCCTATAATGTACAATAAAATATTGCTGTTACACTATATGACTCATTCAACAATAAACCAAAATTACAAATAGTAATAACTAGTATCAGCCAGCCTTATGGATAAATCTAAAACTAAATGCTATCAACCAGAAGATGTATATAAAAGAGTCTATACTTGGACTAAAGTAACTTCCATCATTTCTGGTGCCAGTTTTTGCTAACATCAGTACAATATGATGTTACAAAGAATATATGTACAGTCAACATATACAGTGAAGAAAACAATTCTGGTGCACAACTGTTTCGTGCAAAACTATTTAAACTTTAAAATTCCCACAGTTTTCTAATTTTTATTTTCAGTCTACAAGCATTTAGCCAAATTTATTCCCTGATATTTTAAAGTTTCTTTCTTGCTTTTCTGGGGACTGGAAATCATCTTCCATGATTTCCATAGTTTTATTAGACTATACGCAGGCACATTGATCTATATTAGTGCAAATACTTTTAAACAAAGACATAATAATCTGTATTTCTAACTCTTCAATATAAAAAAGCATCATTACACTTGGAAAAAAATGAGTACTATTATTCACTGCCACTTGACATAAATAGCAGCACAAATCCTGACCATATTTCAACACACACATACATATGTTGCTAATACATTTAAAACAGTCACAATGATCTATTGTGATAACAGCTTTAAAAAAAAAGTATTACACTTAATCAAATAAGTAGTATTATTACTTGACACTAATGAGTCATCAAAATCAGCCACTGATCAAATGCATAAACAGCCCACTTTTTAATGAGTATGTATGGGCATGCATCATTTAAAAATGCAGATCACATTCTTCCCTTTTTTAAAAAACTAGCAGCAAAATAAAACGATATTCCAAAATAAAGCATATGAGAAGCACTCAAGTTTCATATTTCACTCATAAAACATCGTGTGTAAAATGCATCTGAGAGGCTCAACCCGTAATGCCAAGACAGCTTCACTGGGTGATCCTTTCTTTTCTGAACATGGTTCAGGCAGTCAATGGTTCATTCTTTAGCTGTTTCCACATGTGTAAAAAATGTACTAGCGAAACCTAGAAGAGTCAGAAGTGTCAAGAAGAAAAGTGTCAATGTTGTATGTCCTCTACTAACAAGAGCATAGGGTTTTTCATGTGATTGTTCAGGACTTACATTATTGTGTTTTTACTACTACTTCATGTATTTCATACTATCATTATCTGTATGTTATACGTTTGATATTTATGCTGCTTTAGAATGTTATATCCTAACATGCATTTTTGTTACATATTAAGAAATAGTGCTGTCATCTTTTTTGCACTACAACGAGGAAACACTGCCCACTGCTGTTTAACCTACTTTCTTTGACATAAACTTAGCCAGTCAGCACTAAGGATAGCATACAACAGATTCTCATAGAACACTGTACAAACCATTTCCCACCTTGAATCTATTTCGTGACCGACACTTGAACCAAGGTCTGGAAGAAATGTCACAGATCTTCCTGAAGCCAGTTTAGAGAAGGAAGGGTCACCCAATTAGGACATGGCTTTACACATAAAAACAGTCTGAAGCATATCAGAGCTTCTTGTTACAGAACTTTACAAGACACCTTGATAAAAGATTACCACAGCAAGCAGCATCACAACAAACAATTTTGGAATTTACAAGCGAAATTCCAGCCTCATATCACAGGGTCTTCTTTTAAAAAATATGAACCAGAAAGAACTGTCTTCAAAAAGTAAATATCAAAGTTGCCCACTTCTCTATAAGATTTACATGAATGTATAGAAACCAAATCATTTTTAATATCTAAGGCTTGTTGCATGAGCATTTATTTCTTCTTTTCATACATATAAAAAATATTGCATGACAACCGATGAAAATTTACAATTTACAAGGTCTGGAGTTTAAAAGAAGATATAAATGCTCAATGAGAGGTTTCATAGCCATGTGACTAGGACACAATTTAACAAAGGTTTCAGATTAAAAAGCAAAAGGTTGCAGTTTCAACCTTTAAAATGACCAGTAAGTGGAAATCGACTTAAAAGGGAATGATCTTCCAGAAAAGATTAGAGACTGCAGAAAAAGATCAATGGGTTCGGTCTTCTACATGCAGTAATCTAAGCATCGCAAATCTCTCACATTTATCACAACCCTAATGTTGACAAAAAATGCTTATGCAGCTCAAGATAAGAAGGCACACCTGCACACCTGATTGCACAAAAAAATACCCTGAATCTAAATGCTGGAAAAGGTGCTCTAAAGAAGAAAGACATCAGGCTACTAACAAAACTTGGTAAACATAAAATTTGTCAAGAGTTATTACATTTTGGTGTTTGGGAATTTTCCCACTGGACAGCTGCTACCAAAAGTGGTGCCATTTTGTTCACAAGTTTCTTGCAGCGAGGATGGTTCCATGTCAGACCTAAAACATGAATATGGACAAGGTATTAACAAATGATAATGCTGTTATGTTTTAATGTATGAAAGATAAGTGCATGTCAGGACCAGTATTAGTATTTGCCTCTGCAGCAAAATAAGCCAGATTTGAAAGGATTGATTTTAATGAAAGTTTAAAGCCAAAACACGTATCCTTTAAAACTACTTAAGTAAATCTACTGATATTTGTTGCATTTGCTTTATAGTTAAGTGTAATATACAGCAGTTAAGACAACCATTTATATAGGTTTTTCAACCCTGGCAACACTTCTACAAATCTCTTAAATCTGATCAAGTCGCTAGACTGTGTTATCACATGTGATTCAGCTCAGTCTGTTCTGAACTTCTTTTAATGTTCTCAAAGGCTTTATATCCGGAGAGTTTGTGCACTTGACTGTAAAGCAAAAAGTTTGTAACTGGAAAATATCCGCTCTCCACGAAGCAGCTATCCAACAAAAACCAGGAGGAAGTGGGACAGGGTTGGGGTCTGCCTTCAACATGCTGAGCCCTAGAACTGCATACATTCATTGCAAATTCTGGCTACTAGGATTTGGGACTCTATACCTATTATCACCACATGTAATATTTTGTCAGAGCCCTTGGCATCTCTATGCTGAGCAACAGCAATGAGAACATGTTGCAGAATCACCTTATGCTGTACTCTATTTCATATGCAAGCCACCTAGCTTTGTAACATTGGTTTTATTAAATTTCATTTTATTGACAGTTACAGGTGTAGTTTACTACTTATATAATGCATCCATGGATGCACATTTTATCTAGGAATTGAAGGAGGTACGCTCACCAGTCCTCTTCAGCACATCTAGAAAGCATGACCTGGGGCGAAGTCGGAAATGCAGATTATGCTTAGAATCCTTCTCTAACTTTACTTCTAAATATTTAAGGAGTAGCTTTTTCATGCAGTGAATGTCTTCAGTAAGCTCTAGTTCCCTGAAGTCTGCAACCAAGACAGAGTCATAAAAAAACTTACACACAGTTTTCCTGCTGAATTAGAAATGATTATTTACTGTACTGCATTTTAATGCTAAGTGTCAACAGTGCAACAATTCAAGTACAACCAGTAAATAATGAAATGAGTGTGGATGTATGTATGCATGTAGGCACAAGTTATAGTGTCTATTAACTCACAACAGTGCAATACAATTAGCTACAACATAACATCTATCTGTGCACACACAGGTTCACTTACCCACATTGTCTTTTTTTGAATTGGGTGTCACAACCTTCCAAGAATTAGGTGAGATCCTCTTGAGTATGGTACGATTCTGTATCTTTTGATCTGATTCTTTTGATGACAGCTCTTTTGTCACAAGTGTGTTTTTCACTGGTTTCCCAGAAGTGATCTTTGTATGTCTGAGTGCTGTCTTCTTGTAACTGTGTTCCTTTAAAGCATCTTTGTGATCTTGTTTGCTGACATAAACTTTGCTAGATTCTTCATGTATTGTTTCTCTAGACTGAGCTATTTCTTTTTTAGGCATGTGGCTATACTCTGACTGATCTGTGGCTAATGTGTTTCTGTTTTTGCTGGTGGGCTTATGGGACTGATATGTGTCACATGAAGCTTCAGGCAACTTTTTCTGCATCAAGCTTATGAAGCAGTCAGCTGATGACTTTAAGTCTTTTTTATTCAGCTTGCTACTGTTTGTAGACTGAAAGGATCCAGACAGATTCTTTCTAAATAAGCCTATCTCTGCTAGCATTTCCTCTTTTAAATCTCCACTTGCCACTCGGTCATCTTGTATGCTCTTGTCCTCTGTTGATCTTGCTTGCAATGATACATAACTGCTGCTGAGCTCTGACGATGTCAGACGAGCAGCTTTCTTTTTTCTGCCTTTTTCATGCTTCGAATCAGTTAAGGCATCAGCAGCTCGCCTCTTCTTGTGACCATAATTCACATCAACTACAGATACAGAATGATCAACATGAACAGCATTTCCTTTACTATCAGCTGATGATGTTATGTCTTTTTCATTCCGCTTGCTACTGTTTGTAGATTGAGAGGATCTAGACAGATTCTGTCTAAATAAGCCTATCTCTGCTAACATTTTCCCTTTTAAATCTCCACTTGCCACTAGGTCATCTAAGTTCTTGTCCTCTGTTGATCTTGCTTGCACTGACACAGAACTGTTGCTGAGCTCTGATGATGATGTCAGATGTGCAGTTTTCTTTTTTCTGCCTTGTGCAGGCTTCGAATCAGTTAAGGCATCAGCAGCTTGCCTCTTCTCAGAACGATCACCATGGACAGCATTTCCTTCATTATCAGCTTGTGTACTGATGTTATTTCTTGTCAGAGGTACTACTGATGTTACATCTTGCTCTTCACTGTGTTGTGGTATGTTAGGTTCGTTAGGTAGCTCTTGGCAGAGACCATCATTTCTGATGTTAAATGCTTCATAACTATTAAAAGAAGCTAATAAATCATCAAACTCCAAGCTAAAATCTGCAAATTCATAACATGGAATTTTTGGAAGCATAGCACTTTTAAAGAGAAATCCCTTGCTAAAATTAGATTGTTTAACTGTATTACTTCTGGACAGCGTTCGCTTTTTGGGGTCATCCTCACAAGCTGGGAGAATAATGCGGTTGTCATCAACAGTCTCATCATTTTTAGTTGGTGTCTTTTCAGAGTGTGACACACAGTTCTTATTCTCTATCATGGTGCCAGTTTCTGTCAACACACTGAGCAAATTTTGCTCTGATTTTTGGCCTGATATGCTGTTACAGTTTTCTGTGTCAACCAGTAATGCAGTCAAGTTTTTTAGATCATAATCACCACACCTTTCCATACTGAATAACTGTTTTAGATCACATTCCATTTCTTCCTTTGAAGGGAAGCTAACTGTGTACTCTCCTTTGCCTATCTTCAGGAAAATGTCTGAAGCTGATGAGGTATTCACACCATGGAATTCCTTAGTCTGTTAAAACAAAAAACAAATTAAAAAGTAGCAATTTCTAAATTTGTTCACCTGTTTTTTTTTCTACATATGTGTTCGAGCTCCAGCAGAAAGTTTAAAAAAAAATCTTTGGCAATTGTGTTTTTCAAGGTAATAATTGCTACAATTTCACAAGACTGTTGGCTAATAGTAGTAAAATGCTTCACTGTAAAGGTTCAGAAGATTACTCTCGGCCCTCAGATCTGATGAGCTTTAGGAAATTTACGTTCCATACAAAAGCTTTTGAAAAAAGTTTGCTGACAGAAAATGAGACATATAATTTTGCTTTAGCCTTAGTGTTCTCTTGATATCTGAGTGAAAAAACTTTAACATTGAACAAAACTTTAAAAATTTTGAGCTGTCACAAAAATTACTCGCTAATGGATATTTTCCTGACTCTCTGATTATCTTACCTGAAGAAGATAGTCGCTGCATCGCTCGTTAAGGGTGGATATGGGAATCCAATGGGTTGTTGTCAACAGACTCTCGTCGGGGATGATAAATAATGAGATAAAACACTGAAGTTCTTCAGGCAATAGCGTAAAATGCAACTTCATATTTGTTGATAATTGCTCAAAATCCATGCCTTTTAAAAGGGGCGATTTGCAATACATCTCATGAAAATTCACACTGATGTTCCCCAAAAGATCGAGAGCTACTAGTCGACAGTCACCACTGATCAAAACACCAACTTGAGCTGTACTTTCGAAAGATTTAGGTGAATATTGGACATCCATTATCTCCATATCACTGCCGCTGTCTTCATTAATAAAAAAACTGGATTCAATATCGATGTTAAAACTGGATTCAACATCCATGTTACTCAGGTCTAGCGTCAATGGATGATGGTCATCTGCACTCAACTGATACGTTTTCAAACATGGCGCCCATAGAGAAAGCACAAAACTTTCGATCCGTTCACGTGAGACGATTTTGTTATTTCAAAAGTTTTCTTAACAAAATCTGCAATCCTGAATGATATTCAGAGAAATAAAATGTCCTCACCTTAGAAAAAAAAAAACCTCAAGAAAATAGACTGTCATAGCACGTCTTCAAATTTGCGCATGCGCCAATTTTCTTTTCCGGTTTGACAAGAAAGCAGTGAAGCCACAGACTTACATAAATCATAGTAGTTTGAGCCTGGAGCTGATCGAATTGAGCTGCTTTCATGAACCGGATGACAGATATGTTTTAGTTGTGCATCATTTGAACTAAGACCTTGGTTTGGATTTTGTCCATGTATGTAAAAAAAGAAAAAAAAAAAAACCTAAACGGAAAACAAGCAGACGACGTTTTGCGCATGCGCAGGACTGACAGATGCTCTACATGTAAGCAGCATGTGACTCTTCTTCCGTTAAGTGATTTGAATCCAACAAAATAGAGCGCGAAACAAGAAACTTCGCCGTGGAGAGCTCTCTGCGATAGGATAGGAAAGTTACGTCCCTTATATGGAGTCTTATCAAAAGAAAAACAATATTTTCATTATTCCGTGAATCTGAGCCGTTTGAGGGTTAACATTTAGGACTACGACATAAAACGGGGAAGTGGGTGTCTGTATTACTGCACATACAAAATAATGGCATAAAAAACACGTTTCCTGTGAATGATATAAAACTATTATAATGTATGAACCACTTTAATCAAAAACTTAACAGTAGTACACATGATGGACACCAAATGAAAATATCTATAAGTTTTGTCGTTAATGTCGATTTTAAGTAGTAAAAGTTAAAAAAAAAAAGTAGTTCACTCTTGTACTAGAATGTTATTGCAAGTTTTCTAGATGTATTAAGTTGGACTGTGACTAATCCTTGCGAAATAAGAGACAGCTGGTGGGGAAATAACTTTCAACGCCAGTAAATGGGCTTAACATTAAGGAGGTTAATTATTTCCCTATTTGCCTAATTCTCACTAGAACCAAGTTGACATCGTCAGGTAACTTCTGTACAGCGAAGAGTTTACCCACCAAGCTAATATAGACGATACCATGGACGAGCCAATGGAATCTATTGATCCTGAAACAACTAATACTTCAAACGAAGCTGGGGAAAATGACCGCAAAATTCCATTGCTTCGTCCTGGGAGTATGGGTAAGACCGTTAAGATAAAAAAAAAAAATTGGCAGACTATATGGTAACCCGTAGAATTGTGTGCTCTAGACTTATGTCTGTACTGAGGTCCACAGTGGAAGCATAAAGTATTTTGTTTAACTTTGTCGAAATACGATTTAATTGCACTAATGTTGTCTACAACTGGGAAGCTTATCACTATCTTCCGAAGTATAAACATTTTCTAGTGTTTATTAAACAAGCAGTCATTTTTTTAATTTGAAAATATGGCTTAGACACTAAAATCGAAAGCAAATGACAAGACTCGTTAGTCGGTGCCACGAAATTTATTTCATTATTACTATAAATTAAACTTTTGTTAGGCTATTATGTAAACGATTTAATCTCGAAATATAATGCTTACAATTGGTTCTTTAACTGGGCTTTTTGCTGACAGTTTTAGGGAAGGATTACATGAGTTGCTGCTTTTTAAGTTATACAAAAATAATATGCATTGTAAATATATCATTTTCTTACACAAAACAGGTCTGGATAAATTGTTTTCCTTAAGCATAGATGCATTATTTTTGTAGTGCAGTGTATATGTTTAACATGTTGAAATTAATTAAAAAATACTAGTATATAAATGGAGTACTCTTAAAGAGTTTACTTCCTCATCTTATAGCAAGGTATACATATAGTATTCAAGCAGACATGTACTGCATTTCAGTGTAATACATACTGCAGAGGAAGTCCAGAAATAACCAGACACCATTGCAAGTGTCATCTATCAGGACACCTCCAAACCATTGAAAATTAACACAAATTTGAGAGTGCCAGGCCATCCATGCCTATTACTTATCTCATATTTCACTTATGTGAGACATTGTTCATTAGAAGGAATATAATTTTTAGAATCTTATCTAACAGTTATGATGACACTAACCTTAGAAGACTATGAGAGCAAGTTTTGGCCTAAGCTTCAAGGAGCAATTGACCAGCTGCTGAACATGCAACCGGGTGCCTACATCCCCATTTCATATGAGCAAATGTACAGGTTAGCCTGAAGTACAATTTCTTCACATTTAGTCATTTTTAAACATTTTAAATTATTATGTGCATTGTAAAAAGTAGTAGAATTCTTGTCTTTTCAATGTTTTTATTGGGCATGCTATGTGGGAAGATATGTAATCATTTTGTATGCAGAACACTGGGAAGATATTTAACCATTTTGTATGCAGAACACCGGAGAGGCAGCACAGACAATTAGAGCCCGTTCTCAAGTTACATTAGGTTATTTGTTGGTAAGCATTATTGAATAGGCATTGAGACACAGAGAAGGGCAAGCCAGTTGTGCATTTGTAAAACACTCAGTGTTGCAAGTACAGTGAGGATCATAGGATCCTGGTTTCAGATGTTGTCTCATAGTTGCAAGCCACATGTATTTTTCTCACCAGTTCATCCCAGGTACTCTGGCATCCTCCCTCTTCACTCCCCTCTCTCACACTAGTGTAGAATAATTAGTAATGGAAACACTTTTTTACAAAATAAAACAGCTAACCATTTGACACTAAAATGCTTGTGTCATATAAGGGACTTTCCTAGACAATTTGGGTTCAAGGTGCAACCAAGAAATAGGAAATGCATTGTTTGCAGATGATTTACATTTACACATAAATAGAGTTTAAAAGCAGAATATCTTGATGTGTTTTTCTATATAATATGTACTTGTAACATGCAGCATCGTGAAAAATTTTTTTTAAATTTCTTTCAGTTGTGTGTATAAATGTGTATGCAAGCAGTTCTCAGAACGTCTGTATTCAGACCTTATCAGCCACATAACAAAGCATGTGCAGTCATTAAGTTGCCAGCTTCAAACCAGTGTAAGTATTGCATCGTATGACATCAAAATACATTGTTTCCTTCCTGTATATGTTATATCTTTCTTTTTGACTATTGTGATTTGTTTGTTTTTTTCTTTTTTGCAAATCTTTTACGCTTTTTTTTTCTTTTCCTGATTTCTCATTCTTGCTTGACTCATGTACTTCATCTTAATCTATTTTTAGTTACTGTTTTTTTTTTGGTTCATCTCTTGTTTTTTTTTTGTGTCTTATATTAAATAAATATCTTGTCCTTTCTGTACAAGTGATATTTTGTCAACATGGCTTTTTCACGCTGAAAAAGAGGATATGTATTAAAATTACCGGAGGAAACGCAGACTAGAAAGGACAAATTTAATTAAGCCTGATTGTAGTTAAAAAAATATTAGATACAAGAATGAATCTTTTGTAGTTGATTGATTGATTAAACAGTTTCATGTGTAGGATTCTTTTGTTAACTTTTTGTATGCTGGACTTTCAGGTTGATGATGCCAAAGAGTTTGTGGAGTGTTTTTCCTACCTAATGCACCAGTACCTCCAGGCCTTATCTGGCATTGTACCCATCTTTAATTACCTGGTGAGGTCTAAAAATTATGTGAGACTGTAGATAGGAGGATCATTTATCTCCTTTCATTATACAGTGGAATCAGCTTATATTTCTAAGATTTATTTTGATTTTTCTGTTGTACCAAGCTAGGGGTTCTTGTTCAATAGACCTGTTAAACATGATTAACAGCATGAAGACAGGAAATATCACATTTTACATGACAGTTAATGGGTGATCACCACTGGTGACACTCCTTCACCAAGCTGTACAAACTGTCTTCTTGGGCCTGGATATTTGCCTTTTCTGCACTGAAATGAGTGCCACTGTTCAACTTGTGACCATCTCACCATATTTGAGTACAACACTGGCCCTGGAATAAGGAATAAATTGTAGTATCATATATATTTCTTCCTAATGTTGATCGGAAACTATGCTATTTGTATTTAGGATGAATGGATTTGCATGCACATGTAAACACAAATGTATTATGTGTTGTGATCTAGAAATATGTTATTTGTTTCAGAATCGATTTTATGTACAAAGCAAGCTGAAGAAAGAACTCAACGAAGAATTACGGAAGCTGTTTAGAGAACATACTGTAGATCATCACATTTCATATTTGTTGTGTGAGTTCTTGCTGCTAGAATCTGGGCATAGTATTGAGTAATAAATATGGGGGGGAGAGGAGTGTAACATAGTAAAAGGGCTAGTCTTTTACTGGTTTTATTATATGAATCTTGCAAATGTGTGCACTCTTTTTGTTTTGGCGAGGAGGAGGGATCTAGTACCTTGATTGAAAAATTGAAGCTGGGGTGATGTTTGTTTTGTTTATTTACTTTAGCATTGATGGAGGCTGCCTGCGACACACCTTTTGCAATTTCACCACCCACAATGGCCAGTCTTATAAAAAATCTGTACTCCTTAAATCCAGGTGAGTGGAAGTGTAGCTGGATGTGATCATATTCCAGGAGAGAGAGAAGAAGTGATAAGTTAAGCTAGTAATAAAGTTCAACTATTGATAATGACGGGGAAAGTGCTTCAGCAGCTTTTAAGTTCTTTTGTTATCGAAACTGGCCTATAGGATATTGGACAAAAAGCATGACTGATCTGCACAGTGGCATTGTGCTTCAGGGGCTCTCTTTATGTGTTTAGTTCTCTGTTATCTTTATGTTTGCTTTTTTTAATACTATGACAGCAAGTGGAAGACAGGCTAACAAGGAAGTGATTGGTCTGATGCCTTCTGTTTAAGGATGTTAATAGGCTGTCAAATCTCTAATGACAGAGTGACATCCCTTTGCCTTAGCTTGAGGGGATGGCCTGTTGCATTTGTTGTTTTTTTTTTCTCTGTGTCAGTCTGCTGTAATTTAGGAGTCCATTATTTGACACACATGTTTAAATGGTCTCCTTGTCATATTTGAACTGTTTACTTATCTGCGGCTTTCGGCTTTCAACTGCGTGTCTTCTCTCACTACCACCATAATGGTTTCTTTGTGTTGTCAGTTAAAGATTTCATCCTCTCTGCTTTGTAATCTTATGGATCCTAGAAAATGAAGAATTATTTGATGACAGACAAAACTGTTTTGAGTATTAATTTGTTACAGATTCTATAAGCTGTAGAATAATCTCTTAAAAATCATGGTATTCGAAAAGATAATACATCGCTGCTTTTAAGCTTATCATATTCATCTTTACTAACTGCTGCTAAACTGCAATTGCTTTTCTGGCTCCATTATGTTTGCATTTCCACACAAGGCTTCTGTTGTGTCAGTGAGTGCAGTCAGTAGTTGTATGTAACTGCATACTACACAATTTGCATATTCTGCAAGAATGTTTAAGCCTTTATGTGGTCAGAACAGGTGGAAGATGACAGCATCATAATCTTTGTTGCTGTTCCATACATTTATACTGTCATCAGTCTTTTATAGAAGTTTACTGTAATGGTGAAACAGGATATGTTCATTTGCTTATGTATGCATCTCCATTGCCAGTGGTGACATAAGATTTTAATCACTGTCAGGGTCAACAAATAGTATGTATGTGTTCATAATCATGTATGTATAAAAGAGAGGTTTAGACTTCTGTATGTGCTTGCTTCTCTGTTGATGTGTCCATGCGTCTAGTATGTTTGTATTAAATTTGTTAGTTTTGATTTGTGGTTGCTCTTTTATCTGTCTTTGTGAAAATTACATTTGTATTTTAGGGTGGGTTTTTTTTTTTTTTTGTAGAGCATGGTAAGCCTAGCCGTGGCTAAGGTTGTGCACTATCAAAACTCACTTATTAAGTCAGTAGCATGCAAATAATTCTAAAAGTATTGTTTGTAATTAAATCCCATAACGATGCATGATACCAACAGAAATTGTATGGAAATGTCAGCTAAACGTTTTTGCTTTTAAATTTTGGCAACTGGTTTATCAGGAAATAATTAAATATTTATATATTTTGGCTGTTTGAAATAGCCTGCTTTTGAGTAGATCCATTGACTATCTACACTCCTTTCTAGTTTTATTGACAGCTTTTTCTTGTTAACACTCTAGTTTGTTAGCATGAGCTGCCTCCTACATTGCTCAAAATTCTCCTCAAGCCTAACGTAGTAAATTATTTCATGGCTTAGAAAATAAAGTATGTTTATACACCATTAGTATGATTGAATATTAATTATAGCATGATGTTTCTGGAGAATTTTTCAGTTTCAGACAAAGGTGTGCATATAGACGAAGAAAGACCGGTAGGAGTAAGCATAAAGGCTAAATGCAAAGTTTGCAGTTTTATGTGGTTAACTTTAATTCCATTGTTTCCCTCATTTGGTCACTAATAAATGTAATTTTACTCATTTTTTTCAATTAAAAAATAGGATTTTTTTAGTATTATCATTTTGTTTATTCCTTGTTACTCCTTGAGGAGAATAGGGCTGCAACAACATCTCGCCGGCGGACCTGGTTTTGGGGAGCCCCCCCTCAGTTGGGCCCATGTGGTTCCGACGTCCTTTGCCTCGCTCACTACTGTTCTTTTTCAAGTCTGCTTTGATCTCCCAACTCTCCTCTCCTCTTCCCCTGAGTGTTCTAGTCGAGAACAGTATTATCATGCTATTTCTTATTGTCCTTTTCTCTGATTTCTGATTGCATTCAAAATGCGCCCCACCAAATATTGCAAACATAACAATGCCTTGGATGAACCTTTCACAAAAGCACTGTTTCAGATATGTTAGAATCAGTTTCTGTTGCAGTTTTTTTTTTTTTTTTGGTCGCTTCCAAAATTGGTGATATTTGTTTTTATGGCAGGTTGCATTGAAAGTAAACTCTTATTTGATGTTTATGTTTTGTCCTCTGTTTTTGACATTCCCCTGTTTGTTTAATAGCAGTACTGATGATATTTGAAATTTATTTCATTTCCATTGCTGTGTTTTTCAGATCAAGATTTTTTGCTATATTTATATCATTGTTTAGGACAGTTGTCACTCTTATTTTATGCTTAAAGTTTGAACAGTTAAATAGATAAATAGAAATAGAATTTTCTGTAGTGGAGTGAACATACTTCAAAACTATATTAATTTTGTGTAATGTAACACTTTAGTCACATCATTTTATTCATGCATAGGTAGTGATCAGTAACCATTGGGCAGTCTTCCGGTCACTCTCTGAAGATAGTAAGCCATTTTGTAAACAAATATTTTTGAAATAAGCAGGGCATAAATTGCAAGGAAGAAAATCGTTCTTTAAAAGTATTTTACACTTTATATAAACAATCTACTACAATTAAAAACAATGTTGACATTTCCAAATTTTGCTGCCTTTTTGCAAATTGCAACTTTCACTAACTGCATGCATCAGTACATCTATGCATGCTCCAGAAATAATTGTCTCCCTTATACTGTAAACCTTGTAAAGTTATCTGTTGTGTATCTTGCACCTTCCTAAATTTTCTTAGAAGTAAGGCCTTTTATGTGAAGCAACAACACATTTTTAAGGTTGAAATAGATCATAATACTTTCATACACATTTTTTTCAGAATACAACGAGACTTTTGGCAGCAAATGAAAACTAATAAATCTTAGATAAAGTTACAGAATACAGAAAGTCCTGTGTATGATACAAAGATCATTTGCAGGAAAGATTAGCTTAAAATGCAGAGCTAACCACTCTGTTTTTCTGCCTCTCTGTAGAAGTGATGAATAGAGCATAGAATCTTTTTACTTGTACAGACACGGGCCATAACGAGAGGAAGTGGTAGGGTTACCATGGATTGTAGGCAAGTGGTCATGCTTGCAGCAGTCTTACTAAGCTTTTCTTGCGATAAACATTGCACTGTTGAATACAGCTGATGCATGCAGATTATTTCTTTTTGATTTTATTTATCATTATGAAATTATTCCTCTATCTTAGATTTTTATTGTCAGAGAAAGTTGCAAAAGCCATTAAGAATTTATTACATAATGAAAGGGGAGAAATTTTGATAGTTGTCTGTGATTTGAATATATCTGAATAAATGGGTTGTGCTTTTACTAAGAAATATCAGGGAAAGGAGGATCATGGAGGACTCCTAATAACAAAGGAAGTTAAGGAAATTTTTTTTTGTATTACAGCTACTGCAGGCTTTAATAAAATAATTCACAATATGTGCCTATTGAAACTCGCATGCATATTTATTAGTTTATGTAGTCTAGAATGGCTTTAAGAAAATCTCATCTAAACTTTTTTGATGGTTGTGTTTCTTACAAGATTTTACAGCAAACTCTATGTGTGTGTGTTTTCGTACAGAGTATGCTATGGTGAATTCATCCCTATTTGCCCGCTTTATCCCAAATGTTTTACCCCCAACAACCTTGGCCAACCTTGAACAATATATTGAAGAAACACGGCAAATGCAGCAACAGATGAACCGACTTCCAGATTTTAACAGGTAGCTTTTTTTTTTTAATGCTTTATGAATAAGTATGCTATCTTTTGTATTGAGAAAATAATTTATGCAGTTATAATATTTTTCCTTAAAAGAATCCTGTTTTACTATTTCCATGTTTGCAATCAGTTGAAAGTTTTTTTTTTGGTCAAGTCCAGTTTAACAACTGTTGCATTGGTGGAAACTGTCAAGTTATATTGCCTTGAGAACTATCTAGCCTCTTGATTTTGTTATGTAATTTTGTAGTTCTAATTAATTTATTTTCATTTTATATCTACTGACCTGATTCCTCAGGCTGGGCGGTCTGCCCCCGCAACCCCCCAGTCCCTCAGCTATCAAAACTAAAGCAAAGCATCTATGGTATTAGGTAGTGTGAGACTAGTGGAATGGTAACAAGAGTCTTACAACATGTTTGCTGTTGCAGTCATGACAACAGTCGAAAAAGAACTTTTGAAGATGACATATCAGTCAACTGACATCTTGTACCTTGTTAGTTTGGTATGCAAAGGTAAGTCTCTGATTTTTATATTGGCTTGTGTTCCTGATTAGGCCACACTACATGTAGCATAAACTTATCTATAGTATGTACCCTGATGGCAGATTTAGCTAGAGCTTCTCCTCCAACTGAGCAGGTTGCATAAAACCAGTACTCAATGTGGAGGGGCAGAGTCCAAATCTATGCACCTTCCAACTGCAGCTTCTACCAGTTGTTTCCCCTGACAACCAGTATAACCTTTCATCAACTAGCACTATGAATGAGTGAAAAATGATGCAGGGGTGGAATTATTATTGTTTCATCTTATGCTTGTATTTGAATGTGTTTTAATATTCTTCAAGAAATCAAGATAGCTTTCATTCTGTTACAGTTATTGTATTTTGCAGAAACTACTATTATGGCTGTGATACTCTGATTTCGAGACACTAGTGTTCATTGACATTGTTCAGACTAAAGTTCAGGAGGTGAAAAACAGAGGATTGCAACTATTCCTCACATCCAAAGTGCAAACCAAGATTTGTGTGTTTTTCCTGGGATAACAGTAGCCATCATCACATCTCACGATCACCTCATCACGTAGCGCGCTTGCTGCTGGTGTGCAGGGGTGTAGGGAGGAGCTTATTCTCTAGAGTTTTCCAGTCAAGACTTCAGCATTTGTGAAGCAGTCAGGGAAGTGTAAGAACTGCCAGTAACACATTTGATACATTGGACACTCTCTCCCACTGCTCTTCCTGTTTATTCCCTTGCATCCAACCCCTTTTTCTTTCTCCTACATTTGCCTTTTCCTTTGTATGTCTCACTTTTTCTATTTCTAGTTATATGATTGTTGTGTTTAAGAAGGGTGTTTTAAGTATGCAAAGTGGGCTTTGCGCTGGGTAAACTTGTGGTCCAATCCTTTGGTAAATGGCAGTTTGGGTAATATTTGAAAATGTGTCACCTAAACTGTTATATGATGAATGTCTTGCTGTCTTCAAGCAGTATTTCATTTGGGAAATTTTTTTTTTTTTTTAATGATAATCTTCTTACCTTAGGTGAAATCGAACTATGTTTAAATTGAAAACCTCACAGGTATGCTGCTGCTTTTGTCATTATTTTAAGTTTTTAACATGATAGACATGGATTTGGTTTTGCTGCACTGAGAGAGAGAGCAAGGAACAGAAAGAGAAATTGGTTACAGATTCAAGGGAGTAGGTTGAAGAAGTGAGTGCATGTACATGTATATAAATGTATATACAATTTTTGGAAAGTATTAACAAAATTTAAGTTAATTTTGTTTTAATTCACAGAAGATTATCTCCCTTACTATCTGCCTGTTCTGTCTTTCCTTCCAAGCTTCTTGCTACTTTCCAACCAAGAGCTAAATAGCAGATTATTATGCACTCATTGAAAATAAAGTAACTTTACTGTGTTGTGACATATCTAGTATTTTGTGATTTACATTTTCTTTTTTAACTCTGGAAGTTTTAAGTTTGGCATTTCACCTTTCTGCCAGTACAGTGTTCTCTTTTAGTCTCTTTTAATATTATTATTTGAGTGCCCAATAAACACTTACGTTCACAAAATAATGATCCAGAATAAATAGAATGCCCATCAAAGATGCAAGTTTTCTTTTGTAAACTTCTTTTATCATTTGGCTGTCAATTTTTATCCTAAATTTGGGTGGGGATGACATTATGTTTTTTTATATTATAGAATATAGATGAATCTCTTTCAACCCAATTGATTCTGTTAGATTTACTGTTAGACAAGTTTTGCATCTAATTTCAATGAGCTAAGTACATTAGCTTCATGTAACATTGAATTAGCATTAGCAATCTGACACCAAACTTAAGTGTAATACGGTTGAATATTGGTATCATTGATTGTAAGTTTTGTGTCACCTTATTAATAAATGAGATCTATGCACACATTTACCTTTTAAGATTTATATGCTAGCGAAATTGTGTTGTTCTGACATGCTAAAAACAATACATCACCATTGCAAGAAGTTAAAAAACAAAGAAATGAATATGTGATATTTGTGATACAGTGTGATGCATCAAGCACACTAAAAATTAGAGACAGAAGAAAGTCAGCATTACATTTAGAAATGAGCAAACAAGCAGTATATATTGTTGCAGCCCTATGCTCTTTGAGGAGTAACAAGGAATAAGCAACAACCAATATTTAAGTAAAGTCTTCATTAACTTAGTTACAAGTAGTAACAGAAGTGTTTGCTTGAGCAGTTGCTAGGATAAATAATATTTACTATTTTCATACAAGTTAGTATAATTGAGTAAAACCTAGTGCAAATAACTTGAGCAGATACTGACCAGTAGAAAGAACATAGTCACTAAAATTTTTATGTTGATATGGAAATGACATGGAAATACTTGTTGCTTCCACAATCAAAAGTGTGGGAAATATGAGCACTCAAGTACATGTGACCTTAACATTAAGATGTTGATTAATATTGGGCTTCCTCTTAGAGTAAATGGCACAAATAAATGGTATGTAGGCCTTCTATGTTATGATTGTCTTTTTAATGTAGCTGTTTAATGGAACACATCTTATTTCTTATGGCCATTCTCCCCCCAATCCTCCTCCCCACACTAACATTGGTTACCAACATGCTTTGTCTCAGGTTTCAGAAAGTTTGAAAGCTTTAAATGGTAAGCTCACAACTCAATCACACACTGTAACATATGGCCATTACTGTGTAAGAGTCTTTTCATCATTTATAAAAATTACAAGATAACCCCAAGATACACTAATATGCTGTTCTTCAGTACAGTTAGTGTTCCCTGCATGTGAAGCAGCAAAAGACTGTTCTGGCAGTGTTCTTAGTGAGGCTTGGAACATATGTGGTAGTGAACATTTGCTCAGTGAGAGGGCTGTGAATATGTGCAGTGAACACGAAAGGAATCTGAATGTATGTGGCAGTGAACATGTTCTCATTGAGGGGGTTCTAAATGTATGTGGCTTGCTAAGGGGACACGAATTGTGTGCACAGTTACATAGTTTTGAGTACTAGTATGTTGACAAATATGTGTACTTTAAAGCAGAACGAAATATGCATTGGTGTAGTAGTAAATGTGCTTTTTGAAGAAACACTAAATCCATGTTCATTGAACTGGTACTGAACAATGGACATTGAGATATCATAGAAAGCACATACATCGATAAGCAGTGAGTATCCATAGATATTGCTGTGGCCCTGAGTGCATGGATATGGCAACATTTTGGATGCAGAAATTTGAATGTTTTTACTCTTTTGTTAACTGATTCACTTGTAGACATATGATTATATGTCATTCACATGCAACCTTTGGGAGTTTTACATGTAAACTTGTGCTGCTTCAGGCATGGAAGTAAATACTAAGTAGCATTTTATGAATGTCATAGTTTTTGTAAATCTGCCTATAATGTACACAATCTTTTTAACAAAGGTATGAGCTTATACATTCTATTTTGAAAACATTGGTGACGTAAGGTGAAGTTTACATGGCTTAGATTAACCCACACCAATAAATGAAACCAAAATGATTTGAAAGGTGTATCAGTTCATTAAATTTTTTAAACGTTTCAATATTGTCAGTTATTTTTGCTAAGATAGCTTGAGCAACTTTTAAGTGATGTGCACATTGTTAGCAGGCAACAAACATGTGAGACTTGCAGTTTGTAAAAGAAGCCAAACCTTGTTTATCATTGCTGAAAATGATAATGCATATTACGTACTTACACAGCTACCCTTGTAGTGACATTACTTGACTTTAAAATAAGCTCTTGTTGGTATTCACCTAAACTGCATCAAAGTGCATTGTCCAAGGTGTGTAGTTTTTTTTTTATATAAATTTTCAATATTTGTTCAAGAAACACAGTGGAGATAAGTTCATGTGCTCACAAGAGGGAATGTGTGTGTTTACAAATGGGGAAAAGGGTAGATTGCTTAGCATGTGAAGATGCTCTTTTTTTGTGAATCATTTTCTTGGTTTAGATTTTTTTCTTTAGTTCTTTTTTTAATAAGATTTGTGTGACAGATTACATCAACGTGACCTAGTACTTCATAAGGAGCTTCTTTCAGAGAGTTTCCATTTCAAAACTGCATTCTTTAGCATTAAAAATAAACACGTAAACTTAAGGATCATATTCTATGTAATACAAATGGTCTTGTAGCAAGAAAGAAGGGTTAGTGATGTTTATGATTTAAACAATTTTTTTGAGTGCTGCTCAGGGTTAAAAGTGCACATAAAATGCTTTGGGTTATGATCAAGGAGGTTGATAGTTTTGGCCTTTAAGTGTAAAAGATAGATAATCAAGTAGCACAGGTGCAATTTTTTCCCCTTTACATAGGGTTTTAACATTAACCTGTACACATGCAGAGCTCTTGCATTAAAAAAAACTGCATGTTATTTGAAGTTTTTTTTTTAATTGACCTCCCCCCATCCCCATGGTGTGGACTTTGTCAACCAGATAATTATTTTTTCTCTGGTGAAGAAGATGCAAGCTAACAAACTAATCCATCAATGTGCTTTTTTTACCCCCTGCATAACAGTGAATCCGAGCTCACTTGCAGCCTTATCTGATATGAGGTTGTTTTCTTATCTATATATCTTTCCTATCTGTTGAGAAGTTGGTCAGATATGCATTATGCTCCATCAGTAAGAGTAGGTTAGTGTTACACATAAAGGTGTCTTGTCTCTGTGGCCTAGTCCATGAAAACTGACAGCATATATCATTAACATAGTGTGAACCAAAGTACTATTAGGAGTTAGATAAGCATGATGGAGAAGAAATATTTTGGTTAAGGTTTTAAACTATTTTATTTGGGTATTTTTTAGTCACATGCAGTCTGTCCAAACTTTTTATGATGATTTGGTTAATGTGTTGTCAGTTGTATAGATGAGGCAAAGTGAGGTAGGAGGGGGCAACTTTTGTTGATAAATATGCCTATTTACTTATGGAAAAGTAAATACTTCTTGTGTCAGAATGTTGTTTGTCCAAAAGGGTTAGTTGGCTTTGTGTTTTTGAAACATGCTGATCACTTTGAACATCATTATGATTATACGATTCAACAGTAAATTATTTAACTGTTTGACTGAGTATGTACAAGAGAAATAGGGTAAAGATGACAAGTTTGTATCAGTCAGCTTCTAAAACTTAAAATGTTACTTTTCCAGCCCACCTCCCTGGACTATATGAAGTGCAAATTATGCAAAACTGCAGAATTCTGGGTTCAGTAATTTTGACTATGCAGTTTGAAATGTTCTGAAGTGCTGTGCAAAGATGCCACAGGACCAAAGCCCGAGTCCCACTACCTCTACCTTTCATGAATGACTGGCCTACAAAATGTGTGGAATATCTACAACTGCATGAACCTGGATCCACCAAAGTGCACATCCCTGACAAATACTTGGTGGCATTTGCCACATTCTTGTTTATTTCACAAAGGCAAGGAGATAAACAGTGGCAGAGGAGCTGTTGCCTTGTTCAATAAGTTTACAGCCTTTGCTGCTTGTATATTGTTACATTTGGCAGTATACTCTGTACCAGCATTGTTCCCATGCTAGAGTTGTAGCCAAGGCTAAAAGTGTATTTATTTAATCTACCAAGAGCTTTGCGAAGTACAGTCTAGTACCCCATAACTGATACATAAAGTAATCTGTCTCCGAAGTTGCAGAAAATATCTTCCTAATGGTATTTAAGTAAATGTATTTATCTGTACAATCGTTTTTTGGGGAGTTGATTTTCGGTTGCTGCCTCTCCAAATTCAGCTCTTGAATATTTGTCTCCCTGGTACAGCTGTACATTTCTGCTGCAAAAGCAAATTGCACCAGTGATACTAGTCATATGCAAACATCAGACATTTGATTCAGCACTGTATGTTTGAATGCTTGTGTTTGTTCTCATAAGAATGTGTGTTAGATTCCCTAGTTATTTTATGGCAACTCAAAGAGCTACTAATCCACTGTTTCCAACTTGCTTCTTTAGAAAGCAAAAATACCAGCTCCACTCAAATCATTCTGGTTTCATGTGGAAGAGTAGCAACTTCACAGATTAGCTTACTGGGACAAGAATAAATAGTGGTCAGGTCTGCCATTACTTTCCATCTCCAAACCCCCCCCCTTCCATACACACAACATAAAACATGGAATGCAGACAATATTGCATGATAATAGTACAACTTTTGCATTTCTTTTTTCCCCACTTTTAAAGCTTTTCCTGGTATTATTGGGAAGGTGGTTTAATATAGAAGCTAAAATTAGACATCTTTCTTTGAGATATTGGAAGTTTGGTGGACGGGTAAAGTACACCATGAAATATATTCCATCATATTGTATCACTTTCATGTAATAGCACTTTTTTTTTTCTTCCCTTGCTTCTAGCACTTTTTCTATTTGTGACTTGAGGCATTATTTGCGGTTACCTGTTTTGTATGTTGTGACACCTTGTAATATATGATAGCAAACTATTTAAATTTGGTCATTTCAGCAAAGAGCTAAATTGATCAAGGATTCAGATTGAATTGAGTTATTTTAGATTACTTTATTTAGATGGATGTAGCAGTAATGAATGATATGCACAGTGACTACATTAGGCATATAGACTGTAACTTAAGCCCATTTGAACTAAGTTTACAGTGACAAAGAATCACACACAGTATGTGCCTTAAAAAAAATTCTTGTAGCTGTAATCTTGCCCCATTTGTGAACACTTGTATCAGAGGCATACAGTTCAGCAGAAGTTGCTTCATAGATTTTTACTGTTTTCCCAAGATACATGTGAGGAGTTGGTTGTTTTTTTTTTAAGTAGTACATTATTCGGAGAAGAGGTTTTCTCCATGTAAGTGTTGGGTGTTTTTCACACACCTATTTCCTAAAGCATTAAAGATTTTAGATCTTCATGTTAACCATCTTCATGATTCTTGATATGTTACAATATACAAAGTCTTTGTTAGCATGCTGTTGTTTAGAAAGTTGGAAACTTTTTTTTTTTAATTAAAATAATGTGTAAGATTTCTGGCTGTGGTTATATCTGTTGAGCACATTCATGTTTCAAGCCATGTGTTCCATTTTGCTTATAATATGAAGATAAGCAGCTGCATGTGTAACTCCACAAATAACAGGCCAAACAGCACACAAGCCGACAAACAGAAAATTGCACTTTACTGATCTTCATCTCCCATGTTTATATCATTGGCATTCATATTTCAGAGAACTATAAATGTTTTCTCTTAATCAACACTGATCAGCACTATGCTATAAAGACTTTGCATGCTTCGAACTTTAATCATTTCATGTACGTGACCCCAAGTTTTTGCTTACGTTTAAAGGGCAAATAAGGAATAGTAAAAGTCATATTCTTTTAGGGCATTGTAGAAGACTCCTTTTTTTTTGGGGGGGAATCTGTAGCTCACCATAAATGCATGAAACCCACATAAGCTTTTGTGTATCAGGAATGTCTGGACTCCTGGAAAGGCACCATAAGCTGTTCTTAGAATCTGTCCTGCTTTGTCAACCACAATATGCTATGAGATGAATCAAACAGCACCAATAAAACTGTTCTACATCTGAGGTATATGTGGTTGTGATTGACATAATGTACACTTTTCAAGCATAAACTGTATGCTTTTCTAAACTAGTAGCAGTTGATTTTATATCACTTCTGAAGTGAATTAGTTTTCTAAGTTTTCTAAGATGCTAAGTACCTGATTTCCAGAATATCTTCCAGATTTCCAGAATAACTTCCATCTCAACCACAATGTTTGCTGGCATCACATCCATGTGTAAATGGACAAAGCCATTGAAATGCAGTGTACTTGATACACTAATGCTTAGCTTGTTTTCTGTTCCAGTGCAAACTGTTTATAACAATTGACTCCAAAACATGATGCTAAACTATGTTCTTCCTAACAAGCCACCATACATCAAATTAGTTGCCACAGGTGCTCATTTTTAGTAACGTCCTCAGTTTTTGATGTAGCTGATATTGATGCGAAGTTTTATAGAGATTTTTCTTTTCTTTATGATTTTTTTTTTTTTAGGGGAATCTTCCATGATGCTGATATGAAACAATAAAAATGTGAAAACATTCATGTCTAACTTTAATATTCTTTTGAACTTAGTTTTATTTGAAATTAAAGACAGATTTCTTTTCCAAATTGTGCATGTTTCCAACCAAACTGATGTTGATTTTCCATTCACTAGACAATACGGAAAATAACCCAGCATGTGTCTTCACTGTGCCTTCCTATTTCTACAATGAATTTTAGTAAGATGGCATGTTTCTGAAACTGGGTAGGTAAAAATACTTTATCAGAAATATTCTTTCCAGAATGAAATGTTTATGTCTTTTATTATTCATGCTTAAATTATTCTTAAAGCATGGGTGTACACATACGGAGATAGACCTGAGTCCATGACAGTGATTTTCAATGACAAAAAAACAAAACAAAACAAAAAAAAAAACCCAATAAAGACAATGGTTGCCTTGAGCATGCATTATTAATATACAGGCTAAGCTTCTTCCACATCAGTAAACCAAGCAATAAAAAAATGTGTACATGTGTCCTGAAATTGACAAACATTTAATAATGTATTCATCCTGACAGTAAAAAGAGCCTTATAATATTTAACTCAATTAACAGCAGTTCTTATTGTCATCAACGACATCAGCTGGGGTTGCAGTCAACATCTCCATCTTTAGCAGCTTTCATCTTCTTGAACTCTTCTTGCAATGTTCTTTCCACCTCCAACACTGCTTGTGGCTTATGATACTGTATATGATAACCAAAAACTGGTTTATGAAATCCTTTAATGTATAGGCAGGCAAACCAATGTGGATAAACAGCATGCATTAAAGACCAACCTGAATGATTTGTGTTTTTTGCAGATATCGGTAGATATAGATGATATCAACCTAACCTGTAAATTTCAGCTTCCAAAACCCATCTGTTAATTACCCGCTAACAAAGTATGCAGTTCATACCTGCGATCAACAAGTGCCTCTAACAGTGTACTACATCACGAAGGTACACCATTCCCAACATTGCCAGCCGTCAACACCAATCAAAGCGACAGTTATTTGGATGTTGAAAGTCTGCATTTCTCGTGCTATAGTAGCAGTTTTTCAGAATCATGAGAAATGCAAACTGTCAGCATCCGAATAATCTGAACTGTATCTCATTCTCTCTTTCTGATTGGTGTTGACTGCAGGCAATGTTGTGAAAGGTGTACTAACGTGAAGTAGTACGCTGTTATCAGCACTCGATCGCAGGTGCGAATCATAGCGGATAATTAACTGATGGGTTTTGGAGGCTGATATCTGAAAAAAAAAACCCATTCAGTTTGGTCTTTAAGCTCTGTGTGTGTGTGTGCGCACATTTATAGAAACCTGAATGATAGTTAAGTATGGCAACTTTGTCTATCAATGCTTACATATTAAATGCTGACCTGTTTTCTGATTTGTTCAGCCATTGACTTTTTAATAAGCATCATCAAATGTTCCAGTTAGAACTTTTTAACATTATGCTAGAATTGAAGTTTCTAAATCTCTGCTGAAAAATCCTACCATGAGCAAGTCAGAGAATCCTCATTCACATTCTTAGTTTTATTTATTAACAAAATCTTGAGCGTGATCTTTTTTTCTTAACTTGATAAACTTACAGAGATGACGAGAGTGTTGTTGGCATGTGCTATAGATAACTGATCTGATTTTAGATCCAAGTTCAGACGATCCATATCTGGGATGTTGAATCTTTTGTAATACCTACACAGTAAGAAAATATGTTGGTTCGTCATTGACTAATAACCAGCTGTAGTTGTTGGCATGGAGTAAATCTCCAACAACCAACTTTATTTACAATTTTTCTGCAACTTACTATATCTGCCAACCTTAGGGACTGTAAAGTTGATTTGAAAAGTTATACAACTTTATCAATCCACAAGAGTAATTTCAGGAAAGATTTATAGGTGTTCATATGCTAGCAATTTACAGCTGAATGCATACATACACATGTTGATTACTGTGAACAGAGAGCTTAATATATTTGTTTATTATACACACATGCAACAATACCAACAATAGTTACAGTGAGCACACTGCATTAGGTCACCTCATCATTGCCTGTGGAATTGATCAAATGTATGACATAATGCAAGTGGCAAGGTTTTGTGAGACAGCTTTCTCATAGCTTATGCATCAGTTAAATGGTAATTATTTTAATAAAAAGCATGCAGCTTCATTTCCTTAGTAATTTAATTTTCATGGAAGACTCATATGCGATATGGTCAACATACACTATACTCCAAAGAAAGCTTGATGAGAGCAAAAGAGATCTGGAGAAAATTGTCTCATTCATCCTGAAGGCTGGCCTGAATGTACAGTCCAGCTGAGAAATAAGAAAAAAAGAAGACTGTCTTACTTTTTGTTTTCAGTGCGTACAACCACCTGCCTCTTTTCCCCATCTATTGTAACATTGTAGTTACAGATGGGATATGGTAAGTTACGTATCCGCCACTGAAAGTCTGTCTTCGTATCTTTTCTCACAAAAATGGGCTGTTAACAAAAGCAGATGTCCTAGCCATAAGCTAAATTAAAAAAAACCCAGTTTAATTATTTCTATATCATTAAAGCAAACTTTTAAAAAATTAGAAGTGGTGTGTATGTGGTAAATATAAACCAGTTTAAGATGCAAACCACCATGCTTACAACAAATTACAATCAAAATCATGATTTAATATAATGCATAGGTCTACACACACACACACACACATTTAAATACACACACACACATGGAAAATTAAAAAACCCCACAGAATTAGTTACCATATTGAAGACTTACATTTGAATAATTCTCCATCATTCCATCAACTTCCAGGTTCCTAAGCAAAGTTTCATCTCCAACTTCGGTCTCCCACTTTCCCGAACCGCCTAATGTACCCTTCTTTCTCCACTTCCTAACTTAAAGAGGAAAAAAGTAGTAATCAATAATAAATAATATTACTTTGAAAACATAATCCAAATTAAATAACATGTAATGGATTTAATAGCATAGAGCTTGTATGATTTCCTATCGGGATTCTTATTGGAAATACAATTTTTGATGTCTTAAACTACCAAGAAACACTTCTGTCTATATCTTTTTACTTTTCATGATGTTTTATATATTTGTTCACTTTATTTTTCTTCTTCTTTTGTTTTTTTTCTGCGCAATGAGCATTCTTCGGAATGGATACCTGCGCATTACAAATCGCCATCATCATCACTAAATATTTAACCGTTTCCCATTAAATAGCTTTAGTTTGTTCCTTGAGAAGCATATTGCCGCAAATAGCTTGAGATTAAATTTATAATTACCAAAAAGCTCTTTGCTTTGTAGGTCATATTCCTCTGCCATTTCTGTTCCATCAGGAAATGTGAAGTGTATTTTCCGCTTATCTGAAAAGGTGCAAGACAAAGGGTAGATGTTAACTTTAAATAGGATGCATTTCAGAAACTGGTATTTCTTAGATTCTGAAACATCAGGGTATATAATCATACCAAAGTGTGTAAATGTAATATGGCGATGGAGCTGGGAATACACAGACATTTAATCTGCATTTTAATTCAAAGATTTTTCTGGAGCGAGCTTGCGGCCTGAACGCTTAACGTCCCGAATAATCGTTTTTTCCATCACCAAATACTATCTAATTTTATTTATAAAAAAGTAAAATGTATGTGTTTTGCAATATATATATATCCACTTTAGCAAGTACCGTCTTGAATTAGGCATGTTTTTTGCGCAGATTTTAATTTTTCTAGCCATGCCGTCGCCATATTGTTTCTTGGATACATGAGCTGACCTTTTCTCTCCTTTTGATACGAAAGATTTCTTCTGTTTACTTCCGCCTACTTAGTGCCTTCGGTATTCAAAGCCATTCGTAGCCTGCAAATACAGCTTTATTTCAAAAGGCAGTTAATCGGTTCGCATATTGGCTCTTCTCTTACATTTATGTGTGTGTGATATGGACTTGGCCAAGATCGAGACAATTGTGGGATATATATATATGTCATGTGCGGATCGAGCTTTTTTGTATGAGAATATGAATTGCAAAGCAAAGAGCTTTTGTGGGGTGATGAGGATGACTGAGAATAATGGATTCACCTTAAAGCGAAAAGAAAACGAGGTCAAACTCCTCGCCGTTCAGTTGTCCAAAGAATGATCGACGACAGCTATAGTTGCGCAAACACATATGAAACATATATATTATGAAGAGAATTTTACAGATTTGTAGTTTTGATATGCACACCCCTGTCCGCCTCGTGGACAAATGACCAAATTATTATAATTCCTATTGGACAATTATAATTCACATTTTAAAAAACCCGTAGTAATTTTTTCGTTGCCTATATAAAAAATTATCATAATTAATTTACGAATCGAAACAACTTTTTATTAAATAGGAAGTACGTAATATTAGTGATAACCGATGATCTGAGCTGACGGTTTAATATAACACACATACAAGGGACTATCTTTTAGGTCAAGCTGATGGGTGAAGCTCTGTGGTACTGATGCATGTGTGCAGAAAAAAAATATATGCTTGCTATGGTCATGACTAAAACGTCTAGAACAAATGCCACTGAAATTTCTTAACTTTTGCTGTCACTTCAGACTCAAGAGAAAACGGCCATGCATATATCATGCCAAGTACATCCATTAAATGTTTTAGCTAAGCTGTCAAATGAATAAATGTTTAAGTGCTTCGATCTCGACCCACTTAGAGATTGATGATTCTATAATTGCTTGTCGTTCCACTCCCAGGATTCCCATTTTATAGGTCATGCGGATTACATATAAATATATGTACATACACGTAAACTTGAAGTTTTAGAGTAAATATTACTATAAAGATACTTTAATCTGCAGAATAGTCTTGACCAAACACCCATCTGATCCAACATTCGACAACACTTCCCGCCAATGGTAATTTAGGGGTCAAGGCTACTACGATTTTACGTGACTGATCTGCATTTAAAAATATTTTTTTAACATTGAATCCAAAATAGCTTTTAATTGGCAAATAAACTAGCTTGAATATTGAAATATAGGGATCTAACTGAGCTTATTCTTCTAAAGCAGAAACACAATTAATTTCAGGATTTACTATGCACAGCTGAACATATGCAAAGTCATTGGCGATTGGCTCCGTAGAAATGACGTCACCTGCATACTTGCCTTGCAGGCAAGGCCGTTTGTGCAACATACCAGTGAGCACGTCAGGGTACTAAAAGGTTTACGACTGGAAGATCCATCCAAGATAGCATGTAAGTCAAATCAGTCTAGTTTTATATAGAAAAACAATTGATTTATAATTACAGTTTCGGTATTTGTTATAAGAATTGTGCTTTTCATTCATCCTGCTGTTGCTTGAGATAAGCAAATAGCCCCCCATCCTGATCTCTCACTATGCACCTTGGCAGTGCAGTCGACTGTTACAATCAATATTAGTGTCCGAATTGCAGGGGACGGGGAAAATACACAATCTGTCAGTTTGCGTGAATGTCAGAGTATAAATACATTTTATTTCAAATATCCTTGAAATGGTTGTGAAGTCGATATAGCTGCAATTTAGGATAGTTCGATGGTAGTATTGACAAAATACCAGTTTACCATTTCGATCAGACAATAGTATTTAATGTAACCGAAAAACACAAATCGATTTTTGACATGCCACACCCCCGCACCAGCCATTTCCCCCATAAATCATTTCTTTCTTTCTCACAGTCTCACTCTTGACCACTTTGCTGTTAAGCCCATGCTAATTTTGCCAGACAAAACCTTGTTTTCAAGTTAGTTTTATATTAGGAGTATTGTGTTTATTGTATTTTTATTTGTACTATTTTAGTGTTAAGACTTGCATATCATTCCTTTGCATATGTGCTTTAATGTCAGTCGTATGTGTGTAGTGTGGAAGTTCTTACTGTGAGATGAAAATGTGTGATACCTACATGTGTGACACTCTAAGACTGTCTATACAATATGCCAGTGACTGCAGACAAATAATAACCTGATCAGCATTTTGAGTGTTTCTTTTTCTGTTCTTGATTATATATGCAAATATAGATGTGAGATATGCAAGATATAGATGTGATAGTTTGCATATATATATGTTAGTGTATTTAGAAAAGAGATGGTCTGAAAGAGTACTGTGGTGGGGGGAGAGCATTTTTTAAAGTAAACCTTGAAGTGGATGTACTTGATTATGTGTATTTAAGTTATTCCATGAGTACAAGCACTAAGTTATATGCAAAATGATTCATTTAGCACTTGACTGTAAAGTAGCTTACTTTTTATGCAACACATTTCATGTACATTCATTGTTCAAGATGTACTAGGTCAAGTTCTTAACTTCCCTGTTTGTAGTCTAGAAGGCTGCATATATCACTGATACAACACTGATGTGGCAGTTTAACAAAATACATTTTGTTCTTGACATAAAAGTTTGGTATGTCTGCAACTGCTGTAACAGGAAAATAATCTTAGAGATTTTGCAGCAGACCATTGCTGGCATCATGCCAGACGAAAATTTAATCATTTTGCGGGTTCATGCCTAACTTGACATTTTAATCTAGAAGGTGTTCTGGTGATAATTTTCCAGCTATTTAATGACAGTTGACATGAAGCGGTTGCCTTTAGTTATGCTTTTCAAGCAGGGCATAAATAATTGATTAAACAAGTATAGAAAACATAAACAAAAGTTGCTAAAAGTAGAGAAGGGAGTACGGTTCAACAAAAATACTTAAAAATGAAGTTTTTGGTCCACAGATCATTTGAGTGGTTATGAAACTAAAGGGTTATTTAAATTATTGTGGGTATATATAATAAGCTTAATTAACTTGGAGGATTGTTTCATTACTGAAGGAGTTTTATGTTAATAACTAATAATGGTTTCTCTTTATTGTTGAAAATTAATTACCATTGCATATTTTATAATTATTACTAAAATTTGTAAATCTTGTAAAGAAAGTTGATGTTCAGATTTTAGAAATCTCAAAGTCTAAAGATGTTTTATCAAAAATGCCTTTTCTGCCATATTTTGTAATCATTTTCTTTAGGCAAGTAAGGCTTGTGATTTTATAAAATATACTGAATTAATATGTTAGCCCCTTTTATAAATTTTATTTAATGCAACACCACATATTTTCTGTTTAGAATCCCTTCTCATCTTAATAAAAAGGAAAAAACTAAAAGGTAAAGGGTGCCTTTGCTTAGTAGTTCTAGATGTAATGGCACACTATGTCTAATCTAGTCCAGGTAATATGGAGCTCTGATCCCAACTACTACCTTTTACCTTTGATTGATCAAGTATCCATTTCTGCTGAGTAGAAATCTGCAAAAGAATGATATGCAAGTCTTAACATCTGAAGTCAAGCATACCAAACACTAGGCTATGGAGCTCTAAGATAGATAATACTTTATTAATCCCTAGAGGGCAATTCAATTCTTAGCACCTCTATAAATTCAATTTCATCAGGTTTATGCAAATAAAATGTGCAAGTCACATTTCAATAAATCAAAATGAGAGGGAAAAAAAATCTGATTCAGTTTATTGTTTGTGTGATAAAAGAAAATATATAACTGTGTAACTTCAGTTAAGGAAAGATTGTTATTATTATAACTTAACTAAAGAGTTCTTGGACGGATGATTAGGAGATTTGAGGACACAGCATGATCCAAGAATGGTAGGTGCTTTTTTCATTCAAAGATTGTAAAACACAAAGATAGATCATGATTCTTACTTCCAGAAGTTTGTGCTCCCAAGCAGAAGGCATGTTGCTGGATGTGAAAGTGGTGATGTCGTAATCTCAAGAAGGCAAAAAGCACTACAGTTGGATTTCATGCACAAATTTGAGATATGCTTGTCTAGGACAGTGTTTAAAATTAAAGCACTTGAAATGTATTATTTCCAAATTGATTCCCCTTCTCCAATTATAAAGCTGTAAATAGCAGTTGAAGTATGACCTTCTTGTGGTCTTAGGGCTATGTTACTTGTAATTTTGTTATTTTGATATTGTTTTCTCTTTTTTCATAGTTCTTTTCATGAGAAATCAACGATGTTGTGAAAGTGAATACCCGTATGTGTGTGTGAGAGAGAGAGAAACTAGCATGTCTTGATGACTGTCGTAAATGTGCTTTATAAAGCTATCAACATCCATAAATCTATTGTTAATGTGTATTTATGGTGATTAGGGATTAAATCTGTTAGTGCTGCTTTTGCAATCCACACATGATTTGTCGGTTGTGATTCTGTGGATTTGGATATGTATTATGTGCATAAGGCCTAACAGGTACATGAACAACAGGGCAGGATAAGGGAGAAAAGAATAAGAACTCTGACCTAGAAAAGAAAAAAGCAAAAAAAAAACCCCTGTAATTAATATATTTTAGGTAATTCATTGTAAAATCATAAACCATGTTGATATTATCCCTTAACATTAAAAAGATAATGGATTCCTGCATCAAGAAAAAAATTGAAAATACAGGAACTGCTATTCACATTGCACGTTGTTTACAGTCTGGTGGCTGTATTTCTTTCACAGGCCATTATGTTTGCCACTTGGGACACTGTTATATACATCATAAGCTATCCTTGTTTTTTATGATCTTGTGTTTTTACGATTTTGGTTGTTTTTTTTAAAACCATGTGTAGTGTCACTCATGCACAAAAAATACACCATATATGTGTTTGGTAAAGACATGAACTTCATGAGTCTGTGATTAGGCATTCTTTACACTTCATCATCTCCAATTTGAACTTACAGGGTTAAAATAATACTTTGCATAATACTTATCATAGGTGATACAAACATTCCATATATTTTTGTTTTGTTTCTTGCATTCAGGTCATCTGGTTCTGAGGTTACATACCAGAATCTGATTATGATGTGGAAATGTAGAAGAGTTTGCATTCTGGCAGTTCTATGTTTGCAGTCTTCTTTACATTTAACATTTTACATCTTGAAGAAAAGAGTATAGAATGTAGGCTTGCATTTTGACACCTTATAGAGTGTCAGGCAATAGTAAAAGACCTCTTTCGCTGCCTTTGCCACCTTCTCCAGAGTAATGATTGGATGACTTTGGTTAAGTACAGTTTTTTTTTTTAGAGAACTTGCTGTTGCTGGTTCATTATTATTTTACTTTTTTTAAATTCAAAAACCACTTTTAAAAATGCGTCATTTTCTACAGCTGATTTTGCTTTTTTCTCTTTCTGCTGGGCTTTGTATGCCATAGTATGCCTTGCAAGATTTTCTTTAGATGTTCACTTGGTCAGGGGATATTGCCATTTCTGTCTTAGAATCTAAGTCATTTAGTCTAGTTTATTCTGTTGGGTTTGCTGTCTTGTTAATCACCTGATCCTTGCTTACAACGCACAGATATCAGTATCTCAAGATGGTGTTTCAATAGCAGATCCAACCAGGAACTCAGAATCCTTCCAGAGTGTAATCACATACAGGAAACGGTAAATGAAATAGCAGTTTGGGCTTAAGTGATAGTTACTGACATTCTAATTTGTTTCTGCTAAAATATTTTGAGTTTCTGATGAACCATTTGCTTACAGTTGGGTCTAAAACACAGCTGTGGGCTGGTTATCATTGGCCGCCATGTTTTGCAGGGGTGGGGGGAGGAACTTACCTGAATTTGTGGCATGGGGGGTGCCATTTGACAAGAGAGGCATCTCCATTTCACACAGCTCTTCCCCTTTGTTTTTGGGTTTGAAACTGCATTGCATGGTCCCCAGATCCACAATGCCAGCCTGTTGATGATCACACTTAGAAAACTGATAGGTAGTGGATGGTTTCAGTGAAATTAACAATACAATATGGTGGTCCTGTGTCACTTGAACTGTAAGAAACAGATGTTTTTCAACTTGGAATTTTGAGCAGAAATGCCAGTATCTGTCATTTTAAGTCCACCTCGCCAGTCTGTGTGCCTTTTCCTTTAAACTCTGGATTGCTTACTACTGTCGTTGTGGGGCTAATAATTACCGGCGAACACTTTTTAAATCGTGAGGCATCTCTCATCTCTTACCTTTATTTTCTGTACCCCTTGATCTTTCCCGTTTTCCTTTAACTCCATCAGTCTCTGCCTGACTTTTTAGTATATACTTTGTGCGGAAGGTTCACGGTAGTATCTTTACTATCATGTTACAGAAATACCACAACATAAGGAAAGTGTGGTTTTGTGAGTGAAAAGGGGTCATGGGTATGAGATGTACTACCCATTAATGCAATGTAAGAATCTGACCATATCTTAGCAGTGTGCTGTTCATCTGTTGATGCAAGTAAGTCTCTTTGTGTGTGTATGTGAAGGAGAGAGGGGGGACTTCCCATTAAACAAATCGCTTGCTACCACATGGCCCCCATTTTTCTGTGACAAAGACTGCCTGATAAACTGTATTCTACGCAGAGAATATAGACAGAGAGAGAGGCAAAGGAGACAGCAAAATGAAATGAACCATTACCCTGGTCCAGAAAATGCAAGTCTTAGGAATTCAGGGGGCGAACTTGCCAGTTTCTCTTGAAATCTGAGTCAGCCGCTGAAGTATTGCCGACCTTGCCCATGTTTTTGCTAGGCTTTAGAAAGCCAATATTGGCTTTTGTCCTCATAAGCTTCTTAAGGCCATTTGGAAGTAGGGTAAAGAGGCCGAGGCACTGCACTGAAAAAAAGTCAGCTCTTCTGTAATGCTGTTGCGTGGTTGAAGACAGGACAAGATAACAAGGTATTAGAAAGGCTGGCATTAATGACAGTACAACACATTAACATAATGCATATCATTATGGGCTCAAAAACAGTAGTCATTCAGCAACTAACAGATGTTAGTATCAAATAAAAGAGGTGAAACAGGCAAGAACCCAGTCTATCAGAGCGTCACACACCTAGTGAAATGTATAACAAAGTGGCGTTCATTGCTTTTTCCCCAAGAAGACAGGCTTTTGTATCTTTCCTTTTATTTTAGCACGTTTCCAACAGAGCGACCACAAAACTGTGCGCCTCTCTCCCTTTCAAGTCTGGTTAAGGTGCTGCATAGACTCCTTTATTTCAAGTGGCATTCAGGGCCAGGTTCCCAGCCTCCCTGTCAGCCCAAGTGTGTGTTCCAGCCATGGGAAGGCAGTTTTCTGTCGCCAGGCGGGGTGTGAAACACTGAACGAGTGCAATGAAATGCGACAGTCTTCAGACGCCTTGGGGTCACACTACCAGGTTTCTGACCAACTTTGTAATCTTTAGGACAAGAAACCGTTGCACCCGTCAGTATGGTTTGGCTTGGCTTGGTTGCTTTTGCATGGTTTACGTGTGTGTGAGGAGAGAGGGAGGAATTAAAATTTTGATTTCTGTTGTAGTTTTGCTCAAAAAGTGTCCATGTATGTAATTTTCATGAACAAGCCTTGCTCGTGCCTACTAAGGAAATTCAGCAGACAGCGGATGGCGACAGGCAGGAGGGCGTAAGAGATAATGCCACCGTCAGAAGGCTGGCATTGGGAGATGAAGGGTCGGTGTACCCGTCTCACAAAGCACGGAGCGATGGCGCGTTTCTACTGGCTGAGGACCTGCCGATGGCTTGCTGGCTGCCTTACAGTGACACACATTTCACTAACCTCCTCTGTCCCCTCCCCTCGGGCAACGAATATCATGCCTCACCTGTCTCCTTGTCTCAAACCGCCGCTTGCGCCAAGCGTGCCACTGCACCCGCAACTCCACACCGACGCAGGGAGAAAGAAATCGTTATGGTAGTATTTCAAGACCTTACACCACGTACCCGGTACAGGCAAAGAAGACCTAGATATCTGAAAATAAGTGACGGCAAAGTGTGAGACGGTCGTTGTAAATTGGCGTGCGCGCGCGCACACACACAGGTGGGTAGGTAGGTAAGCACCTGCCGAGAAATTGGAGACGTTGGCATGCCACCGTGCTGAGCATTGTGACGTGTCCACTGAGTACTCTGCAACATTTGAGGGAGAAGTGGTAGTGATTTGTGAGAAATAGGAACAGCTGGCATATTACAGGAAGGTGGGGGCAACAAATAGCGGGATTGAAACCCACCGCTAGTCACTGCTGGTGAGGTGGGGTGATTTATTTTTCTCTTCTATCTGCATGTAGACGTGAAAGAACACCTTTGAGGCTTTCAAGCGATCTTTAATGAGAAAGGCACGCGGGTTGAGGTTGCGTGTATAGTAGGGCAAGGAGGGGGAGGGGAAGAGAGGGAATGCATATATGTGAGCGAAGCTTACTGTTAATGATGAGCACGGCAAATGTTGGACATCTCCATCCTGCAACTTTCTCACGCTTCTGGCTTCCCTTGGAACCGATTTAGCCGGCCAGGCGGCTGCCAGATCTAAAGGTGCGCGGCTTTTTTTTTTTCCTATTTTGCCAGCCCCCCGAACTGGTACTGTGCCAGTGCTCGTTTACCAGCCAATACATCGGGGTGCGTGCTTCCAGACTGCCTGCTCGGAGTCGGTGGGCAACGGGATACCATTTTTCATGATACACCACCGCGCCGATAACGGCGTCACCGAGTTTACTTCACCACCACTACCACCACCATAAATGCTGCAACAGTTGTTAGTAAAACGCACCCTCACTCCCCGTCCCATACCCACACCTTTTTTTTTTTTTCTAAAAGATGGTGGATACACCTCAGGGAATTCTTGCATTTCGTTTATTTTCTTCGTCCACTGCTTTATCTAGTACGTCTGATGTCCCAGAGATAGTCAACAGCATTTATCAGTTTAGTCATCTATGAAACGAGAGTGGCCTGGATCTTTGAGAGATGAAGTGAGTTTTGGGAGGGGGTGCTGGGCTGTAGAAAGAGTTGTTTCGCTGTGCACATGAAAGAGCACGATGAAGGAAGGATGTTATCGCGTGTGTTTCTCCTTTTTTTTTTCTCCTGAAGAAAACAGCAGCAAAGGCACTGTGTGTGTAGAAAGGGGGGTTTTGGGAGAGAGATGATGAAAAAGCACAGATACAAAATCTTTTCTCGATAGCAAGAACAGGAGACAATATAAATGAGGAAGAAGAAATTAAAAAAGTGCGTAATCTTTCTATTTAGAGAGCTATTTCTTTCAAGACGAGCCCAGACGAAGCATTGCGTTTCTCTCACAGGACGCGCTTCTGGCGGAATCATTAATTTCTCGCTGTAGTCAGCAGTTTGCAACTGAATACGGACAATGGAGTAAAGAAATCAGTGATGTCGGGGTTAATGCAGGGTTAGTGGTGCACTCCTCTTCGTCTTGTGTTTTTTTTTTTTTTTTTTGAGGGGGAGGAGAAAGGAGGGGGACGATAGCGCTGAATGAGGATGGCTGCACGTCGGGACAAAGAAAGGGCGAAGAGAGGGAAACTGCCGTTAACTCCGCCATCTTTGAAATAAACCGAAACCATCTTTCGAGGACGGCGCCGTCGTTCATTATGAAGCGGTGCACTTTCTCGCCGAGTACTTTGAGGCGTGAGCAGTTTATGAAAGGATGATAGCTTCTTCCTCCTGCCTGCCAGCAGCATTAAGTAGGCCCGGAACCTACATTTGTAGGGAAGGGTCGCGGTGCTAATCCTAAACCTAATGATGCAAGGTGCGCAGATGACTTCTGACCACGTGCATCGGAACCTTCCCCTCATATATATATATTGTGCGAGAGATTTGGTAATAGCACGCTTCTCTCTCCTTTTTTTTGGGGGGGGTGGTGGGGGTAATTTGCTGATAGTGCAAATAATTGCAGTCCTCAAGATTGAGGCTGTGTAGTAATTATATTGATATGATATAGAAAAGATGTTCCAACACGTCATTAAGCGTGTGAGCGAGTTTTAAATGCAAACGTCAGCTGTCTTTTTAATAACTCATTTTGGCCCAATCACCATCAGAATGCTGCATAAAATATTCCGTAACGTCCCAGATTTTTTTCCCCCCACCGAAAAGCAGACAACCCTGTTAAGAGGAACAAAACAGGGTTCCACAGTAGGCCGCTTTTTTTTTCCACTGCGAGAGCTAATCCTTGAGGAGTGAAATACAATTACCGGGCTCTTTTGTCATCGCGAGAACCTGTTCTTATCTTTCTGGTTCAGCTTGTTTAGATCCGTCAACGTCGGTGTTCAGAATGCGACTGACACTTATATGCAAATGCCTAACTTCCAGGCAGGTGCGAGCATGAAATCTGCTCAAGGTTTTAGCCAGTAGCTCCAGACGTCGCCAGGTCGTCCCCGCCAAACGGCACTCCACACGTCTTCCATGCTTTTGTCACGCCGTCGTCCATTGAATACATCACGAGCATGAAAAGAACCCCGTAGTTGCAGTTGCTAACACCAGAATTTTTTTTTAAGGGTAAATTCGCTCCACGTCTTGCGTGAATTACTGTCTGATAACCGATATCTTATGTTTTGAGTTATTTCTTCGAACGAGAAGCCGTCCCAGAAATGGGGTAATTTGGGCGAAGACTGATAGCTGCGGTGGGGAGTTTCATCAGACAGGAAGTTGGAAGTAAAATAACAACAGGGAAGGAAAAGTGGGACGTCCTCCGAAACGTGTATCGCCATAGTCTCCACTTAAATAGCTCTCTCTATCTTTGATATGTGTACGAGTAGTATTTTGAGGTTTGGTTAGTGGTTCGCCTTCCACACTGGGTGATTCTCTTTATTCACGGTTCTTGAAATCCATGTAGTTCGCGCCTCTTTGGGCTGGTTGGTTCATTCTTTTGTGGAAAAGCATTTCTTCCTTGCAGTGATTTTTTTCGCTAGTTTTGTGTGTGTTGTGAGGGGGGAGGTTGGGGAGCTACGAACCCATCGTTTTGTTCTCCTCTCTTCTGTGTAATTTTATTTGCTGGTTTGATGGCTACTGTCTACCTCCTGGTGAAATTGGAAACAGAATGTATTATGGCCTGGATGTTGTAAACTAACAAGTCCATCTGGTAGCTGGTATCTGGTGTTCATATATTAGCCATATGGCATTAAATAAGCTGCCTCACCACTCACAGAGAAATACAATAACTGTGTGAAACAATTATCTCTGATGGCACACAAGAGTGGGTGGTGGAACAAGACGAAGTGGACCAGGCAGTATGCTGTCTTCTTTAACAGTGTAGGACATATAAATACCAAGTAAAGCAGTCGGAGATGGTCTCTAATGTCTTTATCTCGGGCGGTTCACGCCTGGCCTTTGTAACCTACGCACTTGACGGTGGCCCACCGGATGGATTGTTCACGGTACCACCCTTTGTTAACCATTGATACGAGGCACGAGGTGGCCTCTCGGGCCCCTACTGTAGCAGGGTCAAAGGGAATCAATCCATCGACAGTCAGCAGTTGAACTAACGGGTCTTTTGAAATACGTCCGTGGTATTGTTTCGGAAACTAGCATCACTGGAGACAGCCCGGAGGATGGTGGATCTAGAAGCAAAACCCTTCTTTCTCAGCGTCAGTTCTTGAGTGAAAACTTTTTTTTTTTCCTTTAAAGCCACCTGATCCTTTTGCAGTGTGACTTCTCGTAATGAAGATCATTGTGTGGTCAGGTTACAGCGACGCGACGTGCAGCTCCAGGCGTCATGCCTTGCGTGATGAGGATGTTGTATTAGTGCTAGAGAACGGCGTCAGCCGATACCCGGCCTGCTATAGTTACTTTATATAGCAGACAAGCTGCAGTTTTCCTTATGCGTGTAACGGAGCTGTGACGGGAGGAGGTAGTGATGGGAGCTGTGTCGGGGGGGGGGGGCAGGAGGGCGAGGGGCTTTGCTGAAATAGTTACATGCTGTGCGGTTCTAACATACTCGTGAGCAGCTAGCGGAAGTGGTGTGGCGCCACCATCACTACCACCGTGCAGATGCACGTACTTTCTGAAGGACGCTTGCGAGTTGATGGCGAAGGGTCTTGTCGCCTTGAGACGTTTTCAGCGGCTGCTTCCCCTTCCCTCCCAGTTGAAGTATCCGATTGCAAGGCGGCTTTTAACCTTCCCCTCCGCCGACCGTACTTGAAAACACAAGAAGTTATATGATGCTGTCCTTTATTGTAAACGGAAAGAACGTATAGGGCGGCTGCTGTGGTCGCTAACTTGATGACAACGATTGGAAAGTGTGCCACGAGAACGCACCCGGTCGTTGGTGCCCGCGCTGGGACTGGTGGCATTGTGTCGCGCGGCTAAGGTGCACGAGGAAAGCAGCAGCAGGAGGAGGAGGAGGAGGAGGCTGCTGCTGCCTTGGAGGTAGAGAAATGTCGCTCTTCCGTTGGCGTGACATTTGCAGGCAAGGGGTGGCGTTGGCTAACATGCACGTGCAGGTCGCGTAATGTGCAAGAGGTGGGGAGACGGGATGGGGAAAGGAGAGAGACGTGTGTGTGTGCGCGCCTTTCTTGCTGTCTGTGGGTGTTCCTCATTCGTTCTTTTGCAGTCTTTCCTTTCCTCTCTTGCCTTTGTATGGTGTGACAGGTTGAAGAAGCGAGCTATCGTCAGGGTTGCGTGGTGTGTGGGAGAACATGTGGTGTTCAGAACTTGCTCAAATTGAAGGAAGGAGTGGGAATGCCAAGGAACAAGTTTTTATCTGTTAAAAGAGATTACTGGTTTGGCATTTTGTCCAAAGAGATGTTCTAAATTTGTAACTTAACAACAAATTTTAGGGTTGCATTTAAAAAAAATTTAATTGTTGTAAATACGGAGCGATCAATGAATTATTCGATATTTGCTCACTACAGTGATGGTCAGATTTAATGATGTGTCCTAGGAATAGAAATTGTCTTGTGTGTTTTGCGATTTTAAGGATCCTCTTGTGGCACGCTGCAGCTGCTGTTTCGCCCTTTCGCGGTGTGGTGTTTTCCAGCCCCCAAGCCCTCCCCCTCAAAGAAAAAAAATCCTCGCGTGATACAGTGCAGCAAAAGAGACCGTCTTTGTCGACGATGCAATAGATACATGTGACAGTGTATGCACAGTGCACCCCAATGGCGCTTTAAGAGCGTTCGCCAGCTAGTCATGCTTTGTAAACTAAATTCAATTAACACCATAGGGACTGATATTACTAGTATTTATCTTGAACGAAATTTGTAAGTTGTTTTTTTTTTTTGTTTTGTTTTTTTGTTTTTTAGTAAAGTCGGGTGTGTGTGAGTGAGAGAGAGAGAGGGCAGGCTGGATTGAGTGAAGAGTTGGGGAGAGGAGGTGGAGGTTGTTGGGCGCGTTGTGTATTTCCTACGTGGGCGAGCGTAGGAATTTCCCACGCCACCAAGCAGCCACCTGGGCCAGGATTCATAATCAACATGCCTGCAACGTTTACCTGGGCCTTTTTCCGTGACACGTGTGTGTGCGTGTTTTCTTCTTGCTTCTCTCTTCCTATCCTTTCCAGACTTGGCAAGCTTGATTGGAAGACGAAGGAGAAGCTGTTGGTACCAAGAACAACCATACTGTCCTGGTATGATTACCCGAAGCTTCTATAATCTTTTAGCTCACTGTGACGAACATGTGCATGGCGCGTACCCTTAACAAATAAAACAACTTTTAAAAAAAGAAATAGAGAACTTTTATTCACTAAATTGTTGTAAGATAAAGCAACGCGGAGGTAGCTGTAGACAGGAAGTAGATTGACTTGGATGTACAAACTGCCACATCTTACAAAACCGCAGTTACTAGTTGTAACCATTCCACGAAACAGTAAGCAATACCAAAAGTACAGAATCTTAAGCCGAATCAGCCACATAAGCCAACTATTACTGAAAGCATCCACCGAGGACAGGTAAAAAAAGTGTCTGACTTCAAACCAGCAAGGAGCAGATCTTTAACTGTCGCCTTCTCATAGAGAAGCCTTTTTAGCATCAGCGGGACCTATATCACAACTTCGTAGACTTTAAAATGGCTTTTGACAGTCTGACACGGAGTTGGGTGAAGGGGTATGGCATATGATGCGAACATTTACCATTGAAGAGAGTCTACTCTGAGTCATCAAAGCATTGAATAAGAGCTCAACGGGTGCAGTGCTACTGAATAGTGAAAAGGGACTTTCACACGACAGTGTCCGTCCGTCAAGGTTACCTTCTATTACCTACGCAGTTAACATTTTTTTTTTTTCGGATAACATCGTGAGTGAAACCCTCCTCGACCATCTCATCTATTTCAGAAAACTGCAAGACCTTCCATACATATTGACAGACGCATAGGAAGATGAGGACTGACAAGAGTAAAGTCATTGTCATTGGCAAAGCCGATATCCACATGAATGGAGTACGTAGAGTGAGTAAACAGCTTTAATTAAGTACTTGGGAGCCACCCTCTCCAAAGACGACGATACCCGTATCAGGATCCTGACAGCAATGGCCAGCTGGACAGGACTGGCCATAGCATTAAGTTTACTATGAAGTATGATCTGTACAAGTCCTTTGTAGCACCTACTGTGAAACATGAACTCTGCTCGCCGACACGGAGAATCCGGGCATTTGATAGCAAGTACCCGAGGAGGCTACTTGGGGTGTCGTACAGGGAGCATAAGACCTTTGACTTCATACGAAGCACGGTCGCCAGCCCCGCTCACAGGACACTTGATGCCCCTACTTGCAACAGTGAAGAGGCATGAGCTGGTCTGGTTTGTCCATGTGACCCGGCACGACACTTTGTCAAAAGACTGTCCTTCAAGGTGCTTTTGAGGGTGGTGGAAGCCGCGGTGACCGAAGAAGAACTGACTGTCGAACATGAAGGAGTGGACGTCGTCCTGCTTACCATTGCCCAAAACAGACGTGAGTGGTGGGTCAGCTGCCACCTCTATCCGTGTGTCCCACCCCCTCTACATACACACCAATGACCGGTATCATTCAAGGGACAGATGGGACTACACGCAGTTCAACCGTTCAGCTAGCGACGAAGATAACATCTAGTCCCAAGCCCATGAGTATGGGCCCAAAAACATTTGTGTGTAGCCGTTGAGGAAGAAACAGAAGTACAATTGTTAATACTGTACCAGATCTTTTCCTTCTTAAACATCCATTATGTTGTATCCCTTTGTAGTACTATATTTTTTTTAATTTGAAATTTGACAGCTTGTAGCAGGCATGAATTAGTCTTTGGGCACAAAGATGGTTTTGGGCCAAAATTCTAACTCATATAGGAAGCGCACGTGAGGTCGCTGCAGCCATTAAATCAGTAGAGATTACAAATGTTTTGCCTCATAGAGAAAGTTACAAGAACCACTGCACTAGCTAGGTCAGTGGGCATGTTGTGTTGTAGACTGTTGTTGATCGTAAATGACCATCATCGCGTTGTACTGTTAGAAAGTCCGGTTTCATTGACATGGGCATGCTGTCTAACATTTAAGGCGTAAGGAGTTAATCTTATTGCTATTCTGTTATGTTAGTGTGATTGTTTTTTTTTCCCCATTGGCAATTTTTTTTCGTGCACTTTCTTATGTATTTGACTAGCTTGGGCCTGCCTCCTGTTTGCAAGTGTGTGTGTGTGTGTGCTAGTTTACGAATTGCTGACTGCGCACAATTTTATACCCCTGGAAGTAGCGTTACCTTTGAAATCATTACAGATAGCTTTGTCCTCAATGCAGGGTCAACTGCCACTAGAATTGCCGTCCCGGACACACAAGCGATAATCCAGTGATAAATCGCTACAATGTCAGCACTTGAAAGTCTCCTGCACGTAGAAAACCTCGCTCAGTTTCATTACGATTTGCAAGGATCATGGCAAGAGGATAAAGCAATAGCTCAACGAAGACTACCACAGGCTTGGTTTTGAAGTACATGTAGGTATATGCTTAGTTTCCCAAGGTGGAAGTTAGGGGAACATGCGTAGGCCGATAATCTTGATGTCTTGTGTACCATCCACAGATGTAGCTACAGAAGGATTTGACAGGACTTTGCTAATGAGCGGAGACGGTAAGGCAAGCCTGTGGGGTACATGTGCAGAGTTAATGTCAGAGCTTGCTGAGCCCCTCTTATCAGTGAGCTGTAGTATAGGTCAAAGCGTTTACTACAATATTAATTGATAGAGTGTGGCTTTGTGTCCGAAAATTGAACAAAGTGTTCTGGTTCATTTTTGCAGCAAGCACCAAGTGAGTTGAGGCTTCATACCAGGAGTATCAGTTTACATATATCCGTGTACATGTAGAGAGACAACAGACTGCACTGTTTGCTGGAGGGTAAGTGTCATATTTATCTCTTGAAATCTTTGGAGCTTTACTTCAGCTGGTGGGTCACCACTAACTCCACCCCCTACCCGTCAGAAAAACTGCTGAATTGTGGGTGAGAAAGATATGGTTTGTTATGCCATCTTGATGTGTCAACAGTAATGACATGAAAGAAACAGGCACCATTCCTGCTTTGTGTGTGTTTTCGCGAGAATATGATAAACGTTAGTATGTATGCGAGAAAGTTTGTGAAGTGCTTTTAGCTGTATGTGCATCCTTTCAGCCTTGGCATGCTTGGTGTCAGACGTTCCGCTCTGCAACCTCTCACCCCCACATTTCCAGGGCCCCTACCATTCAGTGCCAGAGTTTGTCTCTCTAATCGTTGTGAACACTGACTGGTGGAGACTTCGTGTTGCGGGAAATGTGAGTTGGAGGCGCTGACTGGGCTAAAATGTAGCGAGTTACGTTGGCAAACCCTTTGGGGCCACCATGCAACCACTAGCCCCTCGCCTTGACTAGCCGTGCGAGGCTTGTACAGTACCCGTCGGGAGACCGACTGTGTGTTTGTGTGTGTGTGCACGCGGGATGGGGATTGAGAAGCCACAGAACAGCTGTGTTATGTTAGATTCTTTTGTCTGACAGCCATAACAGAGCTCATGATATATGTGAATTTAGTCGTGTCCTTGCGTGCTTTTACTCTCATATGAAATTTCATCGCCGATAGATGACTGACAATCTCGGGTATCTCTAGTCACTTAATACCTACACCGCCACTAATTATGGTCACACCTAGGTTTCGGTGAACATTTTTGGGAACTATTTAGTCCCTTGATTTTTTTTTTTTTTTTTTTTAGGGCCTTAGTAGCCGATTTGTAAGTGATTTTTCTTCCTATCATTCTTCAGGGATTTAAAAGGCATGCGGCGGTTATCTGGTTATCAGCATATTATGGATCTGTGACCCGTTGCATTTGATCAAGTCGGTGCTTGAGGCACGTTGATAACATCTGGGAATGTGGGAATGTGCAGTTCTTGCTTGGTTCTTGGTTCCTGCTCGTCATCTGGACAACAGTAGTCACGCGTGGACAAAGTCGTTGATTGGCAGGGTGGGGAGGTAGATGGAGGCAACGCGTGTCGTGTACGCGGCTTGTGGCGGGTAGCGGGGTAGCAGGCCGTGCGGGCACGCTGGCTCAGTGTGTAGGATAGTGCCGGGTAGCTGTGTACGGCGCGCACATCGCGCCACAAGGCATGTTACCTCGCGTTCTCACGATCGGAGTGCAGATACTTGGCGGCCTTCTGCCTGTCATCGAAACAGCAGGAAGCGGTGTGCAGTGTGCAGGCCAAGGTGAGCCTTCATCTGTCTTCCTTTGCTGACTTCTTCCTCTCCCTCCTTCCTTCCTCTGCTGCCATCCGCGAGATGCCAAGCTTTTAGAGGCCCAGCACGCGGATTTCCGTTACTCCCTCCTCCAGCTCCTTTGAGTCTACCTCTGCTGCTAAGTTTTTTTATTTTTGTCGCTTAAGCTGTATGATCATCGTTTAACAGTTACCACCTCCTCCCCTCATCCCCACCAACGCCCCGTGCGTGACGGTTGACCTTTTCTCGCGTGTCGTCGCGTCGTTGGGAGAACTGCATTCAACACAAATTGATACGAGACGGTATCGCAAGGTCGTGCGTGTGTGTGTGTGAGATAGAGAAAGTGAGAGAGAGGAGAGCACGTACCTGTTAGCTTATTACATCAGTTTGTACTAGAATTATTTTAGACTGTGCTGAGAGGCTAACCATGAAGTCCCAAACCGCTGTGATTACTGCTCATCAGTTGCGATACACACTCCCTATTATCATTTATTTGCTACTTTAATGTCTTTGTTTTGAAACAATGTAGTGTTTCTGTTTCTTTTACACTTAGATCGAGGGCTAGATGTTAAGAAAGAAAAAAAAAGGGGGGGGGGGGGATAACGTTTGCTTATTCTGTTTGTCATTTGTCATTACGTATGCTTCCTTGCTTGTGATAAGTCTTAACGATGTTGGAGGTCATGCAGTTATCTCAGAACGCACCTGTTGATTTTAGCAAGATGAAGCACCCACCCTCTTGTGTCAGTTTTCATTTTCACTCGTAAGTGTATTTGGCATGGGATGCTGCGTATCATCTAGTCTACAGAGCTAATACTGTGTTAGACAGTTGCGACTTCAAACGGGTTCACGTTCAAGAATGAAAACGTTAACATCAGAAGCGCGTGGCGGGTGGTAATTAGAAAAGAGAAAAGGTAAAAGGTCTTATAAGCCTAAGTGTTCCACCGTGTGGTGGGTACATCACGGAGAACGCGCAGCCCATCCATCTTCTGATGTCGCTACCTCCCCTGATAAATCAAGTGCCCATTTCAGCGCCTGGGTGAGCAGAGGAGTTAATCCAGTGGCAGGCCCGTGAGCCAGGGGTCTTGTGTTCCACAGTCGAGCTCACTAACCACCAGACTATGGATCCTCGCCGGATTGTAAGAAAGCCTTATAATGCCCGTAATGCCCTGGAGAAATCTATTTGAACCGCTGCTGCTGAGTCACGTGGTCTGTTGAAGTAATTCACGTGTTTAGTGAGGGGTTTACAAGGTTTCGGAAAATAACTAGTTACGTGGATTAGTAGCTCCAGGTAGCATGTTCCATGGATTAGTATAAAAATCATTATATATGAAAAAATTGGAAACGAGAAACAATAGTCCCCCCCCACCACTCTCCGATTGTTCCGTTGTCCGACAGTAAGGGACGAGGGCTTTTGACGCCAATACGCCAGTTAGCTCGGAACGCGGACTGGGTTACGATTTCCGCAGTTTGTCTTTTGCCTCGCGCTCTTTGACCAAAGTGATGTCAGGGTGTGTTCGCCGGAAGGACACAATAGGTTGGCTGTCAGGGAGGTGATGGTAGTACTGGGTTTATAGGCTCTGAGAGAGAGAGAGGGGGAGGGGAAGCTAGCAGGAGTATTAAGATGCCCTGTGGAAAAGTATAATATACGAATGTATTATATTTCTGACCTCTTTAGACATTAGGCTAACGCTTGTAGTCAGGGGTCATAAAATTATGCACTTGGTCTGATCACGGATGTATTTCTGCTGGTTGTTCCCCGGGAGCAGCTTTTAGTCTTTCGCGAAGTTGTAGGCTGTCAAGTTTCGGCAAACCATTTAACATTTTAATTTCCGAAACTGCGATAAACTTCTTAAAATCAACAATAGAGTGCAATACTTAGTTCCTTTTTTGTCTTTTCTCGCAAGAATCTTCGACCTCCACTCTCCTCGACTTGGAACCAATCAACTGAAAACACGACAGACCATAAGGCTTGAACTTTTGTAGGAGTTTCAAATTATCGCGAAACAGCGTTTATAAATAGAAGTTGATTCGTTTGTTTTGTGTAGGGGAGGAGGGAGTTTTAGGTATAACAAATGGCGGTCACATATCACGAATATCACCGAGGACTGTTCTCGTGACTGTGTAGCGGTGGTGACTGTATTGCAGATCTTGTGTTTTGTTGTTTGTGACTACGATACTTAACAATCTGCCAACGAATCGAGTAAGAGAACGAACACAAAAGGTAGGGTGGGGTGGGCTTCTGATGACTTTTGCACAGGGCGTGCAAGCTGCTTTTTTTTAATTAAAAAAAAAAGCGAAAAAGTCGCCTTAGCCATGGGACTTAAATTAACCTCTCAAACGGCGCCGTGTGACTGTCCCCCCTGTGTGTCCTCGTGAAAATAACGAAACCAGGGCACACGTCTTCCTCAAAATAGAGGCGTTTCTCACCGCTTCATGCCTGAGCCACAAAAAGGAGAAAAAGGTTGGCAGTTTTTCTGCTTTGAAACTGAGAAAAAAGCGCATTTCCACTTTCTCAGATGTCTTCAGAACTCGTAGAGATTTTAGAGAGGAAGCGAAGGCTGGCAAAGAACCAGCGAATGGCCGTGAACTTGATCAGCTTTTAATAGAAGTGTCAGGACGTTGACTGCTCTGAGTACTTCACGTCTGTTTATTACTTCTTTTCATGTACGTTCTGAGGGTGCAAACGGCTTGGGGTACACTCCCTTCTCCCTCCTTTCCACCACCCCCTGTCCACTGTTTTGCAAAGCATCGATTTCGCTGTTGAACTCTTACCTGCTTAGGGGCAATGGCGCAGGTCGGAAGGATTGAAAGACTCGTTCTTCTGCCGCTTTTGCTAGCATAATATCCTACCCAGTACTTGTCGGAGTGTCTTGGGGGTGTTGGTAGGAGGGGGGAGATGTGATAAGACACGCGTGTGTTAACAACATTTGCCCCCCGACTTAAGTTGTTGACGTGAGGCTCGAAGCAGAAGATCAATGAGGAGGATATAGTGGTAAATGGATATTGTACACCGGATGCCGGGATGGATGGCTTGAGCGTAGCGTTCAGATCGGTATGCTTGATTTAAAAACAAAAAAGAAATGCCTGCACGTGGCTAGAGGATCAACAGGGCCTTGCGGGTAAGTTTACGCAAGAAAAAAAGGAGAGAGACGCTAAGGCGTCTTCGACACTAAACTTCGCTGCTGGCGACGATCTGTTGTAGCTGCTGGTGGTGGTTGGCCATCCTCATAGCGCGACAGGTGGCGTCCTGGCTTGACTGACGTGGCAACCTTTTTCTGGCAGCTGCTGCTTGCGGCTGATTTTCCAGAGACGTCCCGGTCACTGGACCTGGAATGTTCCCCTCCTTGTTTTTGTTGGCTTACTACCCACCCCACCGGAGTACCGTTCGAGGTGAGTAAACTACGAGGGAGACTTGCTACGTAAAAGTTCGTAACCTGCTTGCTTGACCTCACCTGATCCGTGGAACATTTGACTGTGTTTGATGAGGGTTCATGTGACTGCCATGTAAACGGTCACCCGATTGTCATAACATTCGCCCAGACCCTCAGTACCTCTATACCGACGATCTACTTGGCTCATTTGGTTCTGAAACCGGGTGCAATTATTATTTCCTCCCTCTGTCGTCTTTTAATCCACCAAATCACTCGCCGTCCTGCGCCACTTTTTTTTTTTTTTTCTTTGGCGTGTTGCGCTCACACCTGCTTTTTAAAGCGCCCCTTCCCGCCCCACCTTTTTTTGTGCAAGTTTCTATAAAGAGGAGCACGGTGTGTCAGGTTGACAAGTCGCCAGTGCGTGTGGGTCTGTACCTGGCTCCCGTTGACAAACGTCATTAGACCTCGAACCAAGTCCGCGGGCTCACAGGTTGAAAGAGGCCGCCCTCTTACACTCACACGGAGAGAGACTTGAGGTGACTGACGAGCCGACATTGCCGGGAGGGACCGTCTTTCGTTGCTCCCCTCCCCCATTGCCGACTACGCGTGCACAGCTTGCACATCGCGTGACTGTTTGCAACATGCGCGGCTGGTAGTGGATGGCAGTAACAGGTCTTTAAACATCTCGTGCAAGAGCTTGGTATCGGCACCCAGGGAAATTTCTATCGTCACAACCTTCACTTGCTAGGCCAAGAGGTAGGAATACATTTAATTAAAAAATATAAGCATGACGCGCTGTTTCTCCCAAGAATTTGTTGTCAAGATTTCTGTTGTCATCATATTGTCTACCACTGAGCACTTCCTGTTTTATATCTCCCTAGTTTTAATACTTTTGATCTTGTACTGCTGTTATTGACTACTTAGTGTCTCTCTATGTATTTGTTATTTAAGTACCCGCCTGTCAAAACATTTGCTCGTGGGGTGATCACATAAGCTCACACTGTATGCCACCGCCCTGTTCGAAAATTGGGTATTGCAAACACACATATTTCTTTCTTTGTTTTTTTTTTTCTCTCTCTCTATTTCTCTCGCGAACGAAAGAAACTGGGAAAACGGAAACTGGAATGGGATACGAAGCCAGACACCGTAAATAACAAGGTATGTGTTTGGTTCCACATGCTTTGGGGTTTCTGCCAGGTGTGGAATGTTTCAGTGTGTGTAGTCTGCAGTGTGGCCTCGCTGAAATGCGCGGAGGCTTACGGTAGCGTTGAAAGGAATTTTCCACGGCGTTGACTGTCGACTGGACCTGAACCCCAGATCCACAGTCTTCATTTGTCATACCTACTGTTCCTTCTCTCGGGGAGCACAGTAAGGTGCCCCGCCTTTGTACACCCCGACTAACGTTAGTGCCAAGTGTTAGCTTACCTTGTGCAAACGTTGTTTTTGGAACAAACATGACAGGGTCATTTTACATCAAAGCGTCTCAAAGAAAGGTTGCAAGAAGTCAAGCCATCTGCATACAGAGTGGTACGATTTAGTGAAAGACGAGCAAGCACAGAAATTGCATTTCATGAAGGGGAAACTTGTGATCGTATCGAGAAGTCCATCACAAGCATTTGCGCGCTCTCTCTCTCCCCCGTCTGTGTGTGCGCGTGCGTGGGTGCGTGCATATCTTGGAATGTGTGAATAACAGGATGTGGACTGGTCTTTTATTGTTTCTTAAATTTTAAAGTTGTTTTGTTCGTGTGTGCCTGCAGCAGCATGAGCCACATTCTCGGTACAGACCCGACAAAGAGATTGCGTTACTAGGGAGGGAATAGCCAAGTCCTGTGGCACAGTATCATCTTCGCTTCCCGAGTTTCAACAAGAACCACCACAGCTTATCCCAACAGAATAATGATTAGTGTATCGTGAGGACAACAACGACTACGACCGTAGAGGAGTATTGTGTGGTTTGTGTTTGCGTCGATTTGGGAAGTGTCGTGGCCGTGCGTCCTGCTGGAGTTGAGGATGTGACGCCAAGTCTCTATAGCATCGTGGGGCTGCACCGCCACCCGCACACCTTCTGTCCCAGGAACGTGGTCAGCTGTCTTTCTTGGAAAAGAATAGAGGGAGGGGAAGCAGGAGGCATGGAGGTGGAGTAGATGGCTGGTAAAGAGGGGTGTCCCGCGAGGCCTGCCTCATCAGAATGTTAAAATGAGGAGGAAGACGAAGGTATGCTTCAAACGGAGGCGGCAGGTGCCGGGGGACTCAATGGAGGGGTGGGAGGGAGGCAGTTATCGGCCTAACGAGGCGGCAGGTGAAGCAGCTCGCTGTGCCATAGTAGGCTTGAAGCTTGGCCCTCGTCCCTGGTGACCTGACGTACAGGGCGGTAACCCCAGCTCCCTGTTGTGCACTAAAGTCGAGTCTTTATAGTCGACAGCAGCATTTTGTGCTGACGACTGGCCGTCGGGAGGGTTCGGGTGGGTAGGTGAAGAATTCGGTATCACCAGCAATCTGTGAGGAGATGACAATGTTAGTGGATGGAAAAGAAGATTGTTTCGATGTCACTGAGGTTCTGCTAATGTCACCCCGCACAAGCTGGCCACACACAAGCGGTTTCAAAGGTCCGTGATGTACGTGAGCCTTCGTTTCTTAGTCGTACCCCGTTTGGACATCTCAAGAACACCTTTTGTGAATCGGTGCACTTTGGTCAGGAGATGTGGAACACTTTTGTAGGGCACACTCCAAGTATTTGATGTATGCGTGGGTACTTTCTTAAGATGGAACTAAAATCGACTGTGGTGAGTGCACAACCAGACCGCATACGGGTAGAAAGTAAATAACTAAAGTGTGTGGTGATTGGGAGTGGGAATGGTCGGATGATAAAAACCTGGTCATCTGCCAGTTCCCTCATACATCTTGATCATTCTCAGATGTGTGAACGTTATTTAAGACAGACCTGATTCCAGCCCCGTATTTTGGCGGAAAACCTACCTGATAAAAGCTGCACATGGGTGGAAGGGGATTAATCTCTTCGAAATGAGGGGGTGGCACCTGGCGCTAACCCTCTGCAAGGTTTGGCTTGATGAGAAAGACATTTTCACAAACGATGACTGAACACATCTCAAATCGAACGACTGGTAGGAAATGACCGCATATTGTGTGAACAAAGAGGGTGCGGATACAGTTAAAGGGGAGGAGTCCCGTATCTATAAAGCAGAGATAGACGTCAGCGGTGGACTTTCATGGGGAACATCTCCCTCGCCCCCTTGTCGTTCAGACTCAGCTTACACCAGAGAAGTTGGGGGGATCTAGTTGGCAGGGAGGGAAGGTGGGGAGGGAGATAAGATGTTTGACAAAGCTTGAGGAGTGTGATTTAGACTGGCGATTTGATGGTTGTATATTGATTTGTGTGTGTGTGTGCGCGCGCGTCTGGTATTGATTAGTCGAAAGACTGACCCAGTTTCAGGAAAGGCTGGAACTAGGTCGACTATCAGCGAGGACGGCAGTAAGGGCGGCTGGTGTTTTGTCTGGAACGGGGGAGGGAGTCCAATTCTTGCATCACCACAGTCGCTTCTCCTCCTTCCTTTCAATAGCCTTCTCGCTCTCTGTCTCTCTCCCCTCCCCCACCTCGTAATCTCTCTCATATGCATGTGTGTGTGTGCGCGCGGCGGTGGGCTGCGAGCCTGCAACGGCCGTGGCGGTGATGACATCACCTCATCATGGCTGTATCGACCTAGTGCTACTACGTCGCCTCCCTGCTGCCTCTACGCCACGACCAGCGGCTCCGCCATCACCAGCAGTCTGTGTTTCTGTGGGCTCCCACCAAGCATCTTCCTCTACAACTTGCTTGCTCCCTAGCGTGTATGTGTGCGTGTGTGTTCGCGGGTGTGAGTGTGTCTCTCTCTCTATCTCTGTCGGTGACTTTGGACTTGAGCAGCTATCTCGTCATGTGCTTCGGAATGGGGCTCTGAAATTCTTGCTTGGCGCCAGACCCCTTGGCATCGGTTACGCTGCAGCGTTCACACAGTCGTCGTTTCGGAGTCGCCGTGTCTGCTGGATGACGGGAATGGAAGCCACATTGACGATGAGGAGGTGAGTTGAGGAGAATAGGTCGTCATAGTCCAGAGCGGGAATCGTGCAGTCGTGTGTTTTTAACATGGGGTAGTTCATCGTCTGTCGCATCATCGGTGAGTACGCGCGCGCACACGGGGGTTAACGAGGGAGAGGGGAGCTGAGAAAAAAGAGGAAGACGTGGTTATTCTTTCATCTCTCACTTTCTCTTTCTTACGCATTCACAGAAAATGCGTGTTTGTGTGTTCGCGCGCGTATATGCAAGTTTTCCCGTATATATTTTTTTTTAAGCTTTGCTAAATGGCAGGATGCACATTGTGAGGAATGTAAGGCGCAAGCACTGTATCCCCTGGCCTACTCCCCAAAGAGTGTTAACTCAGCAGATGCCATACCCTCCTCTCCTTTCCTCTTCTTCCCGTCAGACTTTTCTTTCTACCACCCCCTACCCGTTTCCTCTGCTTCGTGCCATCGTCTGTACCCCTTTCTCCCTTGCCATTTCCTGTCGTCAGCAGATGTCTCTGTGCAGTCGGGGTCCCTTACAAAGCCTGCAGGAAAGCCCAGTGCAGTGTGGGTTGCCCCTATCTTCTGGCTCCCTGCACAGACATTAACGTTGGTACAAACGTGCTGTGTCGCTGATGTCTCGGCTTCTTTTCTTCGAGGCGGATGCGCTGGGAGAGTGGGGAGATGGGGTAGCGACTACTTCCTTTATATGTTTTCATTTTAGGAATACTGGGGTGGCGTGGCACGAATAATACAGGGGCACGTCGACCATCTAGCAAGCGCGCAGGAAGAGAACGGAAAATTGTTTTATCTTGGCTTGTACTGCAAGTGTCAGACTTATTTTGTAGATGCCTGGGATAATTTGTTTCAGAAATAGACAAACGTTATCAGGTGCAGCGGCATTAAAGCATGTGTGCCGATGTTTTGTCGGGAAAGTAAAAACTTCGTGTGACTCTCCTTTCTCCCCCTGCTACCAGCTTGTAGCGTTGAGAGAGAAGCTGTTAGTCGTCAGTCGGTCATTGTCGCTGTATGCTGATAACCTGCCAGAAATAGTATGCAGCGTCTGCCATGGCACTGCCCCGTAGTCTAGTGTGGCGGGGACAACGAAGTGGAGTGATGGTGGCAGATGGGGTGAAGAGGGAGGATACAATATCGCAGGACTGCTAGGCGGACCCGAGATCTGTCGGTGCTCACGTACAGGCAGACCACGTGACGCCGGTCTGTCCCTGTGCTCGGTGTAACGGTCGGTGCATTCGGAGCAAATTTGTGCAAATCAGCAGATAAAATGTATCGGGGAATCTTACGGTGTTTACTTGACTGGCTCTCCAATAAACGACTAGTTATAGAGAAAGTTGCGTCTATGTGTTCTTTTGTTTGTCCCATTTTGGGAAAACGGCAAACTGTGACCAATTGGGGTTTTTCGCTTTTTGGTTTGTTTGTTTGGTGGGGTGAGGGGGTGAGAGACTTGATGCGATGCGTCCACCTTTTAGGCTTTCACCTGGCGCGCCAGTCAGACCTACACTTTGCCCCCCCGTTCAGTAGGTCTCCCAACTGGCGGGCTGTTGAAAGGTGGACGGATGGCGATAGCTATCAGTAAAAAGTCGCTGACCTTCTATTTTTTCTTGGACTCTGGCCAGCATGAAAACGCTAGGTGATATCCTAGAGCGAGGCAGAAAAGTCCTCAAGATGTTCTTGACACTTCCGCTTTTTACTGGGTCATTTAAGATGAAATGGGCAGCTTGGCGGCCGCTTCCATTGCTGAGATATTCGATGGATGTGGGTGTCTAGTGTCGGACAGAGACGTTACGAGGGCTTGTGTGCTAGGTCACACGGCAGGTTGCGGAAGTGATTCGGTAAATGGCGGAAGTGACATTTCAAAGATGGGTTATACTGCTTTTTAGAAAAAGTATCATTATTTAAACGAACTCGATATCTCGGGACGCCGGTCTGAAGAGAGTTGGGGGGAAGTAAAGGTGAGGCTGATGGTGACTGAGGATGGGCAGAGGTAGTTCACAACAAAGTAAACTTTCAAGTCTGCAGCTACACGCAGGAGTGGAAAAATAAAGAAAAAAAAGACTGACCGGAAGCTAACTCGTTTTATGACGATGGGGAAGGCAGGGGAACACATCCACTTCAGCTGTTTCACAGATCTGTTAGAGGACGTTTAGAACAGCCGTACTCCTTGGCTTCCTTCCGTGCTACAGCTTTTAGGTAAATGGTGGAGGCATTTGTACACAAACACATTTTTATTATTGACAGCTGCTCCCCCATTCAAAATCAGACATGGGCTGCGGTTTCGTCGTCTTTATATGGCAAGAGCCTCAGCCCTTCCGAGCGAGCGTTGGATTTGTTGGCGATCGTACACTTTGCGCGGTTACGTGTTTACTTGATTGTCTTGAATGACCACGGCTTCCTAACAGTTTCCTCGGCAACCCCTCCTCCCCACTTCCTTTCACACACACAGACACATCGGCTACTATCCGGTTAGCCAAGCACAGGTAGTTCACCTTGACTGAACAGCGGTTTTCCCTTTTATGTCCAACTCTCCTAGCTAACACATTCTCTCTCTCTCATGTTTTAATATGCTAGGTTTGCTTGGAAACAGATGATAAAAAAATGACAAAAGGCAACGTGTCGTAATTTGACGGATAATTATAGTAGCATAGGAACGGCAGCCTCTGTCCCTTAGCTTCTTTTCAGGTTTACGGGTGATTTTGTTTGTCACAGAATAGCATCTACCCACAAAGCCAGATCATAGCTCGGCGGCCGACTGTAGTACACGCAGTCCCCCTCCTACTCTGGTATGCGTGACCTGGCGGTGCTCCTCCCTGAGCGCGCGATCTGCTCATGACGTAATAGGTCGCACCTAGAACAAACAGCAGACGATGCTAGCAAGGTTGATAACGTGTCTCACCTGTAGAGACAAACAAACCTGCTTGTAGCCCTCTCTTGATAGGAACGACGGTGCGCCTGGCTTAGTCAGGCAATGTACCGCTGACATTATCTCTATAGAGAATAAGTCTAGCTTAGCTGTATTTTCACTTAATATGGCATAGAGGAGGTTTGCCTCCGTGTTTTTCATTCTCATTTTCTGATTATTTGTCTTTCTTTTTGAGTAGACAAATATAAGTTTCTGTCGAAGCGTGCTGTTACGTGTATGTGCATTGTGTGTGTGACTGGCGTATTGGCTTACCTGCTGTTTACACAGTCCATCGCCTTCAGTGGTTTCATTGCCGAAACTGTTAAGTTATGTGTTGGGGCCACCTATGGTGTTCGTTTGAACATAGCTTTGAGATTACGTTCTCTAACGGTGATCGCAGGTTGCAGTCGTCATATCAGCCTTGATGAAACTTGGCTTCAGTCCGAGTAGACAGCCGCAATCACATCTCAGACGGAGCTTGTCTGTTGGTGGTGGGGGCGGTCCGCTTGCCGGGTGGCGACCTTCGCACCCCACAACACTGGAGGCCTCAGTGACGCAGCGCTACACATAATATTTCTTATTCACATATGGAATAGCATTTATCACAGACTTTCGGGGGGAGCCTTTTGCAGTTGTTACTGTCGACTAGCCAAAAGAATGCTTCTTTTTCTAGATTTGCTTTCTTATCAAAACATTGAGATCGCCTTAAAGTTTTGGGTAGTTTTGTGGTGCCTGCATTTTCCTATGGTCATGTTTGTTGTTTTTTGTTGGCGGAAAAACTTTTCCTTACCTTTACCGAAGGTGAGCTCATTCTGTTTACGTGTTAACGAATAAAGTGTTTTGTAGCTCGTCGATCGTTTCAAAGAAGGTACCGCAGTGAGAGTTAAGTGGATGTTTAAAGTCCATGTAACAGGTTTCCCTACCTAAACGCCGATAGGCTTTTCCTCCATGTCAACTGACTCATGTCGATCTTATTCCCTTCTTCGTCAACCGTCTCCTCTAGATCTTCGGAGTGTTACAGAGTGGTTGCCGTCCCTTTTCTCCAGGCGCAGGTAAACCATATCAAAAGTATCAAGACAAGGCAGCGATGGGGATGGGGACACTAGGACAGATCAGGTCATGCCCGACAGGTCACGCCCCCTTCACCTCTACTGACCCTAGCTTCACATACGCTCTTGTGGAAGCGATAAAGCCTGTTAGCTCGTGACCTGCGTCTGATGGTGAGGTCTTGTGGTAGACAGCGGGATGGCGTTCAGCGGCTGCATCCACGACAAAAATGGAAATCCTTGCTACACCTTTCCGCCTCAATCTTCTGCGATGTATATTGGCGTGGAAGATTTATTACGCACTCTTGCGCATCTAGGAAATCGAAAGCCCTAACGACTGCGGCCACTTTCTCTCCCTACCCCCCACCCCCGCTCCTCCCATCCCACATTTCAGTCCGAGCCCATCTGTCAAAGTTCACGACCAGTGCAGATAGTCGGCTGAAGGATCGCCAAGCGTTTTAATGTCCTCTGTGCCTGGATGCGTGACAGCAGCAGTGTAAAGTATGCAGAAAGTGGCATCATCGTCGCTGTCATTGTCGGAGTCGTTTGGGTGTTAGCAAGTTGCCTCTAGAAGCTAGCTTGGTTTTCCGACCTAGACAAACTCTTCAGACTAGTCACCTGTGCGCGGAGTGGGTGGGTGGGTTCGTTTTCTCCATTCTAATCCATTTTCTCTTCTCACCACCTCCCTTGTCGAGTTCTCTACTTGCACGTAACAAAATTCCACTGATAGCAGAGATTAATCAGACATGCGTTAGCAGGGTAAAGAATGCGAGGCCTGCCTCGAGACTGTAGAGCTGGGGAGGGAACAGGGGACCTGCTTTGTGTGAAGTACAAACGTGTGAGCATGTCTTTTCACTCTCTGTCCCTGTCACAACTCTCTGTCAGTAACGATGACAACACTTGGCTTCTCTTTCCGTCCAGCATCCCTGTGCCAAGACCATGTGTGACCTTCGAGGTAGCCTGCGGGGACGCCGACAGTGTTGTATTTGTTTTCCCCACCCCGAAAACACCTGTTACTTTGTAACGAGCGTGGGTGTCTGGGCATGCCTGACCAACTGGTCTGTGAACGCCTCGAGGTTTAATGTTAGAGTGGAAAAGGATTAAAGTGTGTTAATAGCTGTCTGAGAGGAAAAGGATGCGGCGTCTGAGCGTCATCGTCCTCAAACTCCCATTTCTTCTCTCGTCTGGTCGGGATGGGGGCTGGGTGGGTGGGAGATGGAAGCGGTGTAGCAGGAATTTCTGAGACTATACCACCCAGCAGGTTCCTTTCTACACATGCACACCTGACTGGCGCACGCGCGGCGTCACTTGGGCATACCTGGGTGATGGCGCTGTCAAAGCTGTTTAACAGGCGCGGTGATCAGAAGGCGTTAGACCCACGTGAGCCGCCCGGGCGTCAGTGCCGTGCGTGTGTGTGTGAGTGCGAGAGAGAGAAAGAGAGTGAGGGGAGAACGAGCGAGTGTGCGCCAAGGGTGGAGCAGGAGGTGGGGATGGGACTGCTACCTGAAGCAGACGGTGGAGGTTCGAAGGGCGGGAGACGTCTTCACAGAAAGAAAGCAGAAGAGGTGAGGTTCCTCTTGCCCCTCCACACACACACACGTCTCTTCTCACCGCGGCCACACTGTAGTTGTTGTTCACGTCGTGGACAGACGGGTTGTCGTCACATCAGTGTTTCTCCGGGTTGTGCTTAAGGGAAAGGGGAGTTGACGACGGGGAACACTGTGACCTTCCGTAACGTGTTCTGCTGTGACGACGGCTATGGAGCTATGATCGGAGGATGCCGATGTGGAAGATATAGAAGCTGATGGCGACAGCCGTTATGACGACAAGGTCAATACAAGTTGTTTGGTTTAGATAAGATACACAACATTTGCTTTAGATTTGTTGTTGACGTGTATCAACTGACTCAGATGCGTTAGGTATAACTAATGGCCAGCCTCGGACTGTAGTTGCTGTGTCAGCCCTCTGGCTCTCATCTACGTGTGCTTATTATATATGTTTAGCTCCCAGGTCCTGCTTTTTTTTCCGGTGACTGTTGTTCGCTGTTTCCACAGTCGGGCTCAGAACAGGATTAGCTATTTTTTTACACAGTATCGGTGGTATTGTCCTTAGTGGTATATTATATACTAAAGCGGTCAGAGGTGTCGTTATTCAGGCGTGAAAGAGCGTTGCCTGTCCGCGGCTCTCTTGTCTGGCTTGCCTTAGCACCGTTACTTACCTCGGGAAAGCTTTTTATGAACATCGTCCATGCTAGATTTATGATGAGCCACTTCGCGGTCCGCCGATGAACTGCATTCGTCTTTGTGTGTGAGTGGTGGCAAGGTGGCCGGGTCAAAACTCAGTAGTTGTTACTTTTGCATATCGTCTTGGCAGATGACCACACTGTGTGACCTTAGGTCTTGCGGTCACGGTGACAACTTTAGAGCCCTATGTCGGTGTTTGTCTCATGCCACAACTGTCAGTGGGTTGTCTACTGCTGTACATCCTCGTGCTGCATTCTGTACCACGTGACGTTGCCTGGCGACGGCGGTTACCGATGCGAATCGTGTTGATGGTCTCTGGTCCAGTACAACGTCCTCTTGGAGGCGACAGGTGTTGAAAAAATGACGGCCGATGTCACCTAAGCTGACAGATCACTGTGGACGTGTGTGTGAGTTATGAGAGATTAAAAACGAAAATCAGCATTAATCTGGTTTTTATTCCTCTCCATCCCCTCTCTCTTTCTCTCGCTCACGCACACGCTCAAAACACACTGACGGTGCTGCTGTATGTTGTTTTGTTTCCATCCCCTCTGGTGTCGGTGAACTAGAGACTTCTGTCTGTGGTCACGCATTTCTTTTTGTGAGGTCGTAGGTGTGTGGTGTGTGACAACCCTGACTGCACTACCCTGTACGGTTCACAGCAACACAAGATGCATTTCAGTAAGAAGTCAGCAGTCCCTTACCCCACTTTTCAGAGACGACTACAAGTAGCACAACCTCTGGTTTGCGAGTGGCAGTAGTGCTTTAGATCAGTTGCCACTGCACAATAAGGCGCTGGCCGGGGTTAGGGTGGAAGTGGAGAGACGCGTTAGGGTGGAGGTGAGGTCACGGGTAGAGGGGGGAATTGTGCTGAAGACGGCGTCGCGTGCGGCAGACATGTGAGGCGAGTTCTGGGTGGCTAAGCGGGTTGTGTTTCTCAGGTTGTTGTTCACAGTGCCACGATGGTCCTGCTGTAATGTCTCAGTCCCTTGACTCCTGTCCTTTGTGGGCGGGGGCGGCACATGGGTAGACGCGGCAGCTGACAGGGCCGCCACTCTTGCCTATTGTGGGCGATAGCAGGACGACCAGTCCAGTCTTTAACCTTCCTAATCCAGTTCTTTCTTTGGCGACCGCGGCGTCGACCACCTTCTGAGGTGCCTTGAAGGATAGTCTTCGACAAGGTGTCGTGCCGGGTCACACGACCAAGGCCAGCTTACGTCGCTTGAAATTAGAGGTTCCTGATGTCCAGCTTGTACGTGGTAGTGAACCTTATCTTATGTCAGATTCTGTCTAGTCTAGCCATTGTCGCTGTTGATGTTGCTGTTGGAGCTGCCGTCCTTGGAGAGGGTGTCTCCCAAATATTTGATGCTTCTTACCTCTTCGAGCTGTACCCTTTTATAGAGATCTCTGCTTTGCCGCTTCCATTGACCATAACTTTGCTCTTTTCAGTTCTTTAATGTCTAGACTTCTCGGAGGGATGAGGCTTGGTCGGAGGATGACGATGGAAGGGTCAGTTGTTAGACCAGCTATGTGGTAACCCAGAGCCTGCTGCCTCCCACCTCAAAACACACACACGCAGATGGAGGTGACACTGGAAAACATTGATAGATATGGCGGCACGTGACTGCATTATTTACCTTCAAGGCAGTGTTCGGACGGTGGAGTTATCTGTTACACTGAAAAAACTTTCGAAGGGGGATGATTCTTGTGTTCGCTGTTATTAATAAATTTACCACAAACCTCCACGAGCACGCAAAGGCGTTGTTGCAGTGGTTTGTTATCTTCCCCGTGCTGGGCCGTTAACGTAGTAAGCCTGAAATGTAAAACAGACCGATGAGTCAGATATTCACTTTAGGACCAGTTCTCGTTTATTTTCACGCTGTGTTTTATGACTATTTTGTTTTGTTTCTTCCAGATCCCCTAGCGGACTGTCCAGTTATCGCGGTCGTTAAGTGCAACCCAAGTGCCGTGACTCCTGGTCTTGCAGCCTCCCGCCGTGACATGATGGACTGGGGCTACCAGCAAGCACGCACTGGTGCCCGAGCCCTAGCTGCGAGGGTGTAGCTGTGGTGGCCGCGACGCCTGATGCCCGCCACTGCTGCTGCTGCCCTGCCCAGCGAGGAGAGCGGTGACCGGGGGCCATGCCCCACCACTGAGGGCGGCCAGAAGGGGGACCGTGGCCGGTGGGTGGGAGGGACTGGGCCTGGAGTCGTCGGGGCAAGACACCATGATTCATGTTCCTGTGGCGCTCATCACCGAGAAGCTTCGCGGCCAGACGCTAGAAGATGACATCAAGGTGCCGGTCAGTGCGTGCGTGCGTGTGTGTTGGCATTATTACCTGTCAGTGTGTGTGTGTGTGTTGGCATTAAGTACCTGTATAGTAGGCACGAGCTGAAACAACCTTGTATAGTGAAGATATTTCTCCTGGTCATAGAAATGCTGTTCTGCCCAGGTAGCCATTATAGTTTTAGCTTGTGAGAGACGGTTGGTGCCGCTAGACTCTTGTGTTTGGGAACCCGCTTCCCACTCTCTTCCCCCAGCCGGTTCATTTGTGTGTGGTGATTGGGGTTGGGGTCAGACCAGCGTTTGAGGCAGCCCTCAGTTGCCTGCCTTCCCTTTGAAGTGCGCTTGAAGAAGACACAGAGGTTTCGGCCCTTTCCTCTCTTTATTTGTGTACACCGAAAAGGCGCACGTTTGCAGAAGCCATGGTTCGCATGGCAGCTTGCCATGCCGCTAAACAACCCTCCACTACCTGCAGCGTTGAGGTGATGGACGTTGGTCAGAGCCGTTCCCTTCCGATGTCGCAGCTCCATGGATGGTAGCTGTTTGTCTGCCGCACGTCAGACTTGCACCTTCTCTCTGCAGCAAAAGCCACGACGGTGGCGGGGAGGCCCACACAGGTCGGCGCCATCTCTTTGTCCAGAGAGAGAGAGACTGACATGCCAAGGTCCCAGGTGTGGATGTATACCTTGTCTTAGTTCACCCGCCCCAGCATAAATTCTGTAGCTCTTCACCCCATTTCATATCATAATAACTTGTAATATGTACAGCACCACGTCGGGCATGAACTTAAAAAGAATAATTATGGGAACTGTTGATGCGATGAGAAAATTAAAAAAGTCCATAAATATTAGAAATGAGGTGCAAACACATTAGGTCCGATAGCCTAAGGTTGGAGGTTTGCCATGGCAAACATTGAATGTCGTTCTGTGATGCGTGACGGTTTAAAGGGGAGGAGGGGGGGCTGTCTAACAGGATCTGCCCCACCACCACCCGTGGCCGTCTCGTCTAATGTTTACGAAGTGTAGGTGTCGGAGTGCCGCATGTCACAGTACCGGCATGCAGGGACGTTGCGAGCCTGATGGGCCAGCGGGTGTCCACCCACCGCTGTGCACGCTTTGGAGGCCGCAAACGCGGATGTAAGACCCCAGAAAGAGGCGAAGTAGGCGGCTAGGAAAACAAGATTTGTAACGCTGGGTTGGAGGGAGAAGAGAAAATCACGTGGCAGTCTTGGCTGTGGTGTTGGCAATAAGTTCTAAATGCCGCTCCGTTACTTCCACTGTCCTCCCCGGTCACCAGCCTTCTCACGGTTGTTTTGCTGCACGTGCAAGTAGGCAGTAGGCCAGGGACCAAGCAGCAGACTGTTTTGGGTTTTTTTTTAAACATTTGCAGTGAGCTGGGGTCAGGTACACAGACGATCGCAAGACTCTAGCTGCGTGGCTAAAGCGTAGCAATCAACTAAGATGCTTCATGAGAATTTGAGTTAACATCTCGTTAATTAACAATGCCGCTAGTCCCTAGCAGCGTTCAGTGTGCGTTCTTATCTCCTTTTTGTTTAAGTTCCCATAAATGTTGCACACTGTAGTGGTCTGCATGATGAATTTTAAATGGGTCATGTCATAGTTATTTATTATTTTGGTTGTCCACTCTCCAGCATATATAAATATACCAATAAAATGTACTTGCGCTCTAACCTTTACACAAAATTTGACTTCAAAATTCCCAAATAGGTTTCATAGGTTGTAGTGGTTTGCTTTAAAATTGCTTAAATGCAGTTACAAAGTTCGCATCAAATACTTCTATTAATTACACTGGTGAACAGTTTTCGAAACAGCTAAGAATTATTGTACTGCAGTAATTCCTTGGGCCTTAGACTCCCTTTTGTGTAAATTCCCAATCCTTTTGGCATTTTTTCAAATTGAAGTATTTGTTAAGTATTTTGTGCAGTGTACATGTTTTCTAAAATTTGAGAGAGCGGTCCGGTGGCGCAACGGTTAGCGCTGTTAGCGCCTGTCACCAATACAGTGAAGGTTGGCTGCCCTGAGTTCATTTCTCGTCTCGGGCACGCTGATCTTTCTCTGCACGTGGCATCTGTTTACAGGGCTGGCTGCATTGCCATGATATAGCCTCAGTTGCTGACACGGCGTAAAACACCAATTTTCCCCCCCCCCCCTTCTAAAATTTGAGATGAAATTAAGACAGGATTTGTTATATTTCACATTGGTACCTTCATTTTTAATTTCATTTTCCTTAAACTTTTCAATTAGCTCAGCAAATTGCACATAGTCTGTTCAATAAAGAGGAATGGGTCTTTGTTTTCATTGGATGCTTTGTAAACAGTTCCAAACAGCATTTCTTGTAATAAAATCTAACCATTGTGTGTAAAACAAAACTTAAAGGGCTTTGCATAATTTATGGCTAGCAGTGCAGTAATGACCAACTTTAGCAATATCTACTTTGTTTTTGTTATTCTTACATTCAAAAAACGGTAACATATTAAGGCACTTCTGTTTTACCATCAGTAGTAGTCCTGACCTGACCCAGTATTTGGCTTGACTTTTTATAAAACGCCATATAACCAGGGATCTGAAAATCTGCACATGCCAAGTTGCTTTCTGATAGGGCTTTGATATGCTTTTGGATGAGTGAAGGAGGTCTTGGAATGGCATCAGAAGACCTACATGACGTAAATACATGCTCAACAATGATTCCAGTTCTCACCCGCCTTACATGGAGACCAGTGACGTGGAAGGAGGGGAGAGAAAAAAGGAGAAAGTTTGGGTATTGTCAAGTGCGGTCTTCCGAACACATAGCTGGCATGCAATGGTCTAGACTCTAGACAGATGTGGCAACCCGTTTCTGGTGCCTCTTCAGATTTCTGAGGGCAGACAGCAAAGGGGCGATATTTTTGGGGGGGGGCGGGGAGGGATGTGGGGGCGATTGTAAATTGAGAGATGAGAAGTATGAGAAAGACAGTGATCTTGGGAATGAAGAGAAACGGCTGGAAAGGATTCACGTGTTACAGTGTAAGGGTAAAGTGTTAGCGTGGGCACCGGCAAATGCTGCCAATTTGTTGTAGGTGCCAGTAAATGTTGACGTTTTGGTGTAGGCACCAGTATTGGCTGCCATCTTGGTGTACAATATCAGAGATGGCTGCCAGGCGGCATTGACGCACCCACCAGGAGCTTGTGGAGGATGGTCTGCCGCAGCCTTTATACAATCTTTTCTCGCTGCTTTGAAAGCCAGGCCAGGGAGAGTACGGGGCCATCTCACTCTTACAAGCTGTTCAGGTGGCTAGGTGAGGAGGATCATCTCCCCAGTCTCCTGACAAGCTGTTCACAAGGCAGAGTGCCATCTGCTCAGTCTACACACGTTCAATGCCTTCTCTTGTAGCTCCTGTAGCCAGTCCTGTATGGTTCGTGTCTGGTGCGCACACACCGTCATCTTCAAAAGACCTTATGATGAGAAGCGTTTAGATGTGGTTTGAAAAGAAGGCAGATTTTTTTAAGGTGGGGGGGAAGACAAAAAAATTTCAGCCAGCTGGGTTGCTTTGGAGGTACTGCTATTGCCCAGTTTTTACACAGGTTGTCATTCAGTACTCATCAACCTCCCCTTGCTGTCCCCTACCCCATCCTCAGGAAAAAAATACCCCGCCAATTTGTCTGGAACGATCAATACTACTTGGTGTCTTCTGGTGACAACTGGGTGGTAGGGGTAGGGGTGTGGCCACAACGGTTGTTAGAGGAGTGTATGGTGCCGCCAGTCTACCGCCTGTTTGCTGGGCTGTGATATGGCCTGAAGAAGCTGTAAATAAACGGCTATAGTTTACATTGTTGGTGACTTAAGACTTCTGTGAAGCAGCGGTGCTCAGGGTGGCTGTATCCTTTTGGAGGGCAAGGTTGGGACGTGGGAGGGAGGAGAAGCATTTTTTTTATTCATTCCAGGTTTTGCCACCAGGTCTAAAGTCATTTGTTAAGCCCAGAGTCAGAAATATGACAAAGCAATTCACAACTGTCTATCAGAGTCCTCATAGACAAAAATTGTCTTCCTTTCAATTTTTTAATTAGTGGATTTTTTTCGGCATATTTGGCACACATTTCTATTTTCATATAATCAGCGGCTGGGTGCCCAGTGGCTTTAGTTGCATGCTAATGTTTAGCAGTTGGCAAAATCCTTTTCGAAGTACTTGTTTATTTAACACATAGCTGTGAGCTAAAACTCTTATGAAGTATTAGCAGTTTAGCTAATGCTTAGCAGTCAGTAAAATACCTTACAAAGTATTTGCCTCCAGCTGGCATGTCTGTACACCTAGCCTAAGGTAGTCTCATTTGTTTCACTCAAAACAAAACTCTGACAAATGCAGTATTAGCGTTGATGTTTTCTTAACTCTGTAGTGTGACTGTCAAGAAAAGACTGGTTGCTATGTTAAAAGCATGTGCTGAGGGATGTTTTTCTAAAAGTTTAAAGAAAGAGCCTTGCACAATAGTGAAGTTTAATATACTTGTGGCTTGAAGGGTCATTGCTGCATCAAAATTGTCAAAGTTACATTAGCGTGTTCAGAAAGATTTATTTAAACATACATAATCAGAAGACCCTTCAAGTGTGTTGGTATGTGATTTTTTTTTTTTTTAAGGCTCATACATCTGTTTGCCTTTCTGGTTATCTTTACAATATCATGTGTAACAAGCAGATATATGCTCAATTTGTGCATGAAAGTTTTCCTTATGTCATTTTTATTTCATTTTACTCAGAAGCTGTTACTGTTGTTTCAGGTACCAAGAGACGGTGCCCTTCAGATTGAAGGTAATTTGGTTAGCATTGTGTGTTTAAAGACAGTGATGTGGATACTGATAAAAGGTAGAACAATTAGTGGCCAGAAATACATTATGGTATACTTTTGTCAAAATCATAGTTAGGTGACAGCTGTAAAATTTTGCGTTTGACTTGTCTCAACAGGTAAGAACGTCTGGCTGTCTCTGGATGGCGAAGGCAAGGACCAGCAGACTAACAGGGATAGACAGGCAGTGGGTGCCTCACCAACATGTCCCCACACCCACCTGCATGGATCTGGACCTGTGGCTCCAGGTTCCAATGTGCTTCATAGACACAGTTCCAGCCCATCAGCTTCCTTGGCCACCCACCGATACACCAAGAACCGCACATTATTCAACCGTCCAGTCTGTGATGCAGGCCAGGGCACTCTGCTGGCCCCACCCAAGAAGAAACACTGCCGCTCGCTGTCTGTGCCTGCAGACAACCCACCTACAGGAGCTGGGGTCATGTCCACGTCACCCCAAGTGGAGGGTGCACGGGTGTGGCGGCCCATTCCGGTGACACTGTTGAACAGCAGTGGCAGCGGCTGCATTGCTTGCCTGGATAACAGGAACCCTGGCTTTGCTGGCTCTTCACTTCACGACGAAGTGCATGGCCTGGGAAATATTCTGCCTGTCGCATCATGCAGTCGTTTCCACCGGGACTTTAAAATCACTGGTCACATCCCCGGTGTATGTGCAGGAGGGAGTGGCTGCACCATTGCCAGTGGTGTGCCTGTGGCTCCCTCACCCTTAAGCATAGATAGTGGGAGAGACACCACCTCTGACTTGCAGACACCACCATGCTCTCCTGTGCCACGCCCCTCCTCAGCTGCCAGTCTCCGCTCCCATGCCTCTTCATGCTTCAGCGCCCCCTGGCTGGACAGGTCACCTGGACGCCTGAGGTACGATGCTCTGCAGTCACGCAGCTTGTCATTTGAGGAACACATGTCCTCAGGCTTGACATCAGGGTCTACACCCTGTGTGATGGGCACTGGCTCAGTTCCACTGTCTCCCTGCCGGAACAAAATACCCAGATGCCACTCACAGCCATGTGTGCTGCATGATCGACGGTGTGGAAAGAAACGAAGGCGTGACACAGAACGACCAACTCTTGACTTCCACAAAATGACGGAGGTAAGTTCACAGTCATTATGTGACAGTCATATCCAGAGACAGTCTGATATGTTTATGGATATTGTTTTGAACATGTGTGCATGTGAATACACAGTCACTGCCATCATAATTTTCAAAAGTTTCCCTATTCTCCACAGGATGTAAGAATCTTGATGTTCAAAACGCTGCAGGCATGGATATTGGGTTCAGATCTTTTTTTGGGTGTTCTCTAAGGCTATGCCTATTGACCCTTAGGGTTACCTCAACCCAGAAAGGATTAGCTGTAGCCATACAGGTTACGGTGCTTGTGAAAAAGTTTCTTATATCTGTTGCCTTTTTGTTTGTAAAACAGTGTGTAGCTTTTATCAATCCAAATATCTTCATTTCTATATTGCTGGTTCACACTTCACACTAATTATGCTATTTAGATGAGAACATTGATGATCCATCAAGAACTTAAGCTTTTGGCAATAATGATGCAAATGCAAACTTGCTTAAGAAAGGGAAAGGACATGCATGCTGACATATCCACAAATATTAAGCACTCAGAGCAGTAGCTAGAAAACAGGTGTAGAGGAGCATGAGTAGCATTCTTTTCAAAATACACAACAGGAGAAAAAAGGAGCAACAGAAGTGGAAATGAAAGTGTTTGCTTTCCAAAAAGAAAACCCCGTAGTTAAAAACTAGTATTTGCTTGCTGTTTAATATGTGTGTGTCCATTGTGTGATACGTTTCTTTCAGCAAAATGATTGTGAGAGCAAGTTGTAAACAGGTTCCACAGTGTATAAATAACTTATGCCGGGTTTAACTCGTGGGGTGGGAGAGGGGACAGAATAAACAAAGATTTGAAATGCAAATAATTGGTACTTGAACAAGATGGTGAAAGAGATATGACACATTACAAAAGATTATGAGTCATGATTTTTTTTAATGCCTATGATGTCCTTTAGTTTGGCTTTGGCTTTCAAATTCGCTTCTCTGCTCCTGCTGTGAAGGTCTTATAAGTCATCCCTTTCCCAGCGGCCTCACCAGCTGGTGGGAACAATGATCAATGCCTTCTTAAATGTTTTTTTTATGCCCACTGCATAATTACCTACAAGGTCCCTTTCTGCTAGTCAAGATAACATGCAAGTCAAAACCTAAACCTGTAAATTATTTATTATTTGTGAAAGTATTGGATTTCTCTTTTTTTTCAGTCAGTAAATTTATCATACTACCGGTTAAGGACTTTCACAACACGCAAAATGTTGGAGATAAAGCTGACAGATTGTTTGCATGAAGGTCATACTTTTAAACACACACATACAAAAAGCAAGCTGTATGTAATGTGTCTGATTAGGCGACCCTTTAGAGTTGATCTCTCTGGCTTGTTCAATTCCATATTCACACTGATAATATAGTAGCAGTAGTCCAGACGTCGTGTCACATGCCAGTCCACCTCTTGGCAGCACGACTCATCTCACGATACAGTTGCACGCGCACACACACACACGTTTGGCAGCCTAAACTGGCGGGTAAAGTGTAGTCATAAATTCGATGGTTAGGGTCAGATCCTGCCATCTGCCTCGCAGCGGTTTATCTGGATATCTCGGGCGGGCGGTGGAGGAGGAAAGGGGACATAAATCCATACGTGCGGCCACCAGCCGTGCCGCGGTTGCCCGGCTTGACTGGAGTAGGGCGGTGACGTCGCCAACAGACTTTACAGTGCAGCAGGTAGGCGACGAGAGACCAGAGAGAAGGCCTCTGAACAACTTTCCCACTTCACACGTTCTGTGGAAGGTCTTTATAGTCCTGCGACTGAATCTCTGTCAACAAGCGACTGGACCCTTCACACAAGTTGTCGGTGTTTGAGTGGACTGATTCTGGCGTTTACAAAAGGAATGGAGTCGAGAGCACAGCTACCAAAGAGTTTTGACACGGCGGTCTTTTTTGTTTTTAGCTTGTTATTCCAACGTTGTAACATTCCTTTGTGAGACTGGTGTTGTCATTGTAGGGTACTGGGAATGTGTCAGTGTTGTTATCAGCCCGCCTGTCAAGGAGTGAATGTTGCCATTCACAGCTCCGATCCAGGTAGTGCTAGAAAGTTGTTTGGGCGTGGGGAGGAGGGGGTGGGAATACTGTTTGTGTGTTTGTGCGCGAAGGGGAGTGTACAAAGTTAACATTTATTCCGCCGCCCCGCCAAGCAAACCGCAATTTTGACTTGGGGAATACGGTTTGTGGCTTTTACAATGACTGCACTTTGATAGAAAAAAAAAATCAACCTTCTGAGCCACTCACTTTCGCCCTGTAGCTCGTGATCGTGATTTCATAGGTAAAACAACCGACCCGACCTCTCACTCCACCCTAAGCTGCAATGATCAGTTTGTGCTAGTTCCATTTGTACCGTGTCCTTTATTGCCACAAATATCTTGATCTCATCACTGGCTAAACTTGATTGACCAGATCTTCAATGTTTTCTGTTTCTCAGAGGTTCAACCCCTATGCACTTGGCGGTTCAGGGTGAAAAGGAGGGGAGTGAGGGGGAGGGGGAACCAGACAAACTTGTGACAGATTGTAATAATGAGTTCAAGGTAGACCGATGACGAGAACTGACAACTTATTGGCGAACTATTTCCTTCAGGTTAAGACATTTGTGGTTTCAGGAAAGCTTTCCGATTCTCAATTGTTCTAAGGAACTGGTTCATGACAGAAGGAAACATCAACTTGTCTTTATGTCTATGGTAATTAGCAACATAACGTAGAACAGATGCATGGTTTGAGGTAGTTCGGCACAATGCTAGACGGCAAGTTATCCTTTTATAAAAACACCAACATCGCTTTTAGGAATCACGTGATCGCATGTTCCTGCTGAGACAACTGGGGAATGTTGTGGTCAGCGACCACTGCGATATACCACAACCTCATCGAGAGCTTGTTAACATTTAGTCTTTGTAGTTCGGCGGATAAAGCTTGTTTGATGGGAATGGTCATGACTAAGGTGACCAGACGTTTCGGGGGCGAAAGCGGGACACGTGCCGATGATGGTGTCGTCACCGTCAAAAAACGCCGAAAAAAGTGATTTTTAAAGACAATCGGGACATTTGATAGACTTGCCAGAAAGCCAGAAAGCGGGACATTGGGCGTCCCGCCCGATATTCAGGCGGGACACGAGGTCAAAAGCGGGACTGTCCCGCCAAATGCGGGACGTCTGGTCACCTTAGTCATGACTGCTATCAAGATACTGGCTTTCAACAAAGGTCATTAGGGTCATCTGTACAGGGCTGCGAGGTTAAAAGCGGTCAGCATTATCACTGTCACTCGCTACAACACTATTTCCAAATGCTAACCTCTGACCGCAGATGGAAACAACTGGTCGCCACGAAGAGTGCTTGTCAAGTCCTTGCCAACTGCGATAACACTCTTGAACAGGACCGGCAATGGAAGCTAGATATTTTATCCCTAACACGTAACATGGAGTGCCTGTCAGTCGTTGTGCGAGTGTGGCTGTGTGGGTGGCTAAGATATGACAGTATTTTGTTTAGTTTTACTTTTGGGAGCTCCAAACAGATGGTATGTTTTTAGGGGGAGGGTCATGGCGAACTTCCCGTTGTAAAATGTTGACAGGGACCCGGTTGATAAGTTCGTAAGGGTGAAGAGCTGTAAATGGCCCTGTTCCCATTCCAAAATTGAAACAGCTGTGACGGCTAAAGTATCAACACGGCGTGATGTATCTGAATCCTGGAACCAGCCTTTTCCCTCCACTACCACCACCACCACCACGCACATACATATTCCTCCCAGTCCACCATTTCCACTCCCCTGCTTCTCCTTCCTCTCTTCCAGACGAGGATAGCATACTGATGGAAAGGCCACCACTTCCGCCACATCTTTGCGTAGAAGACGCGCGCTAGCTCGGTGGGTCTCCCGAGACGAAAGCTGGCAAAACGTGGATGAAAACAGCTCCCTTGTCTCTAAACGCCATGCATGGGATCGGAGGAAGAGGTGGAGTAGTTGCCGGAGGATTAAATCAGCTAGGATATGAATTTTGTGTCACGCGTTAATGCTCTAGTCGCAGGAAAGCTCGTCGATCAACACAGCCCTCAACAGAGACCGGATTGTTCCGCTGTAGACAAAGGGTTTGCGCAGTGTGTTTGTGTGTGTACGCACGCGCATTCTTATGCAGCGTCAACGTGAGAAGCGAGAGGTGGCAAGACTATGGTGAGAAAGAGAAAGTCTATAAATTGAACGGTTGTGGAACCGGCAGATGCATTCCCCGCGTGCATGGAAAGTGTTGCGCATGGCAACGCCGTCTGGGGAGCAACGCCCGACCTCACGGTGAATGCACGTGTTTGCTGGCATACCCATTGATCCCAAATAATTGTGGGCGGGGACTGAAATAGCCAGGTAGCTGGGAGACCCCGCCAGCGTATTCTCAGCACAAGGTGCGCATTCATATGTCGTCTGTCGTGGCAACCCAAGCTGATCGAAACAAGAGTTTTCTTTGTTATGCTTGGTATTTGTTTCATTAACTCCTCCCTTCAAAACACGCGCACACACGCACTTATAAACTCTGCTGTCCTTGGTGTGTGAGGATTGCTGACTGGTCAAGGTTCTGTTCTAGAGCACTTGCATTTTCCCCCTTTCTCGTGTTGTGGCTCACGCATGATGTCCTGTTGAGAATGCGACTTGTTGATTGCTTTACGACAGTTCACTCAGTCTGGCGAATCCGCAGAGTTATCGAGCGAAACGTTTTGCCCGGTCACACATGACGGCGCTACAGAAACGGGCAGCAGGAGTTTTGGGAGGGAGGGGTCTGGCAGAGCGCAGGAAGCATAACAGGATCTGCTGTTTACGACTGCTTGGGACAGGACGTTAATGGCTATCACATGATCCTTTTGATTTACAGCTTTTGTGCCAGAAACACTCCACACGGCACGGTCTCTAGAACTTACAGGCATGGGTGATGTGCACCAGTCTGGACGACGCTACGCCCACTAAACGGGTACCGACAATTGCAAGTCCGCTCTGCCGACTGAACTACTAGCGGAGGACGTTGATCCCATCACTCATCGCTGCCGTTTCTCTAACGTCTGGGCTGCAAACCTACGAGAAGTATTGGCCCGACCAACGGTTGTAACCCTAACCCTAACAATATTTGCTGACCGTAAAACATTGCCACATACACGCGCGCCCGTGCGGACAACTGTCTTTGCCAACTGTAGGAGCCACAGAAAAAGCCTGCACATGTGTCAGGTGGGAGGGGTAGAAGAGTGGGGATTCGTGGGGTTGTGGGGGTAGGGGACCTTGTGTCACTTGGAATGAGTGCTCTTGTGCTTAGGCTTAGCGGCTTCCGGCTTCCTCGACAGGCATGAGTCATCAGCCTAACAGTGCAGATGTGCATTCTTGTGTGCAGGAGGAAAAGTTTACTGCCCCCACCTTTGCTGTCCTCCCAACCCCACCCTTGCAACACACCTGACCCATCATTCTTCTGTAACTGCTACAGAAACACCTTTATGGAAATGTGGGTTGGTGTGGAGGGAGAGGATGTTTGATGTATCCAATGCAGTTGTTAGGGCGTTTCAGTTCATTGGTTTATATTCACGTCAGTTTTCGGTCCCCACCTTCCACCACCCACTAGTTCCTTCTAGTCTTCAATCAATAAATAGTAATCTTTCCATTGCAGATTGAGTGGTTTTGCAATGCACCAAGATTACAGCGACACTTTAGTAAATGCACTAAATGTGTTACATTTCTATCTGTGCATTGCTCATTTTCAATTTTTTGTTTTTATTCCCTTTCTGCGCTTAAAGATATTGCAATTCAAATTACTCATCCTCTCCTAATTGACATTCAAAACATTTCAAATTTGCATATACCAACTTTTAAAGAAAAAATCAGCAAATTAGATACAATGATTATAAAACTCTTTTGTGATTACCTTTCAATGGTGTAATCATACTTGTCCCTCACATTCACAACTGAAAATTCAAAATTATATATAATGACAACTGATCAGTATGTGGGTTTGTTTTTTAGTCAAAACATGAAGTCTTGAGTGATTAGCATTACAGCTGCCTCATGACAGATCACTTATTTTGTAGTCATTTGTTTGGTACCAAAAAGATAATTTGTAGCTCCTTCAAGTTGCTCTTAAAACCAAAAATATGATTATGTTCTAAAATGATATGAAAAATATCTAGTAACAAAACTTGCTGAGGAACTTTGCCTTAGTCTTAAAAATTGCCACATAAAACAGCAACAGTGTCTGCTGCCTTTAGTACTGTTAAACTGTAGCTAAATTTTTGAAGTAATTGAATTTCTTAATTAATCTCCCTAGCATTAACTAACCATTAATTATAAGAGCCAACTTTAATAAATACAGTAGAAAAAAACATAATATCATGTTTAATTTCAAAACAAGATTTTTAACTGTTGAAAGAAAGGATGTCCATGATACATTATGCTTCAAAAACTGGAGTAGCTGCTGCCCCCCCTGGGGCAAAAGTTACAAAACAAAGGCAAATCACTGCCATGGAGCAGCATGTAGAATTCAAGGACAAGCGTCTTGTTTCTGAAATTATAAGCAGTGTCCAGACCTTGTAGATGTTTTATCCCTAGAACCATAGTGATATTGCAGTGGCAAATCTGGTTTGGTGTCAAGATACATGAAGTAGTGTCTGTGGGTCTCAAACTGCTTTTTAATTTCAGAAATAAGACATTTTCTCCTTGCGTTCCCAATTTTGCCCTGGAGAAACTACTCATGATTTATAACTACAGCCTCTGGACTTTGTCATGTTGTCATTTATTAATTGCATGTGATTTATTGCTTGCATTTTCAGACTTGTTCCACAAGTTTTGTACCATCATGCGTCACTTGAGAGTCTTTGATTTGAAGTGATTGATTAGTTATGTTTCCAGGCTCTTTGGTAAAGGTGTAGTTACACTGACAATACAATGTGTGTATATTTTTTTATATTTATTTATGTTGCAGACTGCATACCCTGGAAATACCACATCACAGATTACCCCGGCCCAGGATATCCAGGTACTAATTAATGCAGTATGGCTTGACTCTGAATAGGATCAAACTCTAACAACATCTAATAGTGTGCATACTTATAAATGCTCATGTACATATATGCGTGTACATGAAAGCACATAAATGAGCACTTTTCCTTGAGCAAACCATGAAGCCCAGTGCATCTCCCTCCCCCCACATCCTGCCTAAATTTGTGTGTGCGTTTTCCACAAGTCACTCTCATCAAATATGTGCAGCCCACAAAAGATTTTTTTTATTAGCTGTCTCTGCACAAAGAGATGTCTTTGTAAAGAAATACATGCAGGAATTCAGATAAGAGACTAGGATTACAGATGGAAAGGAAGGGATAAAGGAAGAATATTATCTAGGGACATTTTTGACAAATCTGGGAATGATCGCACTTGCTGGATTTACACATCCGCTACAAAAGGCTGTTTGTGCATGACAACCCAGATTCAGCTTTGTTCTGTGAGTGCAATCTAGCCTTCTCAAGTGTTCACATACTTTTGGAGTGGTTACTTGTTTCAAATACTTTCCAAGAATTTTGAGCATCTTCCACCTTCCTTCCCTCTTTCCTTTTTGTTTCTAATTACACATCTCACCATTTTATACATTTGGGCTGATCAGTTTACAGTTATTCATCCTCTTCTTTAAAACACTCAGTACATCCAAAGACCCTAACAAAGTGTCCTTCAGACACTGCAGGAATCTGAAGATCTTTTCTTTCCTCGCTGTATCGGCATATTATTTAAAATAGTACTTTTTTCCTTATCTGAAGGCTGATCCCATTAAACTATGTGTAGATAGAAATTCATGAGTTTCTTTGGCGTTTTTTGGGGGGATGGTGGGGGGTGGGATTTAACTGATCTGCACTCTTTCATCTCAAAGCTTAACTGAATCCTCATAAGATGATAGTCATAAAATATGCTATTTTTGAACACAGCAGAACTGTTATTGTCAAAAAAATAGGGGTATACGGATTTTTTTCCTAAATGAATTCATTTTGCTTGTGTTGCCAGAGTCCCCGGTGGCGATCAGACATGGATTACATGTGTGTTGGAGGCCTCATGCCAATAGCCAGCTCTCCACAGGACACCGATCTTCCTGCCACCCCTCAGGCCTCTGACCATGCAGCACTTCATGGAACATTAGACATGGAAGTTGCAGCATGCCTGCACCTTCCTGCCACCCCACCAAACAGCGAAGTGTCTAGCGGCATTGACATCCGGGAGCCAGTCAAGTTGCTTGGGGAAGAAGAGGAGGAAGAGTGTGATGAGGAGGAGAGCAATTGTAGTTGCCATAGAGACCTGAGAGGGGATGACGGGGGTGGGTTTTTCCCTCTCACTGACCTTGATCTGGAGCAAATTGAAAGTCACTGACCATGGACAATAGGGGGAATAAAAAAAAAACAGTGTTTAGCCTTTATTATGTTTGTATAAAATGTGTTGACAGAAGGAGAATAACAAAGACAAGCCTTTTGCCATACCTAATCATGGGCTAGCAGCCTGTTTTGTGATGATTCCTTTTTTTTTTTCCTTTTCTTTTTTTGAAAAGAAAAGAGGTGAGGTTGGTGAGAATTTTCAAAGTGGTGCAACAGTGGTTAATTACGTACAAATGCTGGTGTCTGATTCAGTAGCGTCGTCACTTGTACACTGGGATGAAAATGTAAGCGTACGTGTCTTTGCCAGATCATGAATATAGCCACCTATATGTGTCTCGTACATGCATTCATACACTAGCACTCATGCATGCTTGCATACATCTGATCGTTCTGCCAGACCAGTAGCTATAAGGTTTAGCTGTGCAGGGGAGATCACTCAGGGATGAAATGGCCGATCAGGATATGGTTGTTAAATGTGTTGGGCTTTTTCTTCTCCCCATTTTTGAGAAATCAAGTTGCCGCCATGGGTGTGGTGGAAGGCAGTCAGCGTTTATCAGCTTACATAAATAATTCTTTTCCTCTTACCTCAGCTTCAATGCTTGGACTTTGATTCTGTACAACAACAAACAAAAAGTGCATAAGCTTCTGTGGAGCTGATATGGGCCATTTGAGACTGTACTGGTGGACTGTCAACGGTGCATGCTTGATGGTGCAAAGCATACCTTCCAGAATTTATTGAAAGCTGAGCACATCTGCACTTTTTAATTACTTCCTTTGACCTGTAGAAGTGTGAGAATCTATCTTCAGATTTAGTAAGGACTGTTCAAGAATCTATAGGGCTGGGCTAACAGAGGGAATGCAGACAGAAAAACTGAGGGTATGATGGCAGGCCTAGAAATAAGGGTACAAGAGGAGCAGGTCATGTTGTTAAGGTTAGTAGAAAATACACTGAACAAACCAGCTGTGAAAGTGGCAGTCAAACACTCCTGCTTTCGGAGACCATGGCATTGCTAAACATTGGAGACTATATTTTTCATTGTTGAGATTATGTATTCTTGACCAGAATCTACACAATTATTTTGTCTGAAAGTCCAAGTTATGTCTTTGTTATAATCTGTCTTGAATTGCACCAATTGTTTTGTTTAGGAGGTTCATTAACAATGAGTTGTTCTGTTGACATTTCAATTTGACCATTGTAAATGTCTCAGTGCTGGCTGTAGCTGACTTAAATATTTTTAAATTTTTGCAAAATCCTAGGGTGAATATGATAATACTTCCATTTTATTTTCTTGCATTCTAGTAGGTAGGACTTTAATGTTAACAAGCACAACACTAAGATGAAAGGAGTAATAATCTGTGATTTGGTGACTGAAACATGAAGTGAAATTTGGATTTTGGGAGTAGGTAGGCATTGATAGCTATCAATTAGGTGTTGGTCGATACTCACAGATATGTAGACATAATTTTTTTTTTTTAAATAGACCATGAAGAAATGTTAGCATCCAACCAATCAGTAGTTGGAAAACTGTGATAAAGGAGACTACAAGAACTTTGCCAAGGAAAAAAAGAAATCTGAGTACGAGTGGACTTTGTGTGCATTGAGATTGCTGTTGGAGGGATGAAGCATGTATTTAACCCCAGACGTGATTACAGGTGGTTTGCTTGCTTACTGCATGTGCAATTGTAATTGGATTGTCTCTGAAGAAAGTAACAAAACTTGTCTGTAATGACTCAAAGTACCCCAAGGAGTGCATATCATTTTCTTAGTTTTCTGTGGCAACTTTCCCTCTTCCTCTTTCCCCAGCTTCATGTAAGTGTTGGAGATGCTGATTCTAAATGAATTTGATCTGGTTATGAGGTCCATTTCAGCTTCCAAGCAGACCATAAGGCAGAATGTCAGTCCCTTTTTTTTCTTTTTGTTTTTTTTTTCCTATTTTTGTGGGTGGGGTGGGTGGTGAAGTTGTAGTAAAACAGTTTACACTTTAAAGCTGGTCATCTATTGCATTTACACCAAATGGTGACCACAGTGTACTGGGCAGGTTGCAGGTAAAGTAGTATAAATGGGCATGTAAACACAAAGTGTCAAGTGTCAGTAATGCAAAATCTTTAATTACTCTGAAGAGTAAGCAAGATGACAATGAAAAATCTGCTGTAAGAAAATTTTTGACTGCAGCGTAGGAACATACATATGAAATGCTACTCATACAAGTTCAGTTTATAACACTCAAATGATAAATAAAAACCCTAGTTTTTCTTTAAGCAGGCTGAATAAGTTCTGATCCTGCTTTAGGCATGTCACAGTCAATGCAAACAAGTAACTGTGTGCTGCATAGTCCTAGATGATCAGGTGCTAAATTTTCTGTTAAGTCTCATTTTTTTGTTTTTTTGTTTATATTACAGTTGTCAGCTACATTAAATGTAGCATTGTTCATGACACCAGACAAAGTGAAGCATAGATGCATAACAAAGGTTTACCTAGTCTGTCTTTGCAGTCAGTCATTCTGCATCCAACATTCAAAGTCCCATTCCATGTTTGGAGACTTTGGTAATCTTCATTTTCTTATGTTCTTATCTGTGATGTTGAGAGCCCACCTACCAGAAACCTAAGCAACAGGTTGATAGCATTTGTTTCTTTTTAGATGATAGATTAGATGCCCGCCCACTCATCCTCCTCCAAAAAATAACTTGCACAAAACCAGTGATAAGATATTTTCCTTTTCTCTCCACTTTATAAGATTTTGATATGATTTTTAAAATTATTTTCAGTTCTATTAGTGTCATCAATCATTAAGCACTTAATCATGCTGATGGTTCATGGACAGATGCAACTTTTTAGCAATTCTTCAGCATCTCATAAACTTATTCGCCATCCCCACATCTTCCCACCTTAAAAACTATTTTCTAATTACTTAAAGCAGCAATTTAGAGCGGAAATGCGGATTTTCTTATATATAGTGATCTCAAATTTAAAAAATTTTCCCACATCCACTGATCATTAAACTTGCTGTAAAATATACAAATAAATTTTTATACCAGCTAAGAGAGCTGAAAATTTTAAACTAGTTATTAAATTTTAAAAATAAATAACTTGGTTAAAATGGCAAAAAACCCTAATTTTGTGATATGAAAGATTGTACTCTAAGTCGGACACAAGTTCTACACATTCCCATACAACAATATCTGCCAAAAGGGCAGATAAATCTCCACTTGATGGCACTTTTATTGGAAGCCTGCATTGGCTTTCAGCATCACAGAGAAGCAGCATAACTTGGGTCTTGGTTAAACAAGGGCAATTGTGTATGGGCGTGAAGACTTTCAATATTTTGCAGAAGTCTTATGAATGTGCCATGTTCCTTATGGCTTGCCACAAGTGACTGTTTTTGTTGTGCACAGAGTGCAATGTGGTGAATAAAGTCACTTTCTGTGTGTAATAGGGAAGGACCAGTATCCCAGTATGTGCTTTGGTGCAAGAAAAGGGAGACAGTTGAATTGATTTCACTGTACATAAAATGCATTTGTTCACCTCTTTTATCATATTTCTTCTCTGTGGATTGTACAAACAAATAAACTTTTTTTTTAATGTAATTAATTTCATGCACCCTACACTTGCATGCAAATATATGGCATGTATGTGCACTTGTCCTTAACAACTTGTCCCTTGCACGCCTGGCAAGTTGAAAAGTTGTGATGGTTTCTGACAGACTACATTGCAAGTACAAACTTCAGAAAACTGGTAAATAATTTACCGGTATAGAATGAGTCTTAATTTTTTTAAATTTTAATATTGTGACTTTTAAAAAATTTTAAACACATTGGGCAAATTATTAAAGTGGTGGTGTGATTCAAAACAAGAGTTAAGCTAATGATGTTTTCTGCCAAATATATGCGAATGAAACTGATTCACTTTTGGTTTCAGTTTTCTGGGTAGAGCTGAGATTCTGACGTATTTAAAGCCCTATGTAGAATAGGAAAACCAAAGCTCTCATTTTTTTCTTTGAGTGAGGAGGCCACAGAACTGTTAGATGTGGTAGCATTGTAGTAAGAACAGTCCAGCAACTGGCATGAAATCAGTTTGCTTCATCCTGACAAGTGTTGTGTTAACTGTCAACAAAACTGCACTAACCCTAAATTGGCAGCAAAAGAATAGTTCTAGCAATTTTTCCAAAGAAAAAAAACCAGACTGAAAACTATGTTTCTGACATCATATTTACTAATTTAAATGTGACTTTACAAAATGCTGTGTACAGTTGCATAACCTGCCTTCTTTTGATGTTGGAGCAGCTAAGCAGAACTGCAATCTATTTTTATCAAATGAGGTCAGAATGAACACTTTTTCAGCCTAACAACACTTGGGCCACTGCTGCACTCTTGTGCATCATTTAGTGATGGAGTATTGTCACAGTCCTCTTATGCTACAACCAGGCTACCTTGTCAGTTGAATGGCAGATCATGACAGATTCACAAAACCTGCATTTCCTAACTTCATTTCTGGATCCAGTGGGATGACTTCAGAGATTCTTGAGACTTTTGGTGATCACTAGCTTTGTCACAAAGGGGTGGGTTGTTGTGCAGGAAATGGACACGAAACATAAAAGTTGGGAGTGGAGAGAATGCTACAAAAGTAAAAACTTGATTAAACAAGCATTTTCTAAGGCTGTGGATTTTCACCGTGGCCTGCTGGACTAGGTGAAGTGGTATGAGTTTTGCCTTTGTCATCACTGTCCAATGGTTAACAACTTTCCAGCAAAAGAGATGTTTCAAATATGAAATTTTCTTTCACCACACTGTTTTCCTTTGATAGGAATATTAAGTACAGTGAAACTTTGATTATCTGGTCTTCAATTAACCATGCATTCGGTTATCTGAGATCACCTAAAATAGCAACTGCTAGACATCACAAGTCCGCCTAGAATTCTGACTACAGGAATGTAGGCTACATATGTCACAGCTCAAGTTTTCTTTGTCGATGGGTTTCTGAGAATTCTAAAAGGATTGAAAGTATAGCATCCTTACACCAGTTTAACATGTTTTTTGTAGGTATCTATAGTCTCAGTGGCCAGTTAAATGTCCATATGTAATTCTATAATTATTCAAAGCAAAAGGATCTGTGTATGACAGTTAGCATTAGCTTTTCTTTTGTGTATGGAGTACAATCAGCAAACTGAGAAACTGATTTTTTTTAAAAATAAGGGTTATTAACGGGCAGAATGCTTCAATTAGAATAGTGACAGTCTTCTTGGCCCTTTTTTCTCAGTGGTGCATCACTGGCGAATCATGAATCCATTAGGTCCTCTGTCCTTTATAGCTATTATTTTGAAGTGTTTTGACAGCTGCATATAGTTCTTTCAGACCCTGGTAGTTTCTATCAGCATGGTTTTCACGTTTGAACTGTCATGGGTACCTAGGCTACATCCTATGGCATGGATTTTTATTCATTGGAAACCACAAAGTTGTTGGTCAGCAGTCAGTAAGTTGCTCTTTGTATTACATTTGTACTTCCAAGATTTCCTTTACTACCACTCAATACCTCCAGCTCTAGCAAGCCCTCTGTAGCCACAGGTGTAAATCATTTTGCATGAAATGGACTTTAAGATCATCAGGCCCTATCTTTGGTCTGTGTTTGTTTCCATTCAGCACTTTTGATCCAAAGCTAATCCTGTAGTAACCTTACCTCTGTGTCATAACTATTGCCCTGCATTCAGCCAAAAAAGAAGTGTATCAAATCTTTAAGAAATGCTGTTGGACTCCTCCACACTCTAATTCTGTTGCCAATCAGTGTTTATGTTAGATGTCACCGAAAACTGTGTAAAGATAAACATTAGATAATGTTTTTGGTAGATGCCCCCAACATTATGTCAAAAATGTACATCATTAATTAAGAAAAAGGTGATAACTTCATGCTAAACTTAATGAAATATTGTCATTCAAGTCAGCTATTGCATAGAACAGGAGATGTAATCATTATTTTAAAAGAAAAAGGAAACAAATGCCGTCCACTCATCATCATTACAGGTCATTCCATATATGAATGACTCATTGTGTTCCTGTGTCAACCATCACACGTTTTAAACACAGGGGAATGAACTTCTCATTTTCTTCCATTCTTATTTCAGAAATTGCCTGGCCTTATTTGTCTTCTGGGTTTTTCTCCCATCTATAGTAAGTGCACTTTTGTTTTGGTTTCACAGCTGTAACAAGATTTGTGTGACATTAATATCCATGAACACTTATCAGTTTTCTTTCTATTACTGGTAAGAGTTTAGTAAAAGTAAAGTTTTAAAACTGACTTTTCTCTTGGCTTTTTTTTTACTTTGTTAAAAAGAGGTGTGTAAAAATGCTTTGAAAGTGTTCCTTTTGACTGCATTGCTTAGATCTGTGTAAATCAAGATAGAAGAGAGCTGAACATTGCTCTTGGTGAAAAATAAAATGTCAGGACAGTCCTGCAACATGGATCACTATCTAAAGACAAGCAGCAGGTTAGCTACCTGGATTCACTTCTAGAGAATAATGGAGAGATGATTTGCCAGAGAAGAGGCTCCTTTCTTGCCATCATTGTCACTTTCTTTTAAATACCTTAAGGGAAAGGACATAGTTACTCATACCTGTGTTATTATTCAGAGCTTGATTCAAGAAAAAATTTCTCTCCTCTCCCCTGTTTGTCTTCCATTCTTAGACGAAGGAATCACAACAACCATCAAAATACAAAAGTCAAAACAATAACAAAATAGACTGAAAACCACAGCTCATGGAATACATTTATAGGCCCATGTCAGATCTTGTACCTGATCACAAATCCTTATTCTAAAAGCTTGCATACATGTACTGTCACCTTTGTCTATCATGTTAAATATTCCACTGTACAGTTCAAACATGTCACAGCATCCCCATTCATTGCCATTGTGCTCTGATGCTATTCTGAAGCATTGTAAAGTTACACCACCTTTTGCGAGCAGGACCGTCACCAAGGTGTGAGGTTTGGCTGACTTTCTGGACCCGAATCTTGTATTTTGAACCCATCTGGACCCACGTTCCGAATCTTTGTAGCTTATTGAGATGCCAAAAGCTAAGCGTCAGGTCGGAGAAAGGGGTGTACTTTCAGCTTACCGCTAAAACTCTGTCGCAATTATCCAGTACCTCCAGTTGCTGCTTTTTTCACACCCAGTCTCGGAAGACCAGACGTGTGCAAAATTAACTATCGCCATGACCAACAATCATGTGATTCACAGAAGAAGGAACAAGAGAAAAAAAGTTTACAATTTTACACCAGCATCATGTCAATGAAGTGACCGAACTGACAGCCCCTCTCGACTTCAGTCTATTCTCGCGTGGCCGTGAGTTCACCTCCGGACTGGCAGCAGGTCCATTGGCTACATCCACAACGGATCTGGTTGGCACAACAGGGGAGCGCTTGCAGAAGACGATGGTCTTTATCTGCTCTCGCAACGTCTCCAAGCTCAGGCCGTAGGTCAAGGGGTTGACGATTGCGTTGAGGTAGGCCACGGATATGGCCCCGAGAAAGCAGTGCGTCGTGACCTGCATGGAGTCGGACACGCCGTCCATGGTCAGAAGCACGAACACGACGAAGATGGGCGTCCACATGACGAAAAAGAGGACGATAAGGTAGATGAGGGTATGAACCACCTGCAGGTCACGCTTGTTCCTCCTCATACGCAAGTTCAAGGTGATATTCTCCACCGGCACCGGAGAAACGAGGTCAACCGTCGGTGTCAAGCTTTTGCCGACAGGAGCGATTGTCGTGGTGGTTGTGCTCGGGTTGCGAGATCCATACTGCAAACAAGCAGATCGTACCTGCGCAACGGGGAAAGAATCATACCGCTGGCTATTAGTCGTCATATCTTAGTGCCTACGCATCTAACAGGATGTATACACTTTGGTTTCTTTATTTTTGATACAATGTTATATTGGGTTATTGCTTCTTGCCTGTATGGGTTATGTAGGATTTAGTTTTATTTAATTTCAATTGAAAGGAACTTGTTTATAGATTGTCACCACGAGAAAATCTCGTAGGGGGTGGGGGAAGGATTGCAGCACTGAAGAGTAGATATCTGAAATCTTTTGTCTTTTAGTGGTCAGATTATATATAGGGTTTGTTGACGTCAAAGAAAGAAAGCAAAGAAAAACACTTACCTTTCTGAATTTAATGGCAATGGAGATGTGACTGAATATCAGTATAACAACGGGGATAACAAATCCCGATGTAACGACCAACAGAGTGAAACCAATGACGAATGGGAATCCCTCTGTTTTGGGCCAGCCAAGGGTGCAGATGGACACCGTGTCTTGGCCGAAAGGGCACTCCTTGACCACAAAGTAGATGGCCAGAGGTGAGAAGGTAATCACGGTGAAGAGCCACACCAGGATGATGAGAACAACGGCGAGGGTGGGCGAGATGCGGTACTTAATGCCATGCACGATGCACGTGTAGCGGTCTATGCTGATGAGACTCAGAGTCCAGATGGTCACGAAGCCGCACACAAAGCTGTCAGAATGAGAATGAGGACAGTTAGTGTATGACTTGACATGCACAACGAGTATAGACGTATCTCTGGACTGCCAAGACCTGAAAGTCTACAACTTCGTGAGAGGTTAAAGAGTTGGTCTTGGCAGACCGCCTGCAGGTCTCAGTGAGCCATTTGTATGTTTAAAATCCGGAATAGCGATCACATTCTTAGTCAACAGTACACTTGCAATAAGTTTGCCAATTACAATTTTTGGGAGGAGGGGGCAAAGCCGTTGGTCGCAACTTTGCAAGAATTGGAACAAATAAACTGAAAATGCAACAAACCATAAAACGTAAGCTTATGTACCTCCGTCATCATGAGAGCTCGCAGCGTCTGCTTTTCTTCGTGTTTATCGTTAAACCGGAAGCGAAGTGGGGTATTGACCTACTTCTAAAAGTTAACGCGGGAGACAAGCAGTCCCAGAGATATACGTCCACGCAGGGAGAATGGACAGAAAAGGAAGATGGCATATATTTTGTAAGCAGCCCTGATTTAAAATTTATCAGTCTGGAAGGATCACATTTGAACTAGCGTATGACGTGTGAAGGTGAAAGGGACATTTTAATGAACAACATTATAAGAGCAGGCAAGAGATAAATACGATGCACACAACTTGCAAGGCCTTTCTTGTCTCAAACTGCCGGCCTGGATGAACTGTACATGTTGGGAGAGGGTTTGGATTAAAATTTTTAATGAACGCTATCACAAGTACAGACGAAAATATGGAGACAAAAACCGATGCATAGTTTGCAAAATATATCCATCCGAAAAACTATTGTATTTTGGTGTTTGGCTGTTTTGTGTGGATTATTTTCCCTGAAGCCGCTAAAAGAATCATCGCCATGATGACAATGTCTCTGATGTATATGCCACATGTGCAAAGTTTTCTTAGTCCTGCATTTCTTAACTGACCTGGCATCGAAGTATTTCTACTTACGCTTCTGTTGTAGATGCTTTAACTTTACTTCTTACTTTTTGGGCTCAATCCCTAGTTTTGTCTTGTTGAGGTATTTTTATACTCGCTTTATTATTGTCTTCTTTTCCCTCTTCCTCCCACCTCTCCCTTTTTAATGGAGCTGTGGTTCTAATATTTTTGTTTTTCGTCGTTTCATTCTAGCTCATTAACTGACACATTCATCATCCCAGCACGTCCTGGACGCCAAGACATACCTCACGTAGAAAATCATTTTGCAAGCTAAGTTGCCCAGCGTCCACATTCCCGTCATTCGCACGTAGGCGACAAACGGGCAGCTGAGGGTGAAGCACATGTCGGCGATGGTCAGGTTGCAAATGAAGTAGTTCATAACGCTGCGAAACTGCTGTGTGGTGGTCAGCGTGTACAGCAGCAGAAGGTTGGCCAGCGTGGAGGTGAGGAAGAACAGAAGCAAAAAGAATACCTCCACTGCGACCTCCACGTCGCCAGTGTAGGGCGGGCGGTTGAAGACGGAGAAGAAGGTGAAGTATGTCCTGTTGCCCCAGCCCAGCTCGGTGTCCACGCAGTACAAGTAAGTCTTGTTGTACAAGGACGGCATCATCTTTGTGGTGGTGGGTTTGTGGAGTGGTGGACGGACGTCAACTGCTGATGTCCCCCAAGCAAAGTCACGTGACAGGTGCTGGCAATGCCTGGAGGTGGTTGCTCGTGACATGGAACATCGAACATGCAGCGACTGTTGACCTTCTTAGTCTGCAAGGCGATCAGAGTTTCAGGTTTATTAACATGCGACAAGCTGTGACACACACGTCCACTTAATTGGGACCATTAAAGGTCAATGACCTTATTAACGATTAACTTTGTACGTTATGGCTTTGCTCTCGCTCTTGTATCGGTTAACCTTAAGCTGTCCGTCATAACTCGATCTGGTCGTAAGTCGGCGGTTAGATTACCGTAAGTATATCATGCAGGGTAATCATCTTTAAGCCATATGGTATTTTAGAAACATTTTCTTTGTTCATCATTTCATTTTATTTGCTCATTATTTTTATCATTAGATTAGTTCTATTTTATCACCCTTGTATGTTCATTAGTGTTGTTGCCTCTTTTCTTAATAGTGGACTGTTATTACTTTTCTACAAGTTCATATAAAAATTCAACCAAAGGCAGATACTCGTTAAGACTCAATATGTTAAATATGTTAAAAAATTATTCTCTTTTACACACACACAAAACCACGATAGCAATATTTGTTTTGTAGCAGAAAAAACAGACTTACCAGATCGTATTGTAGAGGTGATTATACACTGTTTTTACGCAACAGCGTTCTGCAAACACTTAGCAAATAAGCAAAACGCATGAACAACGACTAAAAGCGTTGTTTCACTCCTTTAGTGGTGCGTCGAGTGCTTACGAGCATGGACGTCGAGATGCAGCATTTCGGACTGAAGGTCGTGAAATTCTCCGATGTCAGTACTCTGCGGGTTCAAAAATGGTCCAGCACAGGGATCACTTAGAATTGTGGCCGTTTAATCACTCAACAGCTTTCTCTTGGCTCCAATTGAAGTTTGACATGATTACCACATTATCTACTTTATGAAATCATTTCTCACAGCATCATTACTGTATTTTTATGTTCGCCCCCATAAAGTCGTCAGAAAATAGTATGTTTTGTTGGGGGATTTCTTTGTTGTTTGTTTTGCTGTTTAAAACGGCTTACATAGTGATTAAAAAAAAAATCCAACTGTCACGGTGGTCAAGCGAAAGACGTTGCTGTCGCTGCAGGAGAATAGGTCGGAGCTCTGACAAGGAATTTCTAGACGTCGTATCGCACTTCCTCCTCGTATCCACCTCGCATAAAGAACAAAGAAGTATCTGTCTGTGCACGATGCCTAGTATGAGCTGCGACGACGACAGCCTTGCAACCTGAGCGTGACCTCTTGCGCCTGCAGCTGCCCAGACGCGTTGTCGCGGTCCTCTGCGACAGAGAGTTGGCGCGTGCCCTTAAGTATGCTGTCTGGCGCGGCGAAGAGCGGCGCTTGGCTTCTACAACTTTGAGAGTGGAACCCACTAGTAACTGGGAACTCCAGCTCTTGTTCATTACACATTTTTTTTCCTGCTAAAGACCTTTCACAACGTTAATATATTTTTTAATGCTTTGCATAAGGATTAGCTAAAGAATACCCCTCGGATTTCTTGTATCCAGCTTGGATCAGAGGTCTTTAGTTCAACTATGCTGGTAAGTCATGTTATGAAAGCTAAAGGGCGTGCAAAATGCTGACTGCTCCAGAAAATAGCCAACATCCTCAGACTGGTCCATTGCTGGCTCTCTGCCAACCAATTACATTCCGAAAGTGAGTAATGAATGAGTCGGCATTTATGATTTGTCAGCGACCTTGCTCTTATTAGTTGTGAGATTGACTGAATTAATGTTGTGCACTCACCACGAGAGGAAATGTGTGCAGTGAGAAATAGATTTTTTCGAGAAGCTACAGCAATACCAGAGGAGACTCATTTTCTAGACTGGTGAGAGAAACATGAGGGGCTAGTGCGGCCAAGAAACAGCAAGAAACACAAAAAAAAGGTTAAACAAACAAATAAACAAAGTCGGCATTGGCCTAATTTTACCAGACTAAAACAGCCTTGCTAGCAGTTGCCGGCTGGAGATTTCAGGACACCAGAACGTCGCCACGCTCGACGGCTCGACTAATGATCAACATCCGGAAACGTAACTCTTACTTCCGCATCTGCTTGGTTATCGTTCTTTGTCACCTTCTATGAGTGGCTGACCAGCTCGGCCACCAGACACTGGGCTCGTCGTCAGCCACAGGCACTCTTCTGCTGCCTTCTCCGAGGTGGAAAAAATATGGTCCCACACACATCGCGTCGACATAGATCTCAGTGACAAGACCTAGTGACTTTATTACAAGTCTTAATTTTATTCGTGCCCCCATGTTAAAAAAAGTAGTCCCTTCCAGAATCAAACTCAGAGGATTTACCAATCCGATATGTGATTGATTGCCTGACTGATGGATAGCAATTGACTGAAACAATGGTAAAGAAAATATGAAACAAAGAAATTGGTAAAAAAGAAAATGTCATGTCATTTACAAATATTACAAAGCTAGAAAAACAGTATCACACTGTAACAGCAAAATAAAGGTTGTAATAGGATAGTAACATCATTGAAAGCAGCGATGAGAAGGACACAGATCAAGAAGAGTTCCTTAAAGGTGAAAACGTTTTCTTATTTCTTTGTAAATAATTTTTAAAGGCTTTGCAGTGCTTACCATCCCTGTCTGGTGGTTCCAGCTTAAAGGGACACTCCCGAAAAGCAAATGGAGCCTAGATGATATAGATTATAGAATGACGTGATGAATCGTTTCCGCTCTAAATTTCAGGTTTCAAAATGAATCGTTCCGGAGCTGTGTTTTTAGAAACTATTTTAACGATTATTTGGTAACCAGAAATCCTAAGCTAAAATATTTTAGAACGTCAATATCTATCATTTAAACTTAATTCACATGTTTCCCTCGTCGTTCCCTTTAAAGTAAGACTGTGGGTCTGTTACAGAAGTGTTGGGCAGGACGGCTAGAGGTCAACACAGGAAGTGACCTCGACATCTCAGTCAGCGCGTGCAAACGACTACACCGCGCGGTGCATCATCAGAGTGATGTCACCCTTGCCAGGAAGGGTCTAACTGTGAGAAGTGAAGCATTTGATTCGCAGCTCGGCCTGCCAGTGACAAATTTATTTCACATTATTTCTTGGCCATAAAGATATTTCTTGTCTTGCTAACAAGAGTCGTCGTCATCCTGTGGAAAGCGTACTCACTTGACCGCAAAGATTAATATTTATGACGATAGAAAGGTAGGAATTAGTATAGATGCGGGTGTAGTTCGATGTGTCGATCAAGGAGACGTCACCATAGGTGTTAGCTATACGCTATATTATAGACACCCCTGCAGCACTGCATCTGTCGACTGCACTCTTGTGCATACAAACATACACGCAGATAAACAAAGACGTAAGCATATAAACATGCACACAATCTCTCTCTCTCACACACACACATACACATTGATTTATCTATGGGTGCTTACATATACAATATCACATTCCTAAAAAGATTTAGCATGGCCTCGAACAAGTATAGGCACAGTTCCGAATAGTTTTAACTGTCGTCCATAAGTGACAACACAACTATGCTTTGATTAATGTGACCTAAAGTAGCGCGCGTGCGCACACACACACACAAACCCAAACTCTGAAATGCGATCGGTCGGACACTGGTGGGCGGTTCAGTGGTACAAGAACTATTGACCAATTAAATAGATCACGTAAACAGTGTCGTGTTACACATCATTAGCGCCCCAAACACTGTCGCAGTGCCACTTGCGTTACGCGGCATCCGGTGACCACACGGGGTGGGGGCGGGGAAGGTGAAGGGGGGGGATAACATTTGCCAAGGGAGACCACACCGACGCCGCATGCATCTAACGGACGTTTCCTGCAGCGGTGGAGAGGCTGTGCAATTAAAATGCTCAACAGTCTCATGTGCCCTACAAGCTGTGAAGATGTTCGTCCTGGTTACGACAGAAAGTAGAGAAGCATTTTATTTATGAAATCTTGAAACTGTAGCCCTCTCATTGCCTTCTTTCCTTCTGTGCACGTGTATGAGAGTGAGCGAGAGGGGGAGGGAATATTTATGCCGACAATGTTTTGCCATTTTATCAAGCTGCACTTCTTCAAACGCATCCTGTGATCCATCCATCACCATCACCACCTTCAGTATCATCATGACATTTCTCACAACCACGTTCCTCACGCATCTCGTTATCAGATTCATCCAACGATGACACATCCGTTCTACACGAATTCACTTTGCTGTAAAACGCTTGAAAATTTCATTGATTTTAATTACTTTCAAAGAAGATATTGGCTGCCAACCTTGTCATCTATATAACTGCGGTTCTCACCTACTCATGAGCATGCAAACAACAAGCACCAAGTTTACAAACATGCGTTCAATCTAGAAGACCTGCATGGCATGCGATAATTCAAAAACAATTCGTAAAATCTTTACGGCTAGCTTGTTATGAATGCAAATTTTAATGCTGGACATACAAATAAAATGATATAAACTTTTGCAATGAAAAAAAAAAAAAGACCTCTGTAAATTAAATCTGAGACGATCACACAGATTGCATCGAACGACATGAGAAAGGTATACACTTAGAATAATTTCCGACAAAAAGTTAATGTAACTATTTTAATAGCTTTTTGGTGTATTGCTGTGACAAGGATGTCCATGGCCGCCAAACGCACACAGCAAGAATCTGTAGGAAACACCATCGGCGCCGTAATGGTACAGCAGGTTTGCGTGACTTTGGCTTCATTTTTAATGTCTTTTTCAGTGATTCGAATGTCTGTACTATCAGGCGACTCAGTGGGGCTAGAGTTTTCTGGATTATTGCTCACACATTTGTCCAACTGGATGTTTCAGAAAAATATGAAAAAAATATATGAACTTTTGAAGACCTGGCCTGCTTGGCTGCCTCGTGAGCATCCTAGTTTATGAAGATCCGAAAACATAAGGTTGTAAAAAGGTTTATTTTTCTGTAATACATCTAGTGGGAAAATTTTTTATGCTGTCTTTCGGAGCTTTTCCATAACAAACAGATGAGGATGAAACTGAGTGAAAATGATTATGCTCTCGTTGTTTTTAATGTCATCAGTAGAATGAAAGAAAACTGACCGTGACCACCTTTAAACGAACATCATTATTGAGGATAGAAATAATGAAAGAAAAAAAAAAAGCCACCACTGGCCGTTCTTTGCCCAGCTTCCCTCTTGCCCCAAATTCTGTCGTTGTTGTCTTGGCCCGGGCATGAGGAGGTGTTGCCCACGTTAGCTACGTCGATAGTCGATTAGACTGTCCAGACGACAGTTCATCAGCTTGACGGCGTACCCGGAATACCACAGGTCGCAGCGGGCCACGTTGTTGTCAAAGTCTAGCTCGGCTACCAAAAAGTCTGGGTTGACTTCCACCTGCAACAGTGCCACAACGAGACACATGGACAGATGAGTACGGCTGTAATGAACATGATTAACATCTTCCCTTCCCATGTTCTCACCTCTTCTTTAAGACTCCCCCAAAAACAAAACAAAGTAAAAAAAAAAAAAAAAAACCCAACCCAAAGACCCCACTAGTCAGGTTTTTGAAAAAAATGTCCTTTGCCGGACTAAGACATGTCTGACGAAGTTTATCCACAAACAAGATCCAACTCCATGACCGGAACAAGCTCTTGTTTGCTCCAAAGTAAGCATGTCAGGGCCGCGTTCTAGCTAACGCCCAGAAAGCTGTTTCAAGTTGTGATACAAGTTTGGACACGTTTGGCTTCGGAGGGGAAAAAAACAAACCAGTTGTATATAGGAAGGATGATGCCAGACCCATGCTGACCGTTTAGAAGGATTTTTTTTAAAAGTGCAGTTCTCACACAACCTCCAATAATCCTGCTTATGTGTACTGTCAGAGCAGTAAATAGTATTGTATAGGATAGATAGATGTTATGCATAATGTGTGAGAGTGCGCACGAGATATTTTCTCTCTCTCTATCCCCCATCTCTTTCTCTTTCATACACACTTGCTCATTTTTTTTATTTCTCTCTCACGGAGATCAGAAATCATGCACACATAAAAGAAACGCGCGCGCTAGTGAACACACACACACATACAGAAGAATAAACGATGAACGCAACACGTGTATGGCATATGTAAAGCACAGAGGTCAGAGGTCGTATACTATTCTAAACACCCGGCAGGTTGGCGCCATCTGTCGGGGGGACACTGTGCAGTCATTGTGCAAGCGGCCTCCCAAGTGATTTCTATTATCTGCTGGCAGCTCACATGTTCCTCCTCTCCTCACCTCAGTATCTTCACCTGATAGATTTACAAAAGTACTAGCGACACAAGAATTGTCGGCGTGGGAAACTCCTTTTCTCCAAGCACGCACATATTTACGTAATGTGGGTAAGATGTGATATCTGTGTGTGCATGAATACACCTAGTCACCTATGTTTGTGTGGTCTGCACCCACTTGTTTTTTGTTTTTTGCTGTGGTCACGTGTGCTTGTGCGCGCGCGCTAGTGTGTGTGGAGTTTGCCCATATGTTGCTTATTATTTCTTATCTAAGATGCAGCTTGGCACAATATGTGAGAGCGATGACCTTGATTAATAAGCACTGTCTCACTGGTCATACAAGCGACAAGGCCGTCCTTTTGTCTGTCAAGAGCTCAACCGCAACCCCTGCTGTCACGTGGTCAGACCACTCTGCACCAGTGTCAACATAAGCATCTCTCGAAAGCTCTCCACCCTTGACCTCCCATTCTTGAGACTCGCTACCACCAGCTTCATGAATGACTTCCCCTTTCCCCATTCTGATTTTGCTCTAATTCTTATTGTTGGGAAGTTGTATTCGATTGGTGCAGCCTGCTGGTCTGTAGATATGGCGGGAGACAAGGCTACCTCGAAGGTAGGTAAAAAAAACAGGAAGAAGCAAACTTCATTTGTCAAAGAGTGTTTATCTTGTATCCGACCCATTCATATAACTCCAGAGAGTTCTGATGGAAATACAATTAAAGACTCAAGAAAAAAAATAATTCAGGAAACCACTCAGTATGCACAACGGACTTGTCCCTGTCAAATCCAAACTTGACGTTAAAGTCAGTTCTGATTAATAACTGAAGGACTGTACTACGAAAGATTAAAAAAAAACAACAACCAAACTTCAAACTCTGAGCGACCAGCACATTCACTTAAGTTTTGGACACGCGGAAAAAGCAATGCTTACAATTATAAGACTATGACACGATAAAAACTACACTGGCTTTTAAACTTTCAAATGCTTCGTTTTTCGTTTAGGCCTCCGAACCACCAGACAACGAGGCATGAGCATATCAGGATCCATAACTCCGCATTCCTACTAAATAAGGGGACGCTACTGTCGCGCATATTTGTCCGTGTGACTAGTAGTCACAAAATTCAGTTTTAAAACTGTTGAAAAATGGATTTGGCACACTGGCGTTTTCGAAAACTGCTGGTTTTTGTTTGTTGGTTGGTTTATTTTGGTTTGTCATGTTCCCGAAGCAGGAAAGGGAAAATCGTGACTGCATATGTCTTGTACAGAAGAAATCAGTCCTAAACTGACCCATGGTCATATGGCATGAAAGCTTTTCTACACATAAAACTTCCAATACACAGAAATGTCCATTCAAAGTGTTCCCACGCGAAAGGCAGTTTACGCAATGGACATGAGAGGCTCTTGCTTCCCAGTCACCACCGTGAAGTTCTGTGCTGATGAGGAGCCGGATGCTGTCTGCATCTTCTTGAAGATTTCAGCCGAGAATATGTGCCTCACTCACTGTCTGGGAATGACCAGCTATACATTGCACTCTTTCCATCATTTCCCATCCACCCACCTCCCAAACCACGTTTGGTCTGTTTTTGAGGAGACAAAAGTGCGACCATGAAGAGAACCTGGGAAAACAGGAAGATTCAGTTTATGAGCCACGAATACAGACTTTTCACTTGGCGTCACAGTTAAGGCGCCGTCTCCTCCTACACGGTCGTACCGAGCTGACTTGAAAAATTCCCAAAAGATACGGCGTGAAAACCTGACCTAACAAAGTGCAAACAAGTTGAAAATCAACAAGGGAAAAAAATCATAGACGGTGATGGTGGAAGCAGACTCGATCTTGTCATCACGACTCACGAGCTTGAAACGCTCCTTCGAGCAGACTCACATCCGGTTCGACTTTGATAAGCTGAGTTGTTGTAGGCCCTTGTAAGTGGGGGAATTCACAGCCTTGAACACTAGTGACATCGACGACAACACTTGAGCTTGCAGCTATCAGAGAGGTACTTGTATCAACAACCCGCGCCAGTGTCTCCTTTTAATTGCAGGCTTCAATTTCTTCCGCCAACAACCGTTAAGAGTTCAAGCCCTCTGTTGGTTCGTCAACATGGCCATGTCTTTCTCGCTTTTTCTCTCCCTTCTCCTTTTCTCTCTCTCACACAAACACACACATGCATAAGTACACCGCGTGTGGTGAATTTGATTTACGAAATGTCTTATGAAAAATGAAAATGAAAAATGAAATGAAGACGTACATGAGCAGATGAAAGAAAACAGCAATGGAGGAGATGACTAACGCATAGCAATGGAGGAGACAACTGACCAAAAAGGTGTAGATGCCAGGCTGTATATCTGTGACGTCAATCCATTGACAGTCGATATCCCAGTTGTAGCTGTCAGAGCAGTTAACTGATAGGCCTGAGAAGTAGAAAAGGACAAAAATGAGATCTTTAAAGTATTTCCTTAGAAATTCAAACTTTTAAAATGTCTCAAATTATTTCTCAAATCCAGAGCGGTCACATTTAATACAAAGTTATCCTCAAACCAATAAGTTCGTATGTTTTTATCATGCTTAAATATTTAGTTTTTTTACTTAAGGTTTTTGTCGCTGGACTTTGTGTGATTTTGTAAATGTCATACACAAGACGTCAAACACAAGACACCATTAGCACACGAGACCTGCCACAACTCATTACAGTAATGATACTTTTGTATGCCAACCACGTCTAGCGTCAGTCACAATCTCGGGCAGTCATTAATAACAAACACGGACAACTGAAACTCTAAGTCCATTCTATCCGCACGACCTCCTTCACAGTGCCAGTGGTGCAAGGCTCTTTCCGTTAGGTTACCAATGTGCCTCGTCTCAACTAATATCCACGTCCATGGTCTCATGAACTATGCCAAGGATGTCACAGATTGTCCACGATGCCACTCACTATGTCAAGGGAGAAAGATGCTAGAAAGGCGTCCCTCACTCAGCTATCGATGTAATGTCTCCACAGAATATCACTAACGATGCAGGCTAGCTTCTCGGTGGGCGGAAGGTCAACGAAGAGCAGAGAGAGAGAGAATATGAAATGCTGGGAGGACAGACGGGCCACATTCTAAAGAAAGATAACTTGAAGGATACCTTGCTCTCCATAACCATCGCAGTTAAATCGCGGATGTATACCCTTATCACAAAAAGTGTCTTCCAAGCAGAAACTGGCTTTGGAGCCCTCAGCAAGCCTTGTACCGTTGGATGTCATGATGTCATAGTGAGAAAACACCTCCATGCTGTGATAGTGCCTGCCGAAGTTATTGAAATCAGTATTATTATTTCAGTCATTCTGAAGGAAAGTTACTGAAGCCGCATAATAATGATGATGATGATGATGATGATGATGATGATAATAAAAATAAAACTTTAAAAGCGCTTTTGAAAAATAATTTGCTCAGAACGTTTCAGAAATAAAAAAAAAACCAAACCAATGTTAAAGGTATAGTAAACATGTAAACGCTCACCCATTGTATTAAGTGTACATGACAGCGCTACATCTACTATATGATGCATGCACGACAGGGTTACAGCCACTATATGATATGTATATGACAGTGCTACACCCACTAAATGACGTGTAATTAACAGAGTGCACACCCACTGATGACACTGGTGCCATTCCCACTGGCCTCTGGCGAGGACAGGTCTGAAGTCGGCATTGCCACTGTTGTGTACAACGGTAGAAAAACGAAGCAACTTCCGCATTGAATTGGTCCACGCTGTAAAAATGCAATCATCATCATCCTCATCATGCAGAATGACCAATGCTACCAGAAGTAACAGCAGCGATGGTTGTACCTCTATTACTGGAAACAATAGGCCTTTCTCTGAACTACCTGAACTATTACAAACACATTGTGAAGAGCTGGACTGTCGCTTCTTTTCATGAATATTAGAGTAACTTCTATTCATTAGAGTCCCTCGGAATCCACTAACTTCTAATTGAGACCCTTCCTTAAAAAAAGTGGATAGTCCCGTGTTGTTCGGAAACTTTAATTATGATGTGCAGACTCACCTTTGCTTGTGTTTCTGATGACGTAAGCAGAGGAAGACAGACAGTTCTCTTCCAGAGCGCACCTGAGGTAATACAGCGGCCGGTTCTGAAGCATGATGGATTCTTGAAGAGCTCTTAAATTTGGAACAAGATCAGGTAAATCTGAAATAATAAAATGGTATTAGAAAATTCCCCGTTTACTTATAGTATGAACATTATAAATATTAGCAATTAGTAGTATTTAGAAAGGAAGATGTAATGATTTAAGGATATGATCAGGAAGAGTTAAAGCAATGTTTTTGTCACTTCTTGGATATATATTTTACTGTGGGAAAATAATAAATTAGTATGACATATTAGACTGATCAACAAATCTGTAACAAAGAGAAAGAGCAAGCACCCCCCTTTTTTTTTTTTTTTTTTTTTTTTTTTTTAGTCTATGTAGAAAAAATGTGACCAAGCTGAACGTTTCCAAGGGAGGTTAATCGTATTAGTAAATTAAAATATTTCTAGATTATGTCCCTTGCAGCGCGAACCCAGTCGCTCGCTCGATTCAACACTTTTATACCGTTCATTGCTTTATTAAATTTCATAATTATTACAGGTAAGAATTTGCTCTTTAATTAATTTCCAACTCAGAAATGAGTGTCAAATGTCAGAGATAAGTTAAATCGAGTTTCAGTCTCAGAGGTAAGACTAATTAAAATAAAATTATTGCACAAAGATAAAAAAATAGAATTTAGAACATTGAGAATCTGTTATTTTTTAATATCAATAAAATCTCAGTAATAACTGTATACTTAGAAATAAAACATGTAAAAAGAATCAACTTTATATACATAAAATTTGCCCATTCAGCTGAGGACCTTGTGGCCTAATGGATAAGGCGTCGGCCTCCGGAGCCGAAGATTGTGGGTTCGAGTCCCATCAAGGTCGGAAGGCAGTTTTGTTTTTTTTTTCTTCCTCAAATGTGTCCGGTACAATTTTTCTTCCGCGAGTGCTGATTTTATTTCCATGTTTGTCATTTTTTTTTAACAAGAGTGCTAGATTAAAGTATTTGCGTTGTGATAAAAATGCCTTGGTTACTACAGTTGATCGAACCAGAAGTTTTCAAATAGTATACGTTAATGAGAAGGTATATAGGTTATCTGATATTTTTCCTATTTTATGTTGCTCTCCACGTGTATTATATATAAAAATAATCCAATTTAGAGAGAGAGAGAGAGAGAGAGTGATGAGAGAGATGAAGAGGAGAAATAGAAAGAATTATATGCTCACACGAAGCGCAAACGACTCCTGCCAAAGATGTCTTCTTTTTACACTCGTTGCCGTCTGACATGAGGGTCACCCGACAGTCATGGAGCTTCGCCTCTCGTCCTGTGCATTTGAAAGAGAAGTACTTCTTCTCCATATTCTCGCCTCCAAAATAATTTGTCTGCGTGGAAAATATACAAGAGGTGGAGTCATTGTCACGTTCAAGGCAGCCGCCTCGGCAAGCAAAATATTAAAAGAACAACGGAATAAATGAAATGAAGCAGAACACACTCTTTGACCCGGCTGACAGCGTTTGACCTGACCCATAAAACCCATTAGGTCACATTTTGATAAGCTTTGAGTCGATTACTAATTCCAGTCCTAGGGGAAAAAATCCAATCCTCCAGACTGAAATTCGTATCAAAGCTGTAACTCGTTCACCGGTGGGACTTGGTAAATAAATTATCGGATTGACTGCCTCAAAAATAGTTTACAATCTCGACATGAATTCCAGCCCATTGCGAAGCAGATTAAATAATCAAACAGATAGGCTAACCTGAGTACATGTTCTAGAGCTTGACTAGCACCTGTCACACCTGGCTGACGAGCGACAGGCAGGAGGTAACCACTCACCTCAGCCTCGTGGCAGTAGCACTAGGACAGCAGTGGAGGCAAAAGCTGGAGACTCACCTGACCCGCCTGCTTGGCATGGTGCAGATTCATCTGACGACACACCACCATAGTTTCTCGCAGACTCCAAGAATCCCCGCAGATGGTCCCCCAGGCTTTGTCGTCAGTGCTGCTGGCCTCTCTCACCTCCACACGTCCCTCACTGGGGTAGCGACCCCCCATCAGACGCAGCTCCAGTTCCTTGCAGATAAGAACCACGACAAGTGGAGGATATTCACATCAGAGCAAGCACGAGTTTGATCATTAAAATATGAAATAAACCACCATTTGTGGTCTGACAAATTCTGGGCACGAAATGCATGTACTAAGCATGAATGCATACGCTTGTACAGACACGCAATCACACACATAACTAACCGGATGTGCAGGCGAATCAGCCTGTAGCAAAATGGCGTCTTCGGAGGAGAGAGCGGGGCTTTTCAATGTGATGTCCTCTTTAACGTTTGCTTTCTTCAGGTCGACGACCTTAACCGTCAGCTTGGTGGCCGCGTCCACCGCCATTGTTGTGTTCATCAGTGCTGCAGTCGACGTTGTGGGTTGTGCCGTTGTCGTCGTATTTTCTACATTATCCATCGTGGTTTCTTTGGTGGTGATGAAAGGAACTGTCGTTGTTTTAGCGACAGTCATGGTTGCATCTGTCGAAGATTTTGTCGGTTCTGTCGTTGGTGTCAGATGAGATGTGGTGGATGCTGGCGTGGAGGCGGTGGAGGTTGACTGTGTAGTGTTGAGCTGGACAGTGGCATCTGTTTCAGACGCAGTGACATGGAAACCACCAAATGCAGTCCCCCTGGAGGCGGTGGACACCGTCGTCGTCACTGGCGACGGTTCAATCCAATTCGTCTGCGCACCATTGGAAGAACGGTAATCCTCGTCAGCGTCTACAAGACTCAGCGGTTGTAGAAACGGCTTGGTCGACGCCGTGGGCGCTGTCGTTGACGTGGGTATGGCTGTCGTGGCTGTAGCTCTGGTGCCACCTTTGCGCGGCTTGGCGGCAGAGGGTCTGACCCGCTTCTGGCAGACAACACCTGCTGACCGCTTGTCACCTGCGCACCTTTCGCCGACGACGACGTCCAACCCAACGGAGGGACACTGCACGAGCCGCTTCTCCTGACCGCTGCACTGAACCTCCGACAGCCACATTCGTTCTGAAAAACACATGCACAGGCATTATACAAACAAACAAACAAACAAACAAACAAACAAACAAACAAACAAACAAACAAACAAACAAACAAACAAGGAAGTACACACACATTACTGTGGTCTTCTAGAAGTGTCTACAGAGAACGTCAGTTCGTCAGAACTAAGTTAACAACCAGTGCGTCAGGACTCACGTTTGCCAGGTCCAAATTCGCTGCCAGAAGCTGCCCGCACGGCCCCCGGGAAACCCAGTTGTCTGCACACCACGTGGGCGTCGGGCAGTTCCCACAGGTCGTCGCACACCGCCCCCCAGAAGTTGTCGTGAAAGACCAGCACTGTGCCCATGGCTGGACCACGTCCTCCCACCAGCTTCACCTCACCTTCAGCCACCTTGCCACGTGCTGCGCCACCTGTCGCCACCTTCACTCGTCCCTTCGCTAACGTCTTCTTCCCGTGTCGTGCTTTGACAGCCTCTGCCGTGCAAAAGCAACCACAGAGGACCCACACCATGCCAGCCACCACGACCATGTAGGCGAGTCTTCGCAGAGAGGGACGCCTCCAGCTTGACGCAGCCTCCATATTACCTCCTTTCACAGCTGTTCCTGGCTTCCACACAACTGCGCCACTGGCAGCCAAACTATTCCTTAGGAAAAGAAAGAGACTGAAAGAAAAAAAAAAGTAGGTAGAGACAGTCAACAAACACCCGGCAATCCTGAAAGTTCCACAACAAGATCTTGTGAAGTGTCGGCGTCCTTTCAGATCGTGCTCTCAGCTACTGCGCGCGCATCCTCCGGAAGCCCTGAAATTTGTTGGTCGAGGCCAGAAAATTGCTGAGTTTCAAAAACAAGCGTGCGTGCATTTTGGGAGCAAAGCAGGCTAAAAAAATCGCTCCATCCTTTTCGATGCTTCCTCACTCGCTATCAGCTTTAAAAAAACACCAACAACCCCGCCACAGAAAAATCAGGCCACGAGGTCTTGACGCAAAAACTCGATTTTACCATCTGTTGTTAGTTGATATTATTCTTATCGCTGTTGTTGTTGTAGTTGTTGTTGTCTGATATTACTGTTGTGTTCGTTCTTCCTGGTGCTGTTGCCGCTGTTGTTGTCAGTGACGTTACAAGCTGGAACACAGTTGTGATTTGAAGAGAGTGAGAGAGGGAACGAGAAGCAGAAAATCCGTGTGTGGGTGAATGGCTGGCGAGCTGTCTGTTCCTGCACAAAGAAGACGGGAAAGGTTCAGAGCGGAAGTGAAATGACGAGGACATTCAAAGACATCAGAGAGCACGCACACTTGAAGTCAACAATTATCCGTGAAATATTATAGAAACATGAATAATACACATAAAACTAGTGCGAACACACTCCCATGTACTTCCACGCGTAAACACAGAGAGGGAGGAAGAGAAAGAGGGAAAGAGGCACAATGACAATGACAATTCTTTATTTTCGAGAGATAAAGTAAGCAAAAATATATATATATAAATTAAAAGAACCATTTTTCATTTAGCCCTCGCCATTTACAGGGAAAGAATAAGCTACGTTATTAAAGTAATTAAGATATGAAAGAATAGTTAGTAGTAAACATAAGGTCAGAAATATAAATATAGAGAGAGTAAAGGGGTGAGGTAGGGGTTTGGAGGGGGGCGAGGTATCACACTTTTTCAAACCCTCTATAGACTTAGATACCCATTCTCAACAGATATTTGACTACGGAAAGTTCACTGCGCCAGACGGGTATCACACCGCCTCCTCCGGATTCCTCCGCCAGTGCTCTAACCACTCGGCTATTAAATCCTGAACTCTTGGATCTTTCACCGCCATTAGTGACAGCAGACAATAAACAGCACCACAGAGCCAAAATAACCTAACAGGCTTCTAACTAGACTTATGTAGCATGTCAGATGAATAGTTTGGCTGGATGAGAGGTCAAGAAGGGTCACTTCTGAAGACTCTGATCGAGACTTTTGCACGTGTGATTAATCAAAGACCGCGACGATACCCTTTGTCATTTGATTCTCCCTCCAGATATAGTGCGGCGCACGAATCCGAGGTAACTCAGATGAGTGGTGTATAGATTACAATAATGAAATTACCTAATCTCTCTTCTCCCTCAACCCCATAAAATGATCTCGTGCTTTCGAGACTCAGTCTTGTGGTTGATGAGGTCGAATGGGAGGTCAGAGCTTCAAAGCCCGTTTGGACCTTTGACTGGATAACTTTGCCTTCATCTGCTCATCCAACGGCTTTTTTGAAGAAAGTGTGACTTGGTTTATCAGGAAGATAACGGAAACAGAATGATAGGGTGTGCAAGGCCTGCCACATATCGTATCCTAAACACAGTGAACCACTCACACTTACTGTCCCGGTAACTACTAGGTTATAAGAATGATTATGTTCATCAATAGTTTTGTTATTTTACAAATTACTTAAATTTTCACATACAGTAATAGTCACAATTGAGGGTTGGTGTTCAGGACGAGTTTGGCTCAGTGGGTTCTTTTGGTGACAAAAGCTATATAGCGAAAATAGCTATTTAGTGATGTATTCAATAACACTACTCTGTCCTGTCCACTTTAGTTCCAGCTTCTGTTCCCTTTCGAGGGCAAAAAGTTGGTTAAATGGCCACTCGAACAAGAAATAATTGTTTTGAAACATGTCTGTCTTAGTGAACAATAAGGAAAAATTACTATGGACACTTTAGTGGAGAGCAATTAGCCGTTAGCGTCTAATAATTGTTTTGTAAATGTTTAGAGTAGCAAGAAGTGATTACACCGTTAGTTGCACTTTTGAGGACATTAGTAAACATAAAAAAGTACATTACAGGAAAAATACTAGTATGGCTACTTTAGTGGACATTAATTAACTTTCAGTGTATAATAACTACATTCTAACATAAATAATCACATTATAAAATGTTCCCGTTAGTGGGACGTAGTTGCACCATAAACTGCCCTTTTGAAAACAGCAAACTTTCACAAAAAGAAACCGAAGTGCACTACTGTACAAGGGGGGGGGGGAAGAAACAGATGGAATAGGAGAAGATGTGTAGATCATCGCGCACGTCAACACAAACACAGAATCCTGGATGAAGACTTCTGCGAACTACAGTGCTTCCTCTCCTCCTTCCATCGTCGCGCGCAGATACCCACGCAGGCTGGCGAGCACAGAGTGTGATGGCGCCTCACTCCGCGAGAAAAGCTGTGTTTAGACCTGTTTGTGGACGGCTGAAGGCCACGTCAACAAGTAGTTGCTAGCAGGCAGGAGGAGCGGGAGGCGAACGCCGACGCGGAAAGAAGGTGCTAGAGGCCCCGCTACCCCATCCCAGCCCCTCCCACACCGCCCCGACTCCTTTCTCTCGCACTTCCTTGCACCGCTAGATGCCCGGATTACACTTTGTCTAGTAGCTTCCTCTCTCTCCCTGAACACACGCACGTACACATATTTACATGAACACACATCTACATATTATGTTCTATCAAATGTTCAACTGTCACCTTTACTCGCCATTCAGCAGTCTCGGCCATGCTGAAGACAACAGAACGGCTGTCCGAGGACAAGAAATATAACATATATGAACGCCGGCAGAGGGAATAAAACAAACAATTTTGATTGAAATGGGTTCAAAAGGTCACAGTTGTATTCACTGCCTCCATCTCTCTATCACATGATAAAAGAGGTCACTGACATAATGTAAGTCTCAATAACGCATATAAACAACAAAAAAAAAAAATAAAAATAAAAATAAAAAAATAATTTAAAAAATCGGCTTCCTTTAAGGATGTTTTCGTTCTTCCACAATACTGGAAGTCAAGTATGAAGACTAACGAATTGAGATTGTAAGGAATTATTTGACTCGCAATCGTCTGGGAGTTGGCGGTGGGAGAGCAGAGAAAATGAAACTAAGGCTAAGGGTGTCTGGCCACAGTCATTTAGAATCAGATATGACACCATGAACTACACTTTTAACATTTTTTTTACATGTTTAAGCGGCGCTAAAGATGAAGCGTCGATCAAGCATTCCCCGACTTTGATTTGAAGAAGCTGCGAGAAGAACTAAGCGGTAGTCCAAGTCGAAAGTTGGAGGCAAATTCACGCACTTGTCGGACTGTGATGTAGACACCCTCGCTAGAAACATCAAAGATGTGCTACTGTCAGCAGCCAGGAAGTGCTAGAGCGTCAAAAGAAGAAGAAACAACCCTGGGTCACGAAGGACATTCTTGACCTCTGTGACCAGAGGACGTGAATAGAGAAAGGAAACACAAATTAGCGAATTTTGTCATCAGGAAATGGATGAAGGGAGCTAGAGAGAAGTGGATAGAAGGATATTAAGGAGGGAATTGCATGATGTGATCGCAGACGACCTGCTGTACTCAACCGATGGACTGAATTTTGCAAAGACCACTCCAACTTCCAGCTGAAAATAGACGCTACCATCCTTCAAAACAGCCAGACTAGAATTAGCGATCCTGAAGACCTACAAATCCTACAGGAAGAGGTCAAAGAGCGACTGGTGTTCACAACTTCCCAGCTGAGCTCCTCAAGCAAAGTGGGGATGAAACAACAAAGGCCATCACTTCTCTGTGCCAAGCAATCTTTTTGGAGATCATCGTTCGTGAAACCCTCTACGACCATCACACATCCATTTCCTTTTTTGGATAAATCATTTGCAACCTATATCCTTCTAATCAATCTTCGACACCAGACATAATAACTAGCTAATTATCTGTTGTCACGTGTCATTATCCTGTCACTAAATCTTCATCATAGCATCCTGTAACCAAACATCTGATGTCTGGCAGACTGTTGTCTCCCTAGTAACCGGGTTTCTTGACACTGTTGTACACCCACAACAGCAAGGCGTCAACGTCTGCAACGTCAGCTTAAAAACTTTCTCCTCTCTCTAGAAACTTTCCTTCTCAGCTGTTCGGAGGCTGAAAATCGACACAACCAGATACCAGACATTTGCGCCACAAGTCCCCCCGACACACACTTAAACAAATAGCAAAAAAATGCCTCTGACAAGGAAAGTGGGTAAATTCCTTTCCCCAGTCGTGAAAAGAGTTCAAAGGTCGTAATCTGACACCAGTCTTGGAGAAGGAAGCCAAGCTATGAGCCAAAGCAAGGGGGACGGCGACAGAGTGTGAACAGACTCTCGAGGCAGCAACTGCTGCAGGTCAGCCTGTCCCGGAGCCCAACAATCCAACCTTTAACGGGGTGAGACAATGTCACAACGACAAGCATATGTTCACAATGGACCACTTACCACCTTTGGCTCTGGTACAAAGTTGGACGTTGGCCTACGAAGTACAATTCCTTAGTTCCTGGCTTCTTCTTTTTATCTTTTTTTAAAAATGTTCACAACGATGTCCTGTTGTCAGATGATGAAGTAGTCCTGGATAAGCTGACATTTTGATTTTTGATTTTATCCACAGAAAGGGGTTCGTCAACACCAGCACCTTGTGGGTAACTCAACTCAGCAAGTGCTGATCTAGTACTTATCCAGCCCTGCCCTCAGCTTCCGTTGGCAGCTCGACCAACAAAAGGCTGGCACCGCATACGTCGGCCACTTCGGCAAGAAATGCCTGGAGCCGCTCGCCCGAGTGGCGACGCTTGGCTCGTGGTTGAGCACTGTGTGTGTGTGGGTGGATGGATGGGTGGATAGGTGTGCAGCTGATAGAGGGAAGAATGTGGGGGTGTGTATCCTGTGTGTGTGTCTCTGGGTGCTCGACGCTGACACCCGTAGCAACAGAAGGCGCGGATCCTGTTTGTCGCTGCATCTTTGGAAACTGTGGAGCACGCCCGCATCCACATGGCCCCACGGCAACCCTCTCTCACACAAACATTGCATGGTTTTCGTCAGTTCAACCTCCCAAAGTCGACACCGCCCTTAAAGAATTCTAATTAAGAATGACAATAGTTTATTTATAGTTAAATGTATTGGGGGTCACTCTAGTGCAGAGGCAGGAAAACTTTCCTCTTTCCGTACATCAGTCCCCCCTGTCTGTTCATTTAAGCAGAAATATTTTCAGTTATAAGCAAGATTTTAAAAATCCACGTCTTTTATTTCTCGTTGAAAATAAATCATTCAACCAAAAGAAAACATACAAAAAGCCTCTGGACGACCTCAAGCAGAGACAGTCAGTCACAGAATAACGAGCCACCAAGAACAGTCCTAGTTACCAGCTTTGTTTGGAAGGACAACTGAAAACCGGAAGTTGCTGAAGCAGGTCACAAGGGTTTGCGAGGGGAAACTTTCTGATCAGCTATATAAACATGATCGAAGTGTGAAAGGCTGATAACATTTAAAGGTGTACTGGGATGGATCATTTATTTCTGATGTGGGTAAAGCTCGGTGCAAGATACTAACTTTCCAAAATATGGAAGAACACGTCACTTCCGTTCTCGAAACTCAGCACAGAAAGCGACCAACAACATAAACGTCAGGATTGCACAAGAGTAAATTAACATCCTCAAGGTCTCAGCCAGGAGGAAAGCTGAGACCATAATAATAATTAGAGTACACAAGTACAGTCACCGTTTGTATCTCGTTGTTGAGAAAGATGTTTGTAGGCGCCTGTCTTCAGAACGGAACAGGGTGATCTCGCACTGAGCTTTATCAAGTCACAAGAAAACAACGGAATCTCACTAGAAAAGGGTCAAACTCACTAATTAGGGGTGGGTATAAAAAACACACAAAAATGGGAAATGTATGGGACCAGGATCGAGTCACTCACCTAGACGTTAGACAGATTTCTCGAAGTCGAGACCCTTTCAACTGGAAACTTTCTGGCATGAGCGAAAGATGTCGGAAGGCATTCATCTTAAATTTACAAGAATTGTTCCACTGCAGTCTGGGGTCTCTTTGACAATGAAATCGGCCTGCAGTGCTCAGAAGTATTTAAACGGGTGTACGATCTAGTTTACAGATGGGAAATGATAACTAAGAGTGTTCAGAAAAAAATAATGAAGCGAATGAAATGAAGAAATGAAAGAGTTAGTGGCTATTTCATATAAAGCAGTAACGTATAGATATATATACACACACACACTACACTCACATAAAGCACACACACACACACATACACTGCCTGGTTTTCGTCAGCCCAGTCTCCCATTATCGACGACGACGGTGAGGAATGTATTGGAGTCCTCCTAGTGCCACAAGAGCATGGTTCCAGACCTGACAGGCCCCCAGGATGTGAAAGGCAATTAATATCGTCTGCTTTCCCCTAGAATATTTTTTTAACGAGATGCTGGAATCAGACTAGTGGTGTGCCTGGCGGGAGTTTGCAAAAGTTGCTGATGTTACAAGAATAACCGGAGGCTCAATCCCCCGCGGGTATGAAGCTTATTAAACTGCGGATTCTCGTGCTCCACTCTGCAGCAAAGGTCACGAGCCTGCTTTCTTTACTGATAAAAGATTGCTCTAAATCGTGACACTAAAAAGTACAGAAAAGCGGGGAAAAAATGCGAAAGACACAAATGAGAAAGATAATGAATGGGAGAAGAAGGAAGAAAATGACTGCAAGTCTGCACGTAGGCAAGTTCAACGCGTTTTCCAGATTGGGTGCACAAGAAGGAGGTTAAGCTGGTTCTCAAAGGCACAAAGCGATGATAATAATGATGATGATGATGATGATGATTATTATTATTATTTAAGAGCAGTCTAGAGCACATTATCTCCCTCATTACATTTGCTCAGTGAACTTCACAAAAGAGTTCAAGACATAATAATGGGAGGAATTAGGGTAAAATAATCATATCAATACAAGCTTATGTATGTATTCAGAGGACTGGTTACTCAAGCCCAAATAAATAAAAAATGGTTTATATATAATTTACAATTTGTAAGCTTTGCACGTCAGCGTGAAAGTGTACACGTGTCCACGTATATCTATATGCATGAGTTGTATCTAATCACGTGGCTCTCTCTCTCACACAGACATATGAGAGAGGGAGAGAGAGGGGTGGAGAGATGAAGGGGTGGGACTAGGCCTATATAGAGAGCTATATTTAGATCTCTACAACAGGATGGGCGTGGCAGTAGAATTGAGTTATTCTCGAAGCAACGATGAGAGGCAGGGGCGGGGCTGACGACGATTCACGTGAGGAAAGAGTTCACCTTATTCCATTCTCGCACCCTCCCCTACTTCCCCGCCCCCACATCCTCCCGCTGAACGCCCTTGCAGCCCATCTGTGGCTGACTACCTGATCACAACACAGGTGCGCCAGCCCGGAAGACCTTTAGGCGCTGCCACGCACGTGCGGTGCAACAAGAGTGCACACCTCGCAGATCCCTCCACGTCCGCCACCACCTCTGTGCAAGGTGGCACTCGCCGCCAGGAAATTCTCGACATTTCCGAGACCACGTGATCGGGAGGTTAAAGGTCGGCTCACATTTCATCCTCCTCTCTTTGCCTACCTTGCAGTTGGGGCTGGATGATGTCATTTTAGAAAACGCATTGCAAGGCTCATGGCAATAAATGGGTTTCGATTGTAGACTAGAACTTTCGTGATACTGTTTCTAATACTATTAAGCTCTAATATACTTTTAATTATTATAGTACTTTGTTAATAACCGTGAGACGTACCTTCAGTGTCAGATCGTTCAAAGGGTTATTAAAATATACCATTACAAACGAATATGAACAAACAAAATCCATATTTATTTTATAATTATCGTAATTAAAATCGTCATTAATTTAACCAACCCTGACCAGATAACCGGCAACCTCTACCATTGTTTAACTGCCTTACTGTGACCTCAGCTCCACTGGAAGGGAAAGTCTGAAGCACTCAAGCAAACATGGACATAAAACAGCCCATTCATAATCAAAGAAAACCTTTTAGCCAGATATGTATGGTATCGAACGAGAAAAAGTAACTTGTTTTACTTTAATTTCATGATTGAAGTACTGTCCTGTGCACATTATGCCAAAGGTTTTGAATCTCATTAAAAACAAATGTGCTGACAAGAATATACAACGAGGCAAAGTTGACAAGAAAGAAAGAAGACAGAGAGAGAGAGGTGTGTCATGATTACAAACTACAGTTAGACTGATGTAAGGGCTTGGCATTCAGACCTCTTGAGCAAGTTGACAGATTCTGATGCACAGCAGATGCCGCAGACATTAAACATGCAGCGGGCAGCAGCAGCGTGCGGCGTTGTCTGTGTTGTGAGTGTTGCCCCCGCGCACCACGAGGTGAGGGCGAGATTGTGCGTGGGCTGAGTGGCACTCGAATGTTGGGACGGAAATCCCATCTACTCATCATTTGAGCATTCCTTATCTCTTCCCTCGCCTCTTCTTTTCCTCTTTCTCTCCCATGTTTCTCGTCTCTCTCATCGCCCTTTCCTATGTGCGTCACTTTGTCCTCCACTCCTTCCCATCTCCTCCCTGTCTCGTCTGAATTCATGTTTTGACTAAAGACCGTTAGATTGCTGCCAACACCTTGTCGCAGGCATAAAGATGCCAGTCTCAGCGACTAATTAGCATTCTCTAAACACAGGTTGACAGCCCGGACCTGTATACAGAAACAGTTTAGACATACAGGGGTGTAGAGTCTTGATAGCAAAAGTAAAAGAAAAAGCAAGACAAATAGTGATTCATTTGCAACCCGGCAGTTTGACAATACTTGATTCAGATTGTCAGAATTCATTATTTTAGCCCAAATTATTATTTCCCTGGTCAAGCTGTGTGCCGACGTGTTTAACAATAACAATAACAACCGACTTTTTCAGTCCCAATGGGCAATTTAAATGGGAGGTGTGCTCTGTTTGCAATTTTAAAAAATGTGTTTCCCCTACAACTGGAATGTAAAGAAGAAAGAGGATGTTGATGTTTGGAGACTTGTGTCCTTTCAACAAAGAATTTCCCTCAATGTAATCTTCAGCTAAATAAAAATAAGTCTTGCACGCACTTTTACATTAGTCACGAAGGAAGAATGCGATGTTGATGTTTACGCAAAAACCGTTGGCCCCAAGGCTGGCGTTTAACAGGCGGAGTAGCAGGAGGTTAATGTCAGGAAACCCTCTTCAGAGCAGAGAAAGACAGTAAAAGACGACTTTAATTCATAGGCGCTGTAAACACAAGCAAAAGCATTTTGTCTCAGCAATTCACTGCCATTCCACGCATGTCAAAGCCTGTTGCCACCATTGCAGCCTGTACGTGAAGGATACAAGAACACACACACTTTCTCTCTCTCTTTCCCACCCTCCTTCTTTTTCAAAGCAGAGCGATTCAGGGGTTGGTGATTTAAGTGACTGGGAATGGGGAACGCAAAAGAAGGGAATAAAGGTGAATGGATGTGCACCTAAAGCGAGATAACTCACTCTTTACAAATTATCACCCTTTCAGCCTCAAATCTTCATGGAAATCTTCAGACTCAGGGTCGACGTGATATTTATCTAACAAGATTTAAACGAACGAGCGAACGTGACCTGATCATTGTACCTTGACCTGTAACCCCTTCAAGATACCAAAGCTACAAATTTTGGATTGAAGTCAAAAGGGTTAAGGCTTCGAAGACTTAAAAATTGAAAAATAAAGGAATGAACAAACAAGCATAAAAACATTAAACTTGTTTCGGCAACACCAGAGGAAAAGCAAGTCGAGAAATCACATCAAAGGATCAACAACATCTGATGAAATGTGTTCTCCGTTCCCTCACCTCAACCTCCCCACCTCCCCCCTGGCGACACACCTTCCAATTTTTGTCTAGATCGCTGCTATATTCACTCTCATGTCCTTGTAGGAGTGCAGGTCAGAATGGAAGCCCGACATCCGCTTCACGTAGCCCTCGGACCTGCCGGTGATCATGGCCATGTCCACCTGGAAACGTGGGTTACGTTCGTACGTCGTGCCGTACGTCGACGTCTCGGCGCGGGAGTCGAAGATGCTGGTCGCCGCGCGCACGAACTCGGGCTTCGTCGTCGCCGTGCGGCGGCCGTAGAAGATGTCGTCTGAAGACAAGGCCAGGGAGTACTGTTCGTTGCCCCGTAGCGGGATCTTGTCGATGGCGAACGTCACCTGGTGCGTGCTGAGGTTGTACTCGTCGCCGTGGGTCAGGTACGTCACGTACACGTCACGGATGGTGAAGTAACGCTGGGCGGTGTCCTCCCTGGAGCCGGTGACGTCAATGAAGGTCACGCCCCCGGTGCCTATGACCTGGTCAAGTGAGAGATAAACAAAGAAAGAATCGTGAAGGTGTAAAATTCCACGTATAATTCGATATATATATATTGTATATTTTCAGATTAGAGGACGTTTAGTGCTTGGGCAGTGCCAGCGAAAAATGAACAGAAAGACACGTACGTGATAGTAGCGTTTTCTTTTGATGATGATTAGATGATGATTTTTTTTTTTAGGGAAATTCTTCAGTTATTTACCCGCTGTCATACGAATCTCACAACGAACGCCAAGACTTAGTTCATAAAAAAAAGTCCTGTCCTGTTGACCCTACTGACCTTAGCGACCGCAGCCGTGGTGCCGACGTTGGTGATGGCTAACGCCGTGTCTTCATCCACTCCGAACCCCCATCCGGTACCCTTGCTCTCCCCCCGAGTGTCGCTTAGCAACCGAATTAGCCGCCCCTCTCTGCCGCGGTCTCTGAAAGACACCAGCGTTGTCGCATCATGTCAGCGCCACCTAGCTTTCCAAAACTTTTATAAACAAGTTAAAACAAGATTTAGTTCAGCCAGTCTGCAAGCATTTCTGTAACACGAGGGCCTTACAGTGTTTATTAACAACACATGCTGCCAATGTCAAAAACTCAGTCAGCTCTACAAACTTTCTTTCATGACGCCGCTACCATCAATGGGTTGCCTTCATCATCATCATGGTGGTCGTCAGCATCGTCAATGTTAAGCATTAAGTCCCATAAATCACATTCAAGTTCACGATTCATTCATATAAGCATAGTCTCGCTCAAGAAATTTCTGAAAAACGTTCTTTCTCGGTTCGACCGACCTTAGTATGCAAACACATTTTATGCCCTTACAATGGTTTCTCACTTTTGCAGAGTTTGCTGAATGAAAGCGCTGTGCAAACCATCAGACACAAATTCGCCGGCAAAGTTCAACTCATTAAAAAAGCGCTCTCTCTGACAAACACGCTCACACAGATCTTATTTTTTTCCCATCGGGGGCAGGAGGGGCTGCAGTAACACGAACGAAGACCGGTTTCCTGTTACACGACCATCAACGGTGTGACAAGAACCGCGCCCTTTGCTCTTTGCCCTTTGGCAGTACTTCATTAAGCTCAGCGCCGAAGTCTGCACCGCCTGCACCCAGGCTGTAGTCGGGAGGAAGGGTGGCTGGGGAAGAGGAAAATGTTCCGGAAGGAAATTTACTTCGGAACAAGATTCTGTATGCAATTATTTTTTAGGGGTGGGAGGAGCTGTTTCTTCTCTTGGAGTGAAGTCTCCTGCTCTGAGTTCCTGTAGTCAAAGAAGAAAGGAGGGGAGAGAAGACCACTACCACCTCAGGGCTGATCCGGTGGGAGGTGCGTGTGACCGTGGGATCTACATGTGTTGGACTGTGTGATGTATTAAAATGTGCTACGTGCACGTATAAAGTCCACCGCACGAAATTATTAACAAATGTCCACACATTAGTTTGTTTCATGTATACTTATTAGAGTATATAACTGCAGCTGTTCTCTTTAACGCAGCTGAGTATTCCAAGTGAGGAAAAAATAACAACCGAAGATTAAAAAGACTAGGAACGCTCTCAGGTAAGGTGAAAAACTTTCAAAAAATAAATTGTTCTAAAATGGGAGGTAAGCAAGAAGAAAAATGTAACGGCGGAATGTTACAGCCGACAGCCGATTATCTTTGGATACTGTGGAATTCTGTCTCCACAGAAGTGTTTTGCTTGCGATTCTTTTTAGCCTGTGAGAGATAGTGAATGTTTGTTATTCACGTTGGGGCAACAAAACTCGTATCCTCCCGCCCAGCACGAGACTCACGCGAAGTGCGTGTCAATGACGTAGCCATCCAGGAAGCCGATGCCACCCTGAGGATTGTAGGTCAGGTCAGAAGATTGGTGGGAGCTTGTCAGGGAACCCCAGCGCAGGCCTTCCCAACTGACACCACCTGAAAAATGATGATAATAATAATAACAACAATAATAAAATAATATTACATTCATGCGTGTATGTGAGATCTGCATTCCTACACAGCATATCTGTGAGCTGCACGAATCTCCAGGTGGCTCTATTCCCATTCCGTCTGGAACAGCCATTCCCGATAAGACTTGTGGTTGTCACGAAAGTCATGTAAGTGACTGTAAGTATTTCGGACTCTGCTCAAGATAAGATTGTAACGAGTGCGCTGGGGAGTTGGGGGAGCTACCCTGAGGTTCACTTGGACTCATTTGTGACAGTGAAAGCGAACGTGATAGGACGTGAAGCAATGTTCACACGTTGCCAACGTATTACCGGTCGTGCCGCTCACGTGCGTACACATTGTCAGCTCGTGCACGGTCAGCACCGGCAGCAATTTGTCCGTGTACTTTCTGTTAGGGGAGGAGAAGTTGGGGGGTAGATAGATGTGTACAGGTATACACATCCCGCTTAGAACAAAATAACTTTACGTGCTCATTGCATCTCACGTAGTTTGCAAATAAAGGAGTAGAAGACTTCAACGTACATTGTAGTACTAAGTAGTCTCATTTAGTTTTCCGTCTACACTTCACCGTTTCCTTTTTTTTCCCCGGCCATCTTCGAAGAATAACAGAATTCAATATCTTAAAAGCTGATTAACGGAGATAACCCGTAACCTCAAGACAAAATAAAACAAAAGCACAAGACAAACCAAGAACTATGACACAAGAAAGCTGATCTGGAGGAGGGCAGGAGGGTGGGTACAAGGTCACCAGCAAAGTGGAAGAAAGTCCAAGAAAAGGAACATAGATTAAACTGGAACTCTCGTTTGCTCCTGATTATATAACAGCAGAAGATAAGGCCACGTGACCGACCCGTTACCATGACGGCAGACGGCATGCAGGCAGCACCAGCGCTGGAGCCGGACGCCACGGCCCCCGCCTCGTACCGCTCCCTGATGGCGGTTAGCACAGGTGTCTCCCGACGGTCAGCCGTATACATCCTGTTACAACAGAGTCCAACATATCTGTGTACATCCCGTTACAACATGGTCCAGCATATCCGTATACATCCTGTTACAATATGTGGTCCAACATGTCTGTGTAATCATGTTACAATGTGGTCCAACATGTCAGTATAAATCATGTTACAACATCTGGCTACCTCTTCTGCTCACATAGTCTAGACACATTTTGTGACATGTTGAAATACTTCTGCACAGATTCTCTTACAACATCGGACAACATGTTACAATACATACATGTTTCTGTACATTATTAGAACTTCAGGAAACATGTCTGTGCACATTCATGTTACATAGGGCAGCACTTATGTATACATTCTGTTACAACATGGGGCAGCATGTCCGGGTACATACTGTTTCAATACAAGGCAACATCCTATTACGTACACCGACATGGTTGTGAACATTAGGTGGAATACATGCCTACACCATGTCTGTGTATACTTCGTTCTTTATAACAAAACTTTGTATATTCGCCATGTGGGCGTTCAGATCCCAAATAGGTTGTCTTACGATTATAGTAACTGAGCTTTGGTTGGTTAGCCCTTCCCCATGAACAAGGGCCTCGTCGAAAGAGTTCCTTAGTGTGCCTAGGGCAAGATCTGGTCCATAATCGTGTATGTCTGGCAGTTTATTACTGCCCTACTTGACTCCTCCCTGACAGATTGACTCATCGCACGCACGCAAAGTAAATCAGAAAATCTTAACAGGGAAGATGTCTGGAATCGGGGAAACGCTGTTGAGATAAGAAACAGAAAACGGATGGGAGGACAGGACCTCAGATTTCTCGTTTGGAAAGTTTATCAGGATAATCGAGCTTCGCTGATTGGCCCTGCCAAACGGTTTTCGACCAAAGGCTCTCTATCGAAGAAGAAAAAGCATCTGTTCTTCACAAATGGTGGGAATATCCTGTCGTAAACCCTCAACATTTTCTAAATGTATCCTCTCATTACCCCCTTCCTAGAAACAGCTACATAAATAAAAAAAAATATCTTTCTCATAGAGTATTGCAAAACATTCAGAATCTAAAATTAAAACCCTCTGAATTTAAGACGAATGAAACTATTTACCTTTAAAAACAATTAACCTCATTCATTAAAAATCCCTTGACCTTCTATAGTCCAAATCCTTGTTTTTTGACATGACCTCTCTTTCGGCCGCATAACCCAAGTTTCTTCTTGCCCTTGCCCCGCCTAGAACACCTGTCAACTTCCAGGAACTCTTGTACTCACGACTGCACGACCCGGGACTGATCCCCGCCGCTGAAGAAGAATCCGGTCATCGTGCGCACCACAGCCACCAGCGCAGGGTCATAGGCCGCGGACAAGTTGTTGACGCTGACGTGGATGTGGGCCACCGAGGCGGCGCCGTAGAAGTTGATGAAGAGGTCCTGGTAGTATGAGAAGGAGTCGGCGGGGTCAGCAGAGGGCGCCGTCACGATGCCTATACGGGCCTGACCTCGGCCTCCCTGCAGGACAGACCAGTTCACAATAAGGTCAGGGTTCACTAGGAAACATTCGGCAAACTCACACGGACAGCAGAACTCTCGCACAAACTCTTAAACTCTAGCGCAAACTTTCGAGAGAGAATAGACAAATAAATAAATGAGCGAACAAGCGAACGAATGAATTTTTGAGAGGGCGAGAGAAAAATTCCAAAGAAAGCTCTCTCTTCGTCTGGACTTTCGAAGCCGAGGCATATCTTACAAACATAAAATGTAATATTACATTTCCATTACTTGTTTACTAATTATGACAATAGATGGATCTATTGCTATCACTCATTTACAAATGCTGCAGAATGTATAAGCAAATGTACAAACCTCAAGAAAAAAAAATAGAAGAGAAAAATAAGATAAAGAAAGTAAAAGAAAAAAACCCCAAAAGCAAAGAACAAATAAAAAGGAGGGAATGAAAAAAAAGAAAGGAAGGAAACAACAAAAAAGAAAGAAAAAAATCGAAACAAAGACAAATAAATCAAAAACAAACAAACAAAACCCCCAAACAAACGTGCATTAAAAAAGAGAGAAGAGACCCGATACTCACCGCCATCAGAACGATAGTGTTATAAACTTCGGCATTCATCTCGTCCAGCCCACCTCCCACTAGCACCAGGCTTTTCCCGCGGACTCCTCCAACCACTAAAGTGGACACAACGAGCAGGAGGGAGGCTGCTGCAGTACACAGCGACCTCCGACACGCGCTGGCGCTGACCAGGTGAGCCATTGTCCTGAGTCTTGTAGTCTGCACCAGACCCTGGCGTTACCAACTGATCGTCTCTGAACGCTCTGATGACTTATATAACCGATGTTTTTTTTTTTTTTTTTCTGGGCAGTAAATGAAAGTAAGCTAATACGTGGTCTGGCACAAAAGTAATAGAGGATGACTGTCGGTGCGCATGACGGAGATGAGGTCAGAGTGACAACAGTTGTCCAATCAGTGAGAGTTACCTTTGTTCTGGGAGTATTTTTTTCCCCTTAAATTTCGGGTTAGGTTATAGCGTTCAGAGTAGCAATAAGGGTAGGGGAAGGTTATGTTTAGGTTTTTAGTGGGGAGGTTTACGGTTAGAGATAGGGTACTGACTGGCGAAGAACCAGACGAAGTGACTTCAGGTACAATCAGAAAGCGTTGCCTTATGATGTAAACTTACAGTCGAGTTTTCGATATTTTTACCTGTCATGTTAGTCTTAGATTGACTTTTACAAGTAGCGTAGCAGTTACAAAAAAACGTGTTATTTAAGTTTCTGTCTACCTACTGCTTTTTTAAAGTTAAGGTCACCATACATTAATGTTGGAAAATGAACATGATTGTAAATGCGAAATTCTGACAATAATAGGTGACTTATGAGCTTCTAACATGTTTTGAATGTGGATGTTGATGAGTAGTTGTTGGATTGTGATAAGATATGGTAGAGGTATTTAGTATTTTAAATATAAATATACCATTCTATCTTTTTCTGCTGATTAAAGTTAAGAATATCAAAGGTTAGGCGTTCCCGATCTTTGAGATTTATAAATAGAAATAATGATATATTTTCCTATTGGTTTTTTTCGATCGTTGACTTTTATACAGCTATGTTGACTGACTGTTACTGTCCGCGCACAGTCTAGGCTATCAACAAGTGAAAAGTCTGTGTAAAGTTACAAGGAACAGTACTTAGAATTATGTAGGTCACTTTTTTTGGTCTGAGTTCTTTGTCCTCTCTGATTTCAATCTTATCCATATCTGTTCAACAGTCTAGCAAAGGAACTTACATTTTGAAAGACAACGAAGAAAAAAAAAAAATCAAGGGAAGTAAATCCTTAGGCCTTGCTTTTATATATTTGTAAGAGTTGTTACCCTTGTAAGGCTAAGGTCCGCTGGCGGCCAGGGCGTGGAGTCCAGTTTTGTTATAGCTTTGAACACATTATGTCAAGGCATACATTTATTCTCACCTGCACCAGAATGCGCAGAGAATATGTGGTGCACCTGCACATTTGATGCCCCAACAAGATTCGGCAATCAAAAAGCACAGGTTTCAGTGGTTTCAATGTGTGTGTACATGAGATGGGGAGCCAGTAATCACAATCAGGGCCTGTTGCAACTCCCTACTGCAGCCAGGGCCGTGCTTAGGGGCAGGCGGACGAGGCATCTGCCTAGGGCCCCGCGCTTTTGATTGATATGTGACTTTAGATCCCAACTAAAACCGTGTGATCGTGGCGTGAGGGCCCCGCACATGCCCTTTGCCTCGGGCCCCGCGGGGGCTAAGAACTGGCCTGACTGCAGCTATTAATTAGAAACGCATAATGCTGTTTCTTATATTTTTTTCTTCAACAAGAAAAATAAATCATTTTATCCCATAAGTTCAGTTTTAAAGCGATCACACTTAGCTCTCACAAACCCACACAAAGATCTAGCGATCTTCCATCATTCACTTTTTTTAAAAAATCGGTTTCGTTATTATCGACACTACGGCCTCTACTTTTAAAATTAACAAGCCTATGTTACACATTATCTGCCATTACTTGTCATTCCAGCAGGCTTCAAAATTTTCAATCTCCTGCCATTATCTTAGCTATTAAAGGTAGACTGCCAGAGTTAGAGTACTTTTGTAAGCAGAGTTTACCTCTAGCACCAGGATGGTTAAGCCATTGGAGGTTTTTCAGTCGCCCTGGGACCGATCTATCAAGTCCAACATGTTACCAGTGGCGGACTGGTCAGTCGGCAATTTGGATAATGCCCGGTGGGCCGATTTTGTTGAAAAGAATAACATTATAGACCTATTTTAGTGAGAAGGGCCGCTGTGTAAATAATTCCCGGGCCGCTTTAAAGCTCCAGTCCGCACGTGCATGTTACCCATGTCAATAAAACAGTTTAATCATCTTCGATTTTTTGCAAAGGTAGGTGGGGAAAAAAGTTAAAATAAGCACTAAATCATCTATCAGGTGTCCCGATTACCTTAGCGAGACCTTGCAGTGCTTGCCATTCTGGTGTTGTCGGTAGATGTGTATGTCACGTCTTCACAGCACATGTGTGCGTGTCCTGTACAGCCCCGTACAGCTGCCACTGCTATTAACATAGTACCTCGGGCTCTTATTTTAATCGCAATCCCTATTAAGTACAGTCAATTATCATTCTCCCAATTAACCAGCTGAATAAGAATTCTCAAGGCAGATCACACGTTAGTTATCTTAAGTTTGCATTTACAATTTGTCAATATCAGTGAGCACAGAAGAAAAATATACTAGATCTGTAAATGCATTAAAAGAAAAAAAGTTAGGGAAGACAAACATGCAAAGAGAAATAAAAGTGTGAAGAACGCTTTTACAACCATTTACGTGAGAGTAATGACAAATTAATTCACCCACATCCCATCTCCTCACATTTTTACTCCCCAGAGCCACCACCCCAGCCCTCACCCGCACGAGGGCATAACATTGTCGTCCAGGTGTTTTTTTGCGGATGCGCTGGCATGAAATAGCCATGGGCAGAAGGGAGGAACACCGTCGATATGACACCAGCTTGAGGAAAACAGGGAAGAAAACAGGAGGGCGAAATAAGGCTTTATCACGGTGAGAGATCGTCAGACTAACCAATTTATTGAAACAATAACGAAGTCCAGACACAAACGTACTTTTGTAACGGATGCAGGTACGGGTCACCTGATCCTGGGAGTCCCACCCCGCATGCCCCTTTTCGTCTGCGCATGAGTAATGGATGATAAGCCTAACGCTGACCAAATCCTAAGTGGGAGGGTGGGGAGAAGGGAAGATGATAAAACGTCTTAAAAAAAATGCGTTACTATCATCAACAAACGTCCTACCTGCACCTTTGCCCTCATTACAATTTTGTGCGGATTCCATACGGCTACACTATCGTGCGAAGAGAAAGATAAATAAGGAGGTGTGTGAATAATTCACAACAAATACATAGTACACACCTTTAAATTGCAACGTGGAAGACAGGGTATGGGGTGGGGTGGGGAATGAGAAGTGAGGGGACAGTGAAGCAGATCCCGCGCAACGCTCAACATGTGAAAGACGACAGCGACAGGTATAATTAGCATGTAGACGATGTAGTGATACTGAGGTAACACACTTTGAAGCAGCCCCAAAACACTGGCGAACCCTTAGTCTTTAAGCCAGGTAAAAAGACCGGTGACAGGCGTCCCATGTGTTCTCACAGTTAACTAAGTAAGTACATAAACCGCAACACTTACTCCGTCTTCCGCTGCCTTTCTCTCCCTCCTATCTTGGTGACTGAGGGTAGTTGCAAACTGATTCACAATCACCCTCCCAAACATGCAAAGCCTTGTAGACACAAATAACACCTTTGAAAGACACTCACTAGTTTCACTCAACGCCTGTCTTGTCTAGCAGCGCTCATATACCGCAACAGAAAACATCCTCCTTGCAAAATCACTTTCTTTCTGGGAAAGGGGCAGGTGATCTGAGGTCAAAGGTTGTATATATATATATGTGGCTCAAAGAGTCCTATATCCTAGTTGGATACACTTTCTGGCTCTTGAATGGAGCTCTGTTCAACATCTGTCTGCCGTTGATGATGCCGTACGCGTTGAGATGGTAGATGTAGAACTCCAAGACCAGCATCTTCTCAAGTGACACGTAGTGGAAGGTGATGGAGTAGTCGCTCATCGTGCCGATACCCTAATGACAACAACAACACAGACTTCATAACACGTGAATAAAGCTGCCAGTACTCCTATTAATGATCTGACCTGGATTTGAGGCCGAATCCTGTGACCCACCAATAGTCCTGTCAAGCTCCTAACCTGTTTCTGAGTAAGGCAACGCATAACACCTACAGCCCTGTCACATTCACCCTGTTAACAGGATGTAGGTAACGGGATGTAGATAACGGGATAACGCTTTGACCGGCCATTAAGTCCAGCCAGATATTAACTACAACTTCTTCCAACAGAAGATCCTGAGCTTTGAGAACATTGAACTATCCTTACACACCAGTTCTGACTTTTTCTCACCTTCCGGGCGCCGTTGGTATCGTACTGGTAGTACCAATCGGGATAGCCGCCAAACAGGAACGTCTCGGGGTCAAAGCAGTGGAAGCGACTACGGCCCATGACGTCAGAAGTGTTGGAGGTTCGAACCCCAAGCGTCTCCATGCACCTGCCCAGTTCTGCGTCCTCCGCGCCGCCATCTTGGCGACAGACTTTCGGGTCAGAACCTGGACGTATAACATGGACGTTCTGCTTGTAAATTCCCTCACTCCCCTCAACCTCTTTCTCTTTCCTTTACGCTACGACTGCTACTACTACTGCCACCACCACAAAGAACAGCTTGCCCAAGAAGAGAGCTGAATCAGGATAGCCAACCTTCCCTGTGTTGGTGAATGCGAGGGGAAAGAGAGAAAGGAGATAATGACGGCTCAGCGCGCGAGATAAGACTGAACAGAAAGAGAGAGAAAAAAAAGCGGGTGAGAATGAGAAGAGCGGGAGGAAAAAGTCTGTATTTCTAGAAGTTAGCAGCATCTGGCCACATGACATCATTGCCCTCACTGACCTTTCTCGTATAAGCGCTTGAGCGCTTCCTTGCTCAACACGTAGCCGCCGCCCCCGCTGTAGTAGCCCTGCTTGACGATGGTCTTGAAGTGATGGCCAAACCACACTGGCTCCCTCGTGTCTTCGTTGGACAGGAAGTAGCGCAGGTTCTCCACTATCACGTACGTGTCATCGTCCACCTGCACGACAACACATGACGTTTGCTTTTTCTTCCTAACTGTTAATTACGTTTTCCTTATTTGTTAATTTCGACCTCAATAGGAAGCAGCTTCTCATTTACCTTCGCTCCACATCTTTCATCCACCATCCCTCCACTTTCACATTCTCGGCGCGCTATCTGTGTGACCGGTTCTGTATTGTATGACATCAAGGCAAGAAATCCGAGCTTTACGAATACAAAGTTCACAAATTTCACCAACATAGCCCAGACATTCATATCCAGCCCTGACTTTCATAAACTCTATCCTGACCATCAAACCCCAGCCATAACAATTATATCCAGCCTAGACTTTCAAGAATCAAGCTCTGACCTTCATGAACCAGTCGGCGTCGTCCAAGTGGTGCTCGTAGACGTACCGGAAAACGTTCTTTGTCTCCGCCGTCACGTGCTCGCGGCCCTCGCTGACGTTGAGGCCGATGGTGGGGAAGTTCTCGTCCGTCTCGGAACGGAAGAAGAGCAACTTGTTGCAGCGCTTGCCCCACGTGTCGCGCACCACGCGCGCCTTGTCCTGCATATTGTTGGGCGACATCATCACCCACACCAGCACGCGCACCTCCTTCGCCAGCCGCCGCGCTTCCGACATGTCATCTGGACCACCAACATGACCGAGCACAATACTTAAAGGCTTATTTGCTTGTTTTTATTTATTAACTACTACTTCAGCTACAGGTCCATTTAAAAAAAAAATTAATTAAAAATCAAAACGAAGGAACAAAATGTTCTTACCGTGATGTGCATGTTCATCGTGGATATCCAGCATGATGCCGGGCCCATGCCTTTCGATGCTTCTGTCCCAGGCTTCGTGGTCATCCCTTTCGAATGCTTCCTCGCCGATAACTGCAAGCACATGCCGCACAGTTAGCAATATATCAGCTCATTATCTGCCCACAACTGTTCTCTTTATCTCTTTCTGTGCATGCATGCTTCTGAGGGAAAGAAAAATCGGTGACATGTCACGATAACCTCACACAGCTGAAAGCGAACAGGTTTGACTGAGAACTGCCAAGGACTTTTCCAGGACTACCTCTTACACCATTCCACTGAAACGACATATTCTTTTAATTTTATAATTAATAGGTGTAGGTGACGAAAATAAAGGTTGCTATGTTTACCACTGGTTAACAGAAACAAGACATTTACGGTGCATACATAGTGGGGGTGTCACCCGGTTACTATTATTTGCAGGTGTATGCAGACCGCTCCCTCTCTCCCTCTGTTAATCAGGCCATTCGGAAGCGTGTTAAGGCTGATTACCGGGGTGAAGAAGATTTCAGCACAAAGCTGGTGCAGTGTAAGGCAGTCATGAAAGCCAGGTAAAGGTTGCCTATTCAGATCCAGTTTTATGACCAACACCCTGAGCGTTTGGCCCAAAGTGACACTTATACGACCAGAATTCTGCTACAACCAGTATCAACAAATACAATGGAAGATGAACTGGAGGAAGAGAAAGAGAAGGGAGGTAAAAAGCAGACAGATAGAGGAGAATGAGGGGTGGGAGGAAAAGGGAAAAAAAGTGACACCAGTGGAATACAAAAGAACTACAGACTCAATATGTTATTCATGTCACTAAATGGCATAAGACTAGAGTGCTAGAGCACTAGATGAAAGTCACATGTCAATTATTTCTGACAAATGATTATTTGAGTCCGGAAATTTGCCGGGTTATCTCTCTAGGGACTCCTTGGTACACACGACGGCCTTTGAAAGCAGCCACCGCCACTTCAGAAGACTTGTAATGGATACTTTCTGTTTTCAGCTTGTGTTTAATGAATGTAAGGCAACAAACAGGGGTGAGGGCCAGGCACTGGGTTGATGGAAACGAAGAATTTTTTCAACATTTGCAGTAAACTGTTTTCCACTGGTGTGAGTTATGTGCCCATATGAACAAACCTCGAACTTTTCAAAGAAAAAAAGACGTCGAATCGCAGAACAGAAGCAAAGAGAAAAACTTGAATGTCTTTATATAAAGAACAAAAGAGGACGAATGGCTTCATCCTCAGAACAAAAGCTAGAAGTGATGTGCTTGCTCTGCGGTCATATACTCCACAGGGGGTGATAAGGAACAAGATTTGTTTGCTCGAGAACAGTACATAGAAAGCCATCATACAGCAAAAACAAAACAAAACAAAACAACAAAAAAAAAAAAACCAACAACAAACAAACATATATATAATATGGTGTTGTCCTGGAGGAACGCGTACATCAGAGTCACCCGAACATTTTCAGACCCCGGCTCCAAGTCAGGTTTGTCAGACCACGTTAGAGACTTTGCGTGCCTTAAGTTTAGTCTCTTGCGTGTCTCTATGTTGCACTGTAGGAAGACCAACCTCTGTACGCCGAAAGCAAGACAAAGCTATCATATATAATATAGGATATTTATATATAGCAAAGCTATAATTTATAATATAGGACAACTACCCATGAATAGAAACATATACGAAGGTGCTGTCCTTGTTAGCCCCATGTTTCAACATGTTGCAGGATCCCAACCACCAAGCTTACCTAATTCATTGGTCACAACACCTTTTTTTTAACCAAACCTAAAAATACAAAACGGCTTTATCAACATCAGAATGATGATGTTAAAGTGAGTATAAAAGAAGCCACATGGAAAATACTATGGGTGCACAGCGTGTAATAATTATGAGAGGAAAGGACATGACTGTTTGAAAGTTTGAAGACTTTCCGGCTTGAAATATCTGAATGGCGGTGTGACATTTTCCCCGTTGCATAACTAGAAAATTACTGTTATCTTATCTTATGCTGAAAAGTTTTGCTAAGGAAACTTCCAGATTCAGGAGATAAAAAAAACCTGTTAAAATAAAAATTGTTAGAGTCTTGTGTCCTCCACTACAAACATGTAATACATAATAAGCCCAAATGGACAATACTAATAAACTACGAGTTTGAGGCCTTTTATATTAGGGGGAGTGGGTGGTGCTTTTGTTTAATCCTCGGTCCTCAAAACAAAAATAATTGTTAAAAAAAGATCACGCACATAACTCATCGCCTGACGGCCTGCCCATGAATATCGGGTGGACTTGTTGATCCATTTGAACGACGGAAATCACAAAAGCCACGGTCAGGCCCACCAGTATTCCCAGCAGAAACTGCTTCTGCGCAGCCATCTTACCTGGACGACAGAAGGCAAACATGTTAGCAGACGTTTCCAACGGTTGTAAACCAGCAAGATGAAATCAATGACAGCTTCCTTAGCTCTACTCCGTCACACCAGCTTTGTTTAGCCAACGCGTTGTCGGAATGTTTTGTTTGTTGCCCCTCCCTTCAGCCCCGAAACAATCTCTTTAGAAGACTCATGTGGCTGCATACACGTGCGCACGCATGATGGAGAGGGGTGGGCATTGAGGGAGGGAGGATAACTGACGCCAACGATGATGATAATGAAGCTACACAGACCCCTTAACGACGGTCTTATTAACTGTCCTGTTGATTACTGTGTCTGATTAGACGGGTTATACCATGCACAGTTGTTGTTAAAAGTAACACAATGCATTAGCATCCAAGAAGCAAGTGATCCTCTAAAGTCGTCCTTAAATATGATGCTGAAGTGTCTTCTGATAAGCCTTGTTTACACTGTGGTGATCTGATACTTAGGGTCTGACCACTTTCAACTATTTACACAGCAGAATTTTAAGTGTAGACCTGGGTGCTGAGCTGTTTCCTTGAACTCACAGCTGTCTCAGTCAAATACAGTAATCGCAGCAGGATTATTTACATAGGTCATAAATAGATGGTCGAAGAGGAGTCAATGATGCTAAGCTGTTTATGCTAAATACTCTGTATGTTTAAACATCTGGAGAAACCTAAAGCTCATGTCAGGCTTATCTTTGCTGTCTTTGCTTGTCTCCACTACTGTTCATACTATATACTAACTGTTGTATAAACACAACAGATAGAAGCTTTCTTAGAAAATTTACTGATGACACTGCTTTGCTGTCACTTTCATATAATAATAAACACGTTCATAGTGGCACTCTTGCTGACTTTGTATGCTGGAGTGGCAAACACTTCCTTGTCTTTAATGCCCCAAAGACTAAGGAAATGATCTTCAACTTTAGATAAACAACCCTGAGGCAGTCATCAGTACTTTCCAGTTGACTCTCATAAATATTTAGGTACTATTTTCAATAACAAACTTAAATGGGACATCAACACTCAAACGAACCTCCGTAAGAGCCAGCAACCACTATACCTCCTATAGAAACTCAGATTTTTCTGTCAGCTCCATGATGGTCACTCGGTTCTATCAGCCTTTCATCGAAAGTCTCATCACATTTTCCTTTACCTCTTGGATCTAAAGTCTCTCCCTGGGAAACAGTCTTGTCTCCCTTGTTAATATCTGTTCCAAGATCACCAGAAGCCAATGGTCTTGGCCGCCTTTTGCCATCAGCAAATCCTTAGGAAGGCATCTGGTATCCTCTCTATTTCTGATCATGTGTTTGCATGTGAGTTTTCACTCCTGCAGTCTTGTTGTAGGTATGTGATGCCTGTATGCAGAACTGTCACCACAACTCATTCATTCCACATGCCATTTACTTGATCAACTCTGATACTGTATTAGCATGAGGTGACCAAAGGTCACCAACTGTATCTACTGTTGCTGGAAGTATGTCTACATGTGTGTGTATATATAGTGTGTGTGAGAGAAATTATTTCAATATGTATATTATGTATTTATCTGTATATTGCTCACATGAGGACTATCTGGAATTGCCCTTGTGTATTAAAAATTTAGATAATAATAAATCAGTTACATCATTGCTGGATACAATGCCTTGGACATGCAAGGAGATGACAGCCTGGAAGGTTGAGAAACACCTAGGCCTTATAAATGTTCCCCAAAATATACTGACCTTCTACTCATGCTGTTGGCACACAATACTAAAAACCAGAACTGGATAACATCCCAAAGACAATCAAAAAAAGTGAGAAGCAAAGTACTTCTTACCATTTCATGGTACCACATCAACCCAGTTTGAATGAGTATAAACAACAACGTACAGGATGCCACTATCTCTGGACAGAATTGCAGCAGAGCAATGCTGTATGTCAGTCAGAAGAGAGAAGACAATAGCAACCCTTTTTTTAAATATCTTCTAAACCACAAACTGGCTAGCTGATGATGGAAGATACATTTCTAAAATTTGATGATTAACAGACATACCTGGAGATCACCTTTGAAAAAATGGCTGAGAAGGAAGTAGCACTGAGGGAAAGAAAAAAAAAATCATGAAAAATACTTTGGCTGGAGTGACAAGGGAGGTGTTGGCAGTGGGGGATGGGCCAACGAGAAAATCCTCATGACCATGCATCAAGGAACTGTAAGACAATGACTGATATTTGTTGTGCAATGTCACTTGGAAAATAAATTATTCTTCTCCTTCTTAACATATTCCCAATCTCTCTCTCTTGCGGGCTGCCCACACTAATAGGCTATCCAAGATGAGAGAAGCACTGAAAAATATCAATTGTCTGAAAATGATACTGCAGTAGATGTCCTCACACGCTAGTATTGAAGACAATGAGCTGGTTATCAGAATGGCAAAACTTGAGGCTAAAGGCAATCAGGATGAAAACAGAGACGAAGACCCTCATTAAAGCTCTGCACAGATCACCATAGACACCAGATAGCTATCATCATCTTTCCAGATCAGACAAGATGATTTTCTTCCTGAGAGCAGAGGTAGCACACCAACTATACCAAAAACTACACCTGGTATCATTTCTAATGTTTTCTTGTTGGGATGCAGAACAGATAACAGAACACATTCTTCAAGAGAATAGTGTCCTCCTGAAAGTGATGGGGGGAAGTATGGCCTTTTCAGTACCCCTTGACATCAAGCTGTGTGTAAGTTCTGTGGAAGCTCTCTAGATGATTATTAGCTTCAAATGTAATCAAGGCAAAAAACATTAACAACAATACAAATCCGTTTCTCCTTCTGCATAATAATTTTTAAAGAAATGTAGAAAAAATAGTTAGTACATTTTTCTTTTGCATTATTTATAGCTGTTTTAATAGCATTAGCAGGAACTAAAGAAGCAACACACGATCCTTTCATAATCTTTCAATCAATTCAATCAATCAATTTCCCTGACTCATACACATGCACAAAGAAAAGGGTGAAATAAGTCTAACACATCTCCTCAACATCAGCATTTTCTGTTTCATTTTAACCTTCCATCATGAGTGCATTGGGCTAATAACGTGGTACCATGATAAACAAGCTGGGACAAAAGAGATATAGATAAAACTTTAACAAAGCTAAGGCATGCCCTCAAACATTTATCGGGTCTCTGGTTACACTGACATGACACACAACCAATGAATCTGGGGATGGAGTGGGGAATTTGAAATCTTACTTTAATGCCTGAACATGAAACAGTTTTTTAAGTTATATAACAATAGACTGATCTGATCTTGTTGAAGGGGTATACACTAGTTGACTAAAACTATATTTGCATTATTTTCATTTCATACACACTGATACCTGTGAATATTTTGTTCACTCATCATCAAGATCTAGTGACGGGACAAGACCAACTGTCCACCACTGCGCCTCTAACGGTTTGCTCTTTCGCGACTTCGTGACAGGAGAGCTCTCCGGAAGTCTTCAGAGTCGGAGAGTGGAGAGGATGCCAGGACGGTATACGACTTTAATTTGTTATTCGCAATCGACTGTCATACTTTTTGGCTTCACAACCTAGTTTTACTTGAGGGCACCGACTTCTAAACCCATACTTGGACTAGATTTGAAAATATAATAAAATGAATACAATAAAGGATGGTAAAAGAGAGATCGAGAAAAACTTTGATCAAACTGATGATAGCGATGATGAGGATAAAGATAAATGTCAATAAATAATGAAAATTATAAACTGATGAATACATAATCTAGCTTTGGCCTTAGCATTACTAACAATGCATGTAATAATAATAATAAAGGCATGATTTATATAGCGCACACTCACGCTCGTAAGGAACGACTGTTCTTAGCGCTTGAGGCAAAAACGGAGACGGAAAACAGACGGAAGACCGAAACAGTAGTGATGAATAATACTAGGAGACAAATATAAAAAACACAGAGTGATCAACGCTGTTGAGATAAGAAACAGAAAACGGATGGAAGGACAGGGACCTCAGATTTCTCGTTTCGAAAGTTTATTAGGATAATCGAGCTTCGCTGATTGGCCGTGCCAAACGGTTTTGGACCAAATTAAGGCTCTCTATCGAAGAAAAAAATCAAAATCAAAATCAAAACAGACTTTATTGTCTGCCCAGGAGGACAGAAATTTGTCTTTGCTCACATACCCATACAGACATTTAACAAACAGTTAGGAGTAAAAGTGAGGAGTAAAATAGTGTTGATTGCACCAGTCCATCAAGGCAGTGTATGTTTATCCTAACAACAAACCTTGGGTGACCAAGGGCCTAAAAGCACTGCTGAACAAAAAGAAACATTTGTTCATCACGGGCAGAAGCCCACGACAGAAGATTAGTACATAGAGAGGACCATGATGCTATCCGTTGGGTGAACAGAGGCTCTACGAGCATACTAGTTAGTCCGCTTTCAGTAGTTTGCCGGTGGACCAACGAGTGTCGACGAGATTGAAACAGAGGTCGAGTTAGCTCTCGCCATAAACCCGATGTGTCAGAATGCGGCTCGTGGTTACATCTTGAGCTCGCTGGAGGGACCTGCCAGACGTCGAGTGTTGATGCTTCCGCATGACGCAAGAGATACGCCGAGAAAGATCTTGGGTGTCCTAGTGGAGGCGTACGGCGAACGGAAAGATGTCGACATCAGTGCCACAGCAACGTGATGAGGTGGTCGACGAATACGCCGCGAAGCTCCAGAATTTAAGCAGGCGAGGTAGAAGGCGGCGCAGAGCGTCGAAGTGGCGGCGATTGACACCATCTCGGAGGACTGCAGCCCGACCGGTCAGGGAAAGTGACTGCCCCCGTCGTCCATAACAGGATGACAGGGAAATAAAGTGTAGCTGGCCTGACTGGAAAGTGTCCGACGGCGGAGGTTGTCATTTATGGCAGTTGAGTGATGGCGTCGCTCGACACCGGCAGTGAGGTAACGACGGTCACTGACGAGTGGGCACAAGGGCACATACAGGACTTACAGCTAAAACAAACTCAGGAGTGGCGGTGGTGGACATGTTTACGGCCAGCGTCTGAGGACGTTCCTATCCTGGTGGTCAAGGACCTGGTCGATGTGGTCACAAGTGAGCGCAGGAGGCGCGTGTCGCTTCTACTAGGGAAGAACGTCCTTGATCGGATAATGGACTCTACCGCAGATGTGGCGCAGGCAGTACAGGCAGCCGTGCATGAAGCTCATCTTGAGAAGACATTGTCAACAAAAGGACTGGCTAGGGCCGCTGGCAACACGCCCGTTCCAGGATGCCAATGGGTCTGACGTCCACACCAGCCACTTTCCAGAGGTTAATGCAGACCACCATGCCGAACTGTTTAATTTCAGTCCTTCTTGTGTACCTAGACGATCATTTGGTATACTCCAAGATAAAGGACATTCAACTGCGGGAGGCGCCATACCTTCAGGATGACGACAGTGAAGAGGAAACGCCAGGGTGGTATGCTACTCTTCCAAACCATCACCACAGAACTCTTGTGACAATGCCTGTGGTGCCAGAAGTAACAGTGTCTGTGGTGTCAGATGACAGTACCAGAAATGAGTCCCTATCGTGTCCGAACCGCGCAGATCGCAGCGACTTACCGCGAGACAGACAACAAACTCGCACAAAGTGTAGGATGAAACAGTTCGTGCGACGCTATGCCATGGCATAGAAGAAAAAGCATCTGTTCTTCACAAACGGTGGGAACATCCTGTCGTAAACTCTCAACATTTTCTAAATATATCCTGTCATTACCCCCTTCCTAGAAACAGATACATAAATAAAAAAATCTTTGTCATAGATGATAGAATATTACAAAACATTTAGAATCTAAAATAAAACCCTCTGAATTTATGACGCAGGAAACTACCTTTAAAAAACTATTAACCTCATTCATTAAAAATCCCTTGCCTTCCATATTCCAAATCCTTGTTTTTTGACATGACCTCTCTTCCCGCCGCGTAACCCAAGCTTTTTTTTTTTGCCTTTACCACTCCTAGAACACATGTCAACTTCCAGGAACTCTTGTACTCACGACTGCACGACCCGGGACTGATCCCCGCCGCTGAAGAAGAAGCCGGTCATCGTGCGCACCACAGCCACCAGCGCTGTCACGATGCCTATCCGGGCCTGACCTCGGCCTCCCTGCAGGACAGACCAGTTCACAATAAGGTCAGGGTTCTCTAAGAAACATTCGGTTAACTCACACGGACTTCAAAGCTCTATCACAAACACTTGAAAATAAACCTCTCTAGCACGAACTCTCGAGAGAGCACAGACAAATGAATGAGGGAACAAGCGAACGAATGAATTTTTGAGAGGGAGAGAGAAAAGATTCTAAAGAAAGCTTCACTTCATCTGCACTTTCGAAGCCAAATACCGATGCAAGTGTTTCTTACAAAACTAAAATTTAATATTACATTTCCATCATCTGTTACACATTATTTGTTTGCTGATTATAACAACTGCTGAATCTATCACTCATTCACAAATGCTGCAGAATGTATGAGCAAGAAAAGACCCGATACTCGCCGCCATCAGAACGATAGTGTTATAAACTTCGGCATTCATCTCGTCCAGCCCACCTCCCACTAGCACCAGACTTTTCCCGCGGACTCCTCCAACCACTAAAGTGGACACAACGAGCAGGAGGGAGGCTGCTGCAGTACACAGCGACCTCCGACACGCGCTGGCGCTGACCAGGTGAGCCATTGTCCTGAGTCTTGAAGTCTGCACCGGACCCTGGCGTTACCAACTGATCGGCTCTGAACGCTCTGATGACTTATATAACCGATGGTTTTTTTTCTGGGCAATAAATGAAAGTAAGCCTAATACGTGGTCTGGCACAAAAGTAGTAGAGGATGACTGTCGGTGCGCATGACGGAGATGAGGTCAGAGTGACAAGAGTTGTCCAATCAGTGAGAGTTACCTTAGTTTTTTTTTTCTAAAATTTCGGGTTAGGTTATAGTGTTCAGAGTAGCAATAAGGGTAGGGGAAGGTTATGTTTAGGTTTTTAGGGGGGAGGTTTACGGTTAGAGATAGGGTACTGACTGGCGGAGAAGCAGACGAAGTGACTTCCGGTACAATCAGAAAGCGTTGCGTTACTGATGTAAACTTACAGTCGAGTTTTCGGTATTTTTACCTGTGATGTTAGTCTCAGATTGACTTTTACAAGTAGCGTAGCAGTTACAATGAAGAAGAAACGTGTTATTTAAGTTTCTGTTTACCTACTGCTTTTTTAAAGGTAAGGTCACTATACATTAATATTGAAAAACGATCATGATCATGATTGTATATGCGAAATTCTGACAAGAATAGGTGACTTATGAAGTTATGAGCTTTAAAATGTTTTGAATGTGGATGTTGATGAGTAGTTGTTGGATTGTGATAAGATACGGTAGAGGTATTTAATATACAGTGACTGACTGTTGCTGTCCGTGCACAGAACGAGAAAAGAACGAGGACGTCACGAGACACACAACGATGTGTTTACACAGATTGTCGCTGACACAGGAAAATCAAGGGACTTCCACAGAACAGTGATTTTACGAGTACACAAAGCGATGGGGACTGACGATGTTGTTTTCGTGGTCCAGATTATTTAATTCTTTAGATCTTGTGGCGTTTATCAGTGAGGGCAGGGAGGGGTGTGCCGAGGAAGAAGTCTAAGCTATCAAAAAGTGATAAAGTTTCAAGGAATAGTACTTAGAATTATGTAGGTCACTTCTTCTTTTTTTTTTTTTTTTTTTTGATTGAGTTTCTTGTCTTCTTGAGCGCAGTCTTATTCACGGGAGGTAACTCTTTAGTACTTGCTTTTATATATTTATAAGAGTTGTTGCCCTTGTAAGGATCGTGTCCGCTGGCGGCCAGTGTAGAGTGTGGTGTCCAGAGGGCCCGTTGCAACTCCCTACTGCAGCTATTAATTAGCAACGCATAATGCTGTTTCTTATATTTCTTCTTCAATAAGAAAAAATAAATCATTTTATCCCATAAGTTCAGTTTTAAAGCGATCACACCCAGCGCCCACAAAGATCTAGCAATCTTCCATCATTCACTTTTTGTAACAATCGGTTTCATTATTATCGACACTACGGCTTCTACTTTTGAAATTAACAAGCCTATGTTACACATTATCTGCCATTACTTGTCATTCCACCAGGCTTCAAACTTTTCGATCTCCTGCCATTATCTAAGCTATTAAAGGTAGACTGCCAGCAGAGTTTACCTCTAGCACCAGGATGGTCAGGCCATTGGAGGTTTTTCAGTCTCCCTTGGACCGATCTATCAAGTCCAACATGTTACCCATGTCTATAAAGCAGTTTTATCGTCTTTGATCTTTTGCAAAGGTAGGTGTGGAAGAACGTGAAAATAATCACTAAATCATCTATCAGGTGTCCCGATTACCTGAGCCTGACCTTGCAGTGCTTGCTGTTATCGGTAGATGAGTAGGTCACACTCCCTCAAAGCACATGCTGTGTACGTGTACAGCACCGTACAGCTGCCACTGCTATAAATGAAAGTACCTCGGGCTCTCATTTTACTCGCAACCAATCCCTATGGAGGTCAACTGTCATTCTCTCAATTAAGTTTGCATTAGCAATTTGTCAATATCATCATGGAACACAGAAGAAAAATATACTGGATCTGTAAATACATTTTTTTAAAAGTTAGGGAAGACAAACACGCAAAGAGAAATAAAAGTGTGAATAAGGATTTTACAACCCCTTACTTGAGCATGACAAATTAATTCACCCCCACCCCATCTCACATTTTTACTCCCCTGAGTTCCCCCCACCCCAGCCCTCACGCGCAAGAGGGCATAACACATTGTCCTCAGGTGTTTTTCTTTTCCTTTTTTTGAGGATGAGCTTGCGTGACATAGCCGTGGGCAGAAGGGAGGAGAACTGTCGATATGACACGAGCTTCAGGAAAAAATAACGGGGAAATAATTTGTGACCATAACTTCGTAAAGCTCGTGTCCGAGCTCACAAACACAAACACACGCACACGCTCACAACACTACATACTATTTGGTGCTGTTTTAATGTTTCCGTCCGAAATGAGGCTTTCACGAAACTTATTTTTCTCCTCCGCGAATGTTTTGCACGGAACAGGACTTACAGGTTTCATCGAGATTGTACCGGAGTGGTGAGGGAGGTTGGGGTAAGGAAGGAGGACATGAACACGTCGTCCAGGTCCCATGTTAACCGTCATCACTTCGTGATAATGTGAGCAAGAAGGGCCGGGAAGTTGGCAGTTGGGAGTGTGGTGGTGGGGGGAGCGGTCGATGGGTCCTGGTAGATGTACTCCACCACCACTTTCCTTGCTGACGCACATCGGACGGCGACTGTCACCCGCAGTGAACGAGCAAACGCAAACAGGTTCCCTCGCGCAGTTTTTGGTCAACCGTCAGGTACAGGCCATCTGCTGTGTGAGTGAACAGCTCTCACCAACAGCTGCTGTCTCTGGTCTCCGAAAGACGAGTGAGAGGCTCCACATCAAGCTGGCGGTCGTTACTTCAAAGACCTGTCACGTGCCTTTTTGCTGTTACCAAGGAAACTGGAGATTTGGGACTGGGGAGAGGATATGTGTGTGGGTTTGAAAGAGGGTTAGGAGAGGTGGGTCATTGTCCGCATTGAGGCCTCAGGTGGTGGGTACATGTGCTGGAGCTCTTGCCTGTTGATCATAGTCTGCACCAGGGCGGTCTGGTGGCGCGACGGTTAGCACCTGTCACCGATACAGTTGAGGGTTGACTGTCCTGGGTTCAGCTTTCGTCTCGGGCACGCTGTTCTTTTTTTATGTGTCATCTGTTTACGGGGGCCGGCCGCCTTGCCGTGATATATATAGCCTTAGTTGCTGGCTCGGAGCAAAACAAAAATTCCTCCTCCCTCTTTGCCCGTATTGATGAAGCTTAGCGGGGGCGTGTACTGCGGATGATGGATCCCTCCGTTTGACGTTTCCCACGTCCTCGATGTGTTTATTCTAGAGTTTATGTCTTTAGGGTTTTACAGTTATATGTATACTATCTTCAGCATTCAGTTTTCTATCAGTCTGTGTCATGTTTTAACTAATGCTGAATTACTTATGATTTAATTTTTACTTTGTTCCAGTTTGTTCGACATTTTATGTGTTTTTTAAGTTACATATCCGAGCTATTGTGTTTAAACGTACGATTATATCTTTATCAGAACTTTAGAGCTGTGTGAAAATCATTGCAGTCTCTTGTAAATGCACAAACACTTGACTTCAGTAGTCGGCGGCTGGGAAATGTCAGCATTTTTTCCTTCTCTAGCGAAACGCTATCATATTTCAGACAGCGAACGACTAAGGACTTTATGGAGACACAAGAGCTTATGCAACCAACTCCAAACGGTTTATATAATCGTACTATCGTGCCACATTTTATTTTTCTGAACTAAAACACTTTTTTTTACGTTTTGAAAATACTTGGTTGCCAAGATTTACACAACATTCCGAACAATTGTGTTAAAGTTTACACGGTTTACACAGCGCTGAAAGGAAAGATTGGAAGGGTAGACAGCAAGGTACGAAGACTGTTGGAGTTCAACATGCAAGTAGTGAGAATGACAAACATCAGTTAAGATAAATACCCTTGAAGCATTCCTCCTTAGAAGACACGCACAGCCACCCACACAACCTGCCCACACACCCACATCCTTACAAGAACAATTATATATAAATATAAGCAAGGAAGTTGATCAATGTCTATCTACTCTAGGTAAGTACACTGTGCATCTTCTTAAAATGTGGCACTAAAAATAGTTAATGTACTGTTGAAATCAAGAGAAAGCAAGTCATTAAAGAAACAATTTATTAGATTAATTTCTTCCAAGTCATTCATATCACCTTCAAAAATCATGGATGAAGTAAACTGCATGAGTGATGAGCAGATGTGAATTACAGGAGTGAAGTATGCTGACACAAGAAGACACTAGTTACAGTGCTGCGTGACACAACGACACAGACTACAGGGTGAAATGTTCCAGGTGACACATCATATGCACAGCAGGACTAGCAGTGTGCTAAGTATATATATAAAAGATGGAGCTTTCACATCCTTATACCATTAATAGACTCTGATCCACTTTCCAGGAGCGTCCTCCTTATAAATACTTACAGGGCCTTACTTTACACGCGCTTTTGTTTTATATTCCGAAACAAGTTGTTCATAGATGGAAATGCAGACCTACCTAAGAAATAATTTTGCGAAAAGCAAAAATCACTTCAAAGTAGAAGAACGCCGAGGGAAAACGTGAATGGGATGATAATCATCTGTACAGAAAATAATGTATTTCACATCGTTACATCGGCAGTTAAGGAGCCAGTCAAAACGCTCAGAGCAATGGTGTGCCGTTGCTGCTGACAACGATGATACCGGAGGCTGCGCAAGTAAAAACCAGTATGAATCAGAACGCACTACACACTTTTGTAGCGAAACTGGATATAAATAGTCTAACATCAGATACTACATGAGCAGTGTAACAAGATCGTGGCTGCAGAAGGCTTGAATACTTAACCGAAAAACAGTCTTTAAGATTTGTAAGGCACATACTGAATGAAGCATTTCGTTACTAAAGCAAAAGGGGAAAAAAATCGAGGGTGCTTCAAAAATAAAAACATTTTTAGAGGCCGGTATTGTTATAGGCAAGATTAGGCAGGACAGTACGCCCCCCACTGAAATAATGACCAGTCTGATGATCATGCACATCGATCACAGTTTCCTCAAGTTAATCTGAAAACAATGCCACAGTAACCTGATTAAAATGAAGCTTGGTACGCCTTTCCTTCTTCTTCTCTCTCTCACTCACATATATCAGCATATCAACGCACAAAATATGGCAAAACAATTAAAAATGTTGGTGCACCCCGACAATTTTAAGCCACTGGCTTTACAACGTGCACAGTATATAATTAGATGTCCTCTGAATTTTACGCTTGTCAACGTGATTCCCTTGACTAGACTGACAAGGGCCGAGTGATATCAAGGAGAAAAACCAACTGTAACACAAATTGTAAGCCGAGACCTAAAACTCTCTCACACTCACACATACAAGGTTATCCAAAACAAGGGGTGGGTGGGATGGGAAAGTGTGTGTTTGGGGCGGAGGGGCGAAGTAAGAACAATTTAATGCAACTTTCAACAGAGTACAAAGTACAGTGGCAACATTATTTACAGGTTCCTTCAAAATAAGTCTGCGCTTGAGTCGACCATTATCATTACCATCATTTCAAACGTAACTGTCAATATAATTATCTTCCATTATTGACAGTCTTCGTAAACATTTTCTCGCAGGGAAGGGTTAAAAAGAAAAAAAAAAACCAAACACCTCCAGGATGGTTGGTTGGTTAATTGTTCACGTTGTGCCACACACGAAGGTTTATCACGGTGAGAGATCGTCAGACTAACCAATTTATTGAAACAATAACGAAGTCCAGACACAAACCACTTTTGTAACGGTCTGCAGGCACGGGTCACGTGATCCTGGGAGTCCCACCCCGCACGCCCCTTATCGTCTGCGCATGCGTAATGGATAATAAGCCCAACGCTGACCAAATCCTAATTGTGCGAGGGCACAGCTTTTATGCACCTTTTATAAACTCCCGCTAAACCAAAAATGTGAACTCGATCTTTTTGTTGAGGAGACAACAGTGTTTGTGCAAAAAAGGACAAGGTCGTGTCCTTGCGCCAAACACATTTACTGAAACTTTTGTCTGGGTCTGAGAAAGACATGCAAGAGGGTAGAATATACACCAGCCCCCTCCACCCTTCTGTATATTCGTATTTACAGAAATCTATTCAACGAAACAGAAACCAAACAAAATCCCATCAAAAAGTGAATAAAAAACCTCCACCATAACAATTACAGGACGCAGAAATCAATTCGGACATGAAAAGTTCAATAGATTAGTGGTTTGGTTTGTGCCCGGGCGACCCTCAGGTTGGTTCGTAAATTTTCGCAATATCTGTCTATCCTGTGTGTTTTGATTCACTTCCAGATACACTCAGCTTCGAGGGGGAAAAACCCCCAAACATTTCTCATCAACATACGGAGGCTGCTGCTCTTCCTACTGGAATTTTAAAAAAAAACCACAAGCAACGTACTAACCACTTGTTTCCACGGTAGGCAAAATGAGCTTGTTAAAAAAGCACCTCTCTCGCTTTCTCTCAATTGGTCCTCCCCAAAAATAAACATTTTTCAACGAGCACACAACTCCATCACTTCACCACCAAACCTTTCTTTATTGCTCCTCGTCCACCATTTGTGTCAACCGCTCAAGTGTGGATGGACGAAGGTTGAAGGGTGGTGACCTAAAACAGTTGAGAACCTGCTGTTGGAAGGTAAAAGGCCCCAAGATTGCACCTCCAAACTCCCCATCCCTAAAATTCACCCTTATCTTATTCATACCTTATCTCACCCGATTCCTTCCTCTTCTCTTTCATTCTTTCCGTCATCCTAGCCATTAAAAAAAAAAAAGTGAGGCTAGACAATGGAACTTCGTGGCTCGTGGCTCCCTGCTCAACGACCCGAGAAGCAGTTTTAAAATCGCGACCTTTTTTCGTGCAGCGCTTAGGAATGTTAAACATTTTTTTAATTTAACAGGTGATCTTGACCTTAGTCGAGATTATCGCTAGAAGACACACACACACACTCTCTACTTATCACCTTTTGGTATCTCAAGTTTAAGGTGGGCACAGAGTGAAAGGAAAGCAGCTTTAAGTACGTGACACATAGTCAGTAAGATGGTTTAGTCATAAATATAGTTCTATATATATATAAAACTTGTAATGCTCAACACGGTGAAAACAACATACTGAAACACAGTTGAAATGAAAATGTTTCACGTTAAAAGCTTACCAATTGCAAGATGGCAAAGAGAAGCAGGTAAAAGAAAACCTTTTCTGATCTACAAGATTGAAAATGGAGTTAATTAAAGAATTTATTTTTAAAAATAGTACTTGAATTTTTTTCCAAATTTTATGACTTGCATTCAAGATTCATCAACTATACTGACTTTCTTCGAGGAGGGTGGGGGGAAGGGAAGTATCGTAACGTTTGATGATAAAACGTCTTCGAAAAATGCGTTACTATCATCAACAAACGTCCTACCTCCACCTTTGCTCTGCTTACAATTTTGTGCGGACTCCATACGGCTACACTATCGTGCGAAGAGAAAGATAAATAAGGAGGTGTGTGAATAATTCACAACAAATACATAGTACACACCTTTAAATTGCAACCTGGAAGACAGGGGATGGGGTGGGGTGGGGAATGAGAAGTGAGGGGACAGTGAAGCAGATCCCGCGCAAAGCTCAACATGTGAAAGACGACAGCGACAGGTATAATTAGCATGTAGACGATGTAGTGATACTGAGGTAACACACTTTGAAGCAGCCCCAAAACACTGGCGAGCCCTTAGTCTTTAAGCCAGGTAAAAAGACCGGTAACAGGCGTCCCATACGTTCTCACAGTTAAGTACATAAACCGCAACACTTACTCCGTCTTCCGCTGCCTGTCTCTCCCTCCTATCTTGGTCACTGAGGGTAGATGCAAACTGATTCACAATCACCCTCCCCAAACATGCAAAGCCTTGTAGACACAAATAACACCTTTGAAAGACCCTCACTAGTTTCACTCAACGCCTGTCTTGTCTAGCAGCGCTCATGTACCGCAACAGAAAACATCCTCCTTGAAAAATCACTTTCTTTCTGGGAAAGGGGCAGGTGATCTGAGGTCAAAGGTTGTATATATATATATGTGTGGCTCAAAGAGTCCTATCTCCTAGTTGGCTGCACTTTCTGGCTCTTGAATGGAGCTCTGTTTAGATTCTGTCTGCCGTTGATGATGCCGTACGGGTTGAGATGGTAGATGTAGAACTCCAAGGCCTGCATCTTCTCAGGTGACACGTAGTGGAAGGTGATGGAGTAGTCGCTCATCGTGCCGATACCCTAATGACGACAACAACAACAAAGACTTCATAACACGTGAATAAAGCTGCCAGTACTCCTATTAATGATCTGACCTGGATTTGAGGCCGAATCCTGTGACCCACCAATAGTCCTGTCAAGCCCCTAACCTGTTTCTGAGTAAGGCAACGCATAACAACTACAGCCCTGTCACATTCACCCTGTTAACGGGATGTAGGTAACGGGATGTAGATAACGGGATAACGCTTTGACCGGCCATTAAGTCCAGCCAGATATTAACTACAACTTCTTCCAACAGAAGATCCTGAGCTTTGAGAACATTGAACTATCCTTACACACCAGTTCTGACTTTTTCTCACCTTCCGTGCGCCGTTTGTATCGTACTGGTAGTACCAATCGGGATAGCCGCCAAACAGGAACGTCTCGGGGTCAAAGCAGTGGAAGCGACTACGGCCCATGACGTCGGAAGTGTTGGAGGTTCGAACCCCAAGCGTCTCCATGCACCTGCCCAGTTCTGCGTCCTCCGCGCCGCCATCTTGGCGACAGACATTCGGGTCAGAACCTGCACGTGTCACACAGACGTTCTGCTTGTAGTGCTGAAGACTAAATTCCCTCACTCCCCTCCACCTCTTTCTCTTTCCTTCACACTACAACTGCTACTATTACTGCCACCACCACAAAGAACAGCTTGCCCAAGAAGAGAGCTGAATCAGGATAGCCAACCTTCCCTGTGTTGGTGAATGCGAGGGGAAAGAGAGAAAGGAGATAATGACGGCTCAGCGCGCGAGATAAGACTGAACAGAAAGAGAGAGAAAAAAAAGCGGGTGAGAATGAGAAGAGCGGGAGGAAAAAGTCTGTATTTCTAGAAGCGAGCAGCATCTGGCCACGTGACATCATTGCCCTCACTGACCTTTCTCGTATAAGCGCTTGAGCGCTTCCTTGCTCAACACGTAGCCGCCGCCCCCGCTGTAGTAGCCCTGCTTGACGATGGTCTTGAAGTGATGGCCGAACCACACCGGCTCCCTCGTGTCCTCGTTGGACAGGAAGTAGCGCAGGTTCTCCACTATCACGTACGTGTCATCGTCCACCTGCACGACAACACTTGACGTTTGTTTTTTCTTCCTAACTGTAAATTACGTTTTCCTTATTTGTTAATTTCGACTTCCATAGGCAGCAGCTTCTCATTTACCTTCGCTCCACATCTTTCATCCACCATCCCTCCACTTTCACATTCTCGGCGCGCTATCTGTGTGACCGGTTCTGTATTGTATGACATCAAGGCAAGAAATCTGACCTTTACGAATACAAAGTTCACAAATTTCACCAACATAGCCCAGACATTCATATCCAGCCCTGACTTTCATGAACTCTATCCTGACCATCAAAACCCCAGCCATAACAATTATATCCAGCCTAGACTTTCAAGAACCCAACTCTGACCTTCATGAACCAGTCGGCGTCGTCCAAGTGGTGCTCGTAGACGTACCGGAAGCCGTTCATAGTCTTGGCCGTCAGGTGCTCGCGGCCCTCGCTGACGTTGAGGCCGATGGTGGGGAAGTTCTTGTCCGTCTCGGAGCTGAAAAAGAGCAACTTGTTGCTGCGCTTGCCCCACGTGTCACGCACCACACGCGCCTTGTTCTGCAGATTCTTGGGCGCCGTCATCACCCACACCAGCACGCGCACCTCCTTCGCCAGCCGCCGCGCTTCCGACACGTCGTCTGGACCAGCAACATGAACGTGCAAAATACTTAAAGGCTTAGTTGCTTGTTTTTATTTATTTTCTACAACTACTTCAACTACAGGTCCATTTTAGAACCTTTTTTTAAAATTAAAAATCAAAACGAAGGAACAAAATGTTCTTACCGTGATGTGCATGTTCATCGTGGATATCCAGCATGATGCCGGGCCCTTGCCTTTCGATGCTTCTGTCCCAGGCCTCGTGGTCATCCCTTTGGAATGCTTCATCGCCGATAACTGCAAGCACATGCCGCACAGTTAACAATAAATCAGCTCATTATCTGCCCACAACTGTTCTCTTTATCTCTTTATGCTTCTGAGGGACAGAAAAATCGGTGACATGTCACGATAACCTCACACAGCTGCACAGGTTTGACTGAGAACTGCCAAGGACTTTTCCAGGACTACCATTCACACAATTCCACTGAAACGACATATTCTTTTAATTTTATAATAGGTGTAGGGAACGAAAATAAAGGTTGCTATGTTTACCACTGGTTGACGGGCACGCGACATTTATGGTGGAGACATAGTGGGGGTTGTCACAATATTCTTGTTCTCACCCGGGTACTATTATTTGCAGGTGTATGCGGGTTTGTCACAATATTCTTGTTCTCACCCGGGTACTATTATTTGCAGGTGTATGCAAACCACTCCCTCTCTCCCTCTTTTAATCAGGCCATTCGGAAGAGTGTTAAGGCTGATTACCGGGGTGAAGAAGATTTCAGCACAAAGCTGGTGCAGTAAGGCAGTCATGAAAGCCAGGTAAAGGTTCCCTATTCAGATCCAGTTTTATGACCAACACTTAACCTGAGCGTTTGGCCCAGACAGTGACACTTATACAACCATAATTCTTGGTTCACTAAAAGATTGTGTACACTGGCATTCAGTTCTTTAAGACCGTGCCTTACCCAGCATACTACGTTTTGTACATTGAATGCTGACGTGAAGAACGTAGAGGTACGTGGTGTGGAGTCCAAGGTTACATGTTCACCTCCTGCCCTCAACCCACTCCCAACCCAGCAACGGATATTCAGGCTTAAGCGGCGTTTCTGGGCCCCAAGCATTCTTTATATCTGCCTCCACAGTTTGTCTACCTTTGTTTACCTTTGGCCAGAAAAGCGTGTACTCAAGCGACTAACTGTTTGAGGAACGCATTGTGTCTTCGACGGCATTCTTCAGTGCAATACTGAGTTTGTTGCATCGTAACCCAGTCCCAACCACTGTAAAACTTCAGTATTGTAACCTACTCTGAACCACTGTACAACCTCAGCATTGAAACCTTCTCTGAACCACTGTAACACTTCAGCATTATAACCTACTCTGAACCACTGTAATACTTTAGTGTTCCAGAAATACCAGCTTGTTGTCTGACCATGTTACAACCAGGATCAACACATACTATGGAAGATGAACTGGAGGAAGAGAAAGAGAAAGGAGATAAAAAAGCAGACAGATAGAGGAGAATGAGGGGTGGGAGAAAAAGGGGAAAAAAGTGACACCAATGGAATACAAAAGAACTACAGACTCAATATGTTATTCATGTCGCTAAAACGCATAAGACTTTGCGATCAGCAAACATGGAAGAGCTCTAGATGGAAAGTCACATGTCAATTATTTCTGACAAATGATTATTGGAGTCCGGAAATTTGCCGGGTTATCTCTCTAGGGACTCCTTGGTACACACGACGGCCTTTGAAAGCAGCCACCGCCACTTCAGAAGACTTGTAATGGATATTTTCTGTTTTCAGCTTGTGTATAGTGAATGTAAGGCAACAAACAGGGGTGAGGGCCAGGCACTGGGTTGGTGGAAACGAAGAATTTCTTCAATATTTGCCGTCAACTGTCTTCCGCTGGTGGACAGAAGACACTGCACTGAACACAGTTTGCAAAGACCGACGAATCTCGGATGAGCCTAAGCAGGTGTTGGTATCCGACCTTACAGCTGGACAGGTGTTCAACAGTTAACCATAGCGTACTGCTGGCTACACCTGCCTTCACTAATGGTTATCAGGCACAAGATACACCTGAATACAAACAGACAAGGCTACATCACCAGCACACACACACATACACACGCACACACGGACAAACGAGTTACACAAGTGACAAGAAACAGCGCAATTAATTCGGCAAGTGTTGAAACAGCTGTCGGCAATAAATGACTGTTTAAGTAGGATCGAAACCGAAGAAAGTCGCATAAAACCTGAACTTAAAAAGCTTTAATGACAGGAAAAGACCACAGTGACGAAAAGTCGAACAACCTGGTGTTACAAAGAACACTGTTACAGACAGCAACTACACTCTTCGATAAACAATCGTTGTAGAAGATGTGGTGCCAATGTTTATATAAGAGAGATTGCCAGAGTAAAACTGAATGAACCTCATTCGGTGTGACACGGTGAGACAAGTTCCACAGGCAGCAAAATTTGTACAGATTCAAACAAAGCCTGAAATCCACCCTCTTTTTCCAAGGTAGGAAACAATTCTGTTTACACTAGTCGTAAGCTACTCTTTTCCAGAGACTGCAAGATTTCTATGCTTCTCTAAGATATCAGGCCATAAACATAGTCCGCAAAACTGCTAACAGTATCACAGCTTCAGTCGACACTTTTCTTGTCAAATGGGTCCACCACACACCTGCTGACATTACTCCAGCATCACTCGACATTTTTATCCCCAATATGTCCTTCCATGAATTGATTTCGAAGTCGTCAAAAACACCCACCAAAGGGCGAGGGACCACCAGAAACCCCAGAGTGGAGGATGGAGAAAGTCACAACTATTTTAGAAGATGATTGTGAAGAAGTGATGGCCGGCACAAACATCGAAGGTTAGTCATTTTGTTTATGGGAATTTTCAAAAATTTATTTTATACCAATATATATATTCCTGATGGTAATTTTGAATAAAATATGAAATATTAAGGAAAACCAGCCAAGATGTTTGTACTTTAGTGTGAAACATTAAATAACAGATAAGCAATAAGAGTGTGAATGTTGCAGAACTCATTCTGTCCTATAGTTCCCACTTGCACACTGAACCCAAGAGACCTCTGCACCCTTGTATACAAATAAACCGATAAAACCAAACCCAGAAGTGAATAGCATGTCCAGCAGTTGATGAATGTTGTGTGAAGACAGAGAGGGAAGCTACATATAACTTCGCGTAGCTGACTTAAAATAATAAATGGTTTAATTCAAATGCCAAACACAGAGTATGACATGATTAGGGAGGTGTGCACCGCAGGTTGGTCTTTACACTACAGTTTGGACATTTAACGAGTTTTAACATACAAGTCCAAGGCATGTTACAGTACCAGTGTTCTACAGTTGAAATTCCAGTAGACACTTAGCTTCTGAATGGCACAGATGTGCAGTGTCTACATTCTTAAACATTTTCCTGTAAGATGTTATGAAGTTCTGAAATGTCTATACCTGGGTCTAGTGAAAAGGGCTGAAATGGTTTTGACTCAGTGTAAAAAATACAAATATACATCATATAGCATCATTAAATAATAGACATTTAATAGTCTTGACATGCACTACTCTAGACTGTTCAATATTTCAATTGTGCAGAGCGTGAGAAAATCCACATTCATCAAGTGACCCATGTGGTGAAAGTTGTTGCATGTATTAACTGTCAGGGGTAACCTGATAAAACAATTGATTGTCCTGAAGATATTTTCTATTGTGTAATATAAGCTTTTTGGGATGTAAGAACTATACATGAATGTAGAGGGCCCTTTTTCTAGCTTTGTCAACTGTATTTTAGATGAAGGAGGAATTATAATAGCTTTATGACAATTTACCTTCTTGGTGTTTTCAGATCAACCTCCTTCATTGAACATTACATAAGAGAAAGACATGTCCATCACAATGCCGCCAGCAGCATGTGGTAAATATCAAAATTTTTCTTTTTTACTAGTTACTTGGCATCACAAAGAAAAACGGGCAACATTATAATCTATTTATATAGAAAGAGACTGTAGACAGAAAAGTAATTCAGGCAATACAATTCTGTAACCTAATGCTTAGGTAAGTACTCAGTGCTCCGAAGTAGTAGCCCAAAGCGATCAAACCATTGAAGTTGTCATATATTTCAAATGGACTTGACTATTCCTGAAGATGCTGTCTCATTTCAATTGCCGACCTCAGATAAATCAGTAAACAAGCGCCGTTGTTACTTAGGAAGCTGCCGTGTGTGCATGCGTAAGGATCTCGTCTGGGCTAAGCATGACATTAGGCCTGTGGAGGGAGAAGCTGTCTGAAATTTGAAGACAGCAAACGCTTGCTTTAAGGAGACAAGACAGCCTTTACCACGTGCTTAAACAGCGACTTAGGCTAAAGACAGTTTAGCTTAACTGCAGTCTTAAGTGACCCGCGAGGAGCGAGGCTTTCAGCAGAAACTGGTCGACTGTCACTGTCGGCCTGTGAACTGTTGCTCGAAACTTCCATCCAGATATAACAAATATTTAATCATTGTCCCGGTGATATTTTTTGGGGGTCTATAGCCAGCAAACACAAGAGCTGCAGGCTTCATAATGACAGCGTGTTGATAATGACAACAACGCTGCTGCTACTGCTGCTGCTGATGATGATGTGAGTGATGTGCCCATATGAACAAAACTTGAACTTTGCAAAAGAAAAAAAAAAAAAAAAAAGGAAAAAAAGAAAACGAATCACAGAGAACAGCAGAAAACAGAAAACTGTTGTAATGGTGTAAATCCGTAAGGAAAGTAAAACCCCAAAAAGAAAAAGACGCGCAACTTCTTCAAGGAAGGGACATCACTGTGGTCTGCGAGCAGTTCGAATGTACAAACAATCTAAAACGAAATATTATTTTCTTGAGGAATCCTAAGAATAAAGAAGCTACACTAGCAGCAGTACTTGATCTCGTCCTCACACTCTCGTTTCAAATAATTCAATCTTTCGCTACACTGGCGCCAAGATGAAAAGTTAAACTGAGGAAGTCGGTCACGGAACTTTAAGACCCCGGCTCCAAGTCAGGTTTGTCAGACCACCTGAGCAGCTTTGCGTGCCTTAAGTTTAGTCTCTTGCGTGTCTCTATGCTACACTGTCGGAGACCAACCTCTGTGCGCCGAAAGCAAGACAAAGTTATAATATATAATATAGGACAACTACCCATGAATAGAATAAAAAGAACCTGTTACAATAAAAATTGTTAGAGTTAAAAATTGTTACTTCAAACATGTAATACATAATAAACACAAATGGATAATACTAATAAAATTTAGCATTGAAACATATTTTCAAGATAAGTTTCAGCATTGAAGTTTGAGGCCTTTTATATTAGGGGGAGTGGGTGGTTTAATGCTCGGTCCTCAAAACAAAAATAATTGTAAAAAAGATCGCGCACACAACTCACCGCCTGACGGCCTGCCCACGAAGTTTGGGTGGACATGTGGTTCCATTCGAACGACGGTCTGGGACAGCATGTGATAGCCGGAAATCACGAAGGCCACAGTCAGGCCCACCAGTATTCCCAGCAGAAACTGCTTCTGAGCAGCCATCTTACCTGGACGACAGAAGGCAAACATGTTAGCAGACGTTTCCAACGGTTGTAAACCAGCAAGATGAAATCAATGACAGCTTCCTTAGCTCTACTCCGTCACACCAGCTTTGTTTAGCCAACGCGTTGTGGGAATGCTTTGTTTGTTGCCCCTCCCTTCAGCCCCGAAACAATCTCTTTAGAAGACACATGTGGCTGCATACATGTGCACACGCATGATGGAGAGGGGTGGACATTGAGGGAGGGAGGATAACTGACGCCAATGATGATGATAATGAAGCTACACAGACCCCTTAACGACGGTCTTATTAACTGTCCTGTTGATTACTGTGTCTGATTAGACGGGTTATACCATGCACAGTTCTTGTTGTTGTTGTTGTTAAAGGTAACACAACACATTAGTATCCAAGAAGCAAGTGATCCTCTAAAGTCGTCCGTTGTCTCGCTGACCGCGAGGTCAGGAATGAGAATGCTCACCGACAATATACCAACGCATCATCAGCCTCCGCCTCCAACTCTTTCAGTAGCATGGCTGCCCTGTAGGGCTCTCTCTCTCCCCTTGCTGCTCCCTCACCTGGCGTCTGCACAGAAGCAGGAGCGATGGTTAAACATTCTAAGACCTCGGTCTGTGCAGGCTGGACAATGTTGGTCTCGCCCACTTCACACAAGCCTGGCCTTGTGGCAGGCAATGGATGATGAGGCAGGGGATGAGACCCAGATCACAGGATAACCTTGTGCGACAGACGACATGACAGACACGATGCCACACCCACACCTCAGCTTTTGGGGAATGAAAAATCGCCGCACCATCACATCTGCTCACCAGTCCTTTATACAGTAAAGATTTCATTGCTCTTCTACTCAGCAAAGCAAGCGCACGGTTAACAATGTTCACACCACTGACAATCATTACCTATCATTATCTATAACCCACCTTATCGCTGACCAGCATCAGTGATGTGCCTACGATCCAATATTCAAATAATTAAAAATAACAGCAAAGGATTATGTCCACAGATATGCTTGCAAGGACATGCTAGCAACCTAAATGTTTAACCTTCTGTAGCTTTCTTTTAAACGATGTCAGTGGCACATCTGCTACAATATAGGTTGTCATACACTGTACTAAATAAATTATATGACAGGTACCCGAGAGGAGTATACCTTGTAACGAGTGGGTAAGGAATGGGAGATAAAAGAAAGGACAAACGACACTCGACACCATGACAATGTCTGCTTCTGTTAGAGGGTGTCTGTTTACAAGTGCTTATGGTCGCCATGAAATTTTAAGGCCTGGTGACTCACAGTACAGCAGTCTGGTTTGTGGATAGTTATAGTGACAATAATTTCAACCGTTATATGGCACCCCAATATCTTACATGTAAACAGTTTAAAATATTAATAGAAAGGATATAACTGTAACAAGTTATATATATATAACAAATTATACACATACAAGCTATAACAATTCCTCCTAGCACTAGTATGTGTGGAAACTGAAAACATAAAAACAAACAAACAAAAACCAACGTTAATCTATAAATGATGGAGTAACTGTGTCCATGCAGCTTGACAGGGATCATGTTCTCAAGTCCTCTGGGGACTCTTTTGACCTGAATGCTGCTTAACTGTAAGATGCCACAAGATACCCATCACATACCTAAGAGTGTGGGCTAAATGCATGCACTTCTCACCAGGATGTACACTTCACAAAGGGAACAGCCCCTGTATCATTAGCCCCAAACACCAGGGCAGAGATATAGATAAAATTTCAACATCTGGGTCCAAGGACTCTGCCATGGCCTGACCCATACTGTGAAGGAAACACTCCTCAAGAAGAGAAAATGAAACTGTAGCATTTAACATGTCACAGTCATGCAGAGCCAGAAAGAAGTAGACTCACTGGATAAGGTGACTCACAAAAAATACACACATTACAGACACACACATACATGTGTCAGAAATTAAAAAAAAACATGCTAATCTAACTGGCTATTATTCAAAAGCTGCTCTCAGATTAGGCTTTAGATTAACACAAGGGTGTTTTCAAGTTCTTGCTCACCCAGTAAAAATTAATTTTTGACATCTCATAACAGAATATGAAATTAAGTGAATAAATTTCCATTGCAGATGTCCTTTAACATTTTGTAACCTGTTAAAAACTGTTAAAATCTTATCTTGGGAGGGTCTATATTGTGCTCAACTGTGCAACATGTCACTGGTTTAAGATCTTCTCCTGACTGAGGCTGGGGAATTCAGCAGGTGCTTTGCAGTAGCATGCACCAGATTTTATCAGGGAAGGTACAGACTGCAGGACAAGATGGGTCTTAACTCATGCCTTAGGCACTGTCAACCACTTACATTTACTGCCTCTACAACCAATTTGTTATGAGACATTTCCTTTTATCCTTGATCTTTCTCTATTATATGATGAACAGGGGTACCTCAGATGCAGACTGTGAAAAGGAAAGATGACTAGCTTGGCACTCACCCTTAAATATGATGCTGAAGTGTCTTCTGATGAGCCTTGTTTACACTGTGGTGATCTGATACTTAGGGTCTGACCACTTTCAACTATTTACACAGCAGAATTTTAAGTGTACACCTGGGTGCTGAGTTGTTTTCATGAATTCACACACAGCTGTCTCAGTTAAATACAGTAATCTCAGCAGGTCATAGATAGATGGTCGAAGAGGAGTCACTGATGCTAAGCTGTTTATGCTAAATACTCTGTACAAACAACTAAAGAAATCTAAAGCTCATGCCACGCTTATCTTTTTTCTGTTTTTAACACTGTTAAACCTCACTTGCTAGTGGAAAGTCTAGTTTAAGATGTCCATCTATCTCACCAACTAACTCTCTGGATCCTGGACGTTTTAACAAACAGGCAACAAAGAGTTTCTCTTAACTGTCCTCTCTCAGATCCTGTTGTTACCTGTACACGTTCCCTTCAAGGCTACTGCTTGTCTCTACTACTGTTCATACTATATATTAACTGTTGTAGAAGAACTACAGATAGAAGCTTTCTTATAAAATTTACTGATGACACTGCCAACTGTATCTACTGTTGCTCGAAGTATGTCTGTGTGTGTGTATAGTGTGTAAGAGAGAAATTATTTCAATATGTATATTATGTATTTATCTGTATATTCCTCAAATAAGAACTATCTGGAATTGCCCTTGTGTATTAAAAAAGTTGTATAATAAAGCAACTTCATCACTGCTGGATATAAATCACTGGACATCCAAGGAGATGACAGCCTGGAAGGTTGAGAAACACATAGGCCTTATAAATGTTCCCCAAGATACACTGACCTTCTTCTCATGCTGTTGGCACACAACACTACTACCAGAACTGGAAGCAAAGTACTTCTCACCATTTCATGGTACCACATCAACCCAGTTTACAAGATGGCACAATGAGGACTTTTTTTTTATCAAGACAGAACCAATTTGTTGAGACTAAGTAGAGCACTGAATGACAAAGAAGACAAGAGACACAAAACCACACTTGAAGAAGTAAAGACACTAACTGGAAAAACAATTGTTTCTGCGCAAGACAACAAACCCACCAACTCTTAAGAGACTGCAAAACGAAATCAAAAGGAAAGGAATGAACAGCAAACACAGAGGTACATGATTCTATGGCAAAAGACATCATTATGTAGGAACTGAAAAACCCCATCAAGCAAATGAAAAAGAGGAAATCTGGGTAACATCACAAACAATAAGCTAAAACCCTTGGTACTGGTGTCTTAGACAATGTGCTAGATTTCTTTAATCTAAGCTGAAATGTAGGCCAGGTACTCCAGTCTTTGAAGGAGGCCAGCAAGACTACCATTTTCAGAAATGGAAAAACAAAGTAAAAAGTCCTCAGCTAACACCCCTTCATCCCTGATAAGCTGTGAATACAAGACCATAGAGCACATTATTGGCAAAAACCTGCAATGGTACCTGGAGAGTAGCATCTCCCCCAAACAAACAGGCTTCCAGAATTTCAAAAACAAAAGAAGCCCAAACCACACACCTTACACAGATGATTGATGATACTTTTCACTTTTCAGAATTGAAAGTGTAGAGGGCCGGTAGACCAGCGCTTGTAAGGCAGGAAGTGCTGATGTATGCGAGTAAAGTAAAGTTACGATTGTGAAAGATCGCGAAAATAGATCTGCTGATGCATGCGAGAAAAGTGCTGATGCATGTGAAAGACAGAGAAAAGTATATAAGGGCAGAGCTGAGACAAAGGACAAGGGGAGACAACTGAGAAGAGATGGCGCGAAGACAAGCGACACAGCCATGACTGTTGCCATAGCCTGCATTAAAGAGTCGTGCAACTGCTGACGGTTCCTGCCGTTCTGGTTTGAGTGTTGGACTGTTGTGGTCACTGTTCAACCCCCCCACACACACACACCACTCAGTTACATCATGTTAACCTGGAAATCTTCACTGATATTCTAAAGGTATTTGACAAGGTGAAAAAAAGATAAACTGTTGGTGAAGCAAAAAACAGGGGCATGAAAGGCAATATATGCCTGTAAACCAAATCCTATCAGCACAACAGACGAACCAGGGAACTGGTGGGGAGACAATGTAGCTGGAATGTATTGCTGTATGAAGGTGTTCCACAAAAAAGATCTCTAACCTTTACAAACTCTTCATTAATCACTTTGCGCCAGAATCCATGCCGCCCTTTACACAGACAATTTGGTTCTCTGGTGCTTGAATGACTATAAAACAACAACCTACAGGATGCCACCATCTCTGGACAGAATTGCAGTAGAGAAATGGTGTAAGTCAGTCAGAAGAGAAAAGACAAAAGCAACCCTTTTTTTAAATATCTTCTAAATCACAAACTGGCTAGCTGATGACGGAGGATACATTTCTAAAATTTGATGATCAACAGACGTACCTGGAGATCACCTTTGACAAAATGGCTGAGAAGGAAGTAGCACAGAAGGCCAGAAAATAAAAATCATGAAAAAGATTTGGCTGCAGTGATAAGGGAGGTGTTGGCAGTGGGGGATGGGCCAACGAGAAAATCCTCATGACCATGCATCAAGGAACTGTAAGACAATGACTGATATTTGTTGTGAAATGTCACTTGGCAAATAAATTATTTTTCTCCTACTTAACATATTCCCAATCTCTCTCTCTTGCGGGCTGCCCACACTAATAGGCTATCTAAGATGAGAGCAGCACTGAAAAATATCAATTGTCTGAAAATGATACTGCAGTAGATGTCCTCACACATTAGTATTGAAGACAATGAGCTGGTTAACAGAATGGCAAAACAAGCTAAAGGCAGGCAGGATGAAACAGAGACGAAGACCCTCATTAAAGCTCTGCACAGATCACCATAGACACCAGATAGCTATCATCATCTTTCCAGATCAGACAAGATGATTTTCTTCCTGAGAGCAGAGGTAGCACCCCACCTATAACAAAAGCTACACCTGATATCATCTCCAATGTGCTCTTGTTGGGATGCAGAACAGATAACAGAACAAATCCTTCTAGAACAAGTCCTCCTGAAAGTGATGGGGGAGGTATGGCCTTTTCAGTACCCCTTGACATCAAGCTGTGTGTAAGACTCTGTGGATGCTCTGCAGATGATTATTAGCTTCAAATGTAATCAAGGCAAAAAACATTAACAACAATACAAAACTGTTTCTCCTTCTGCATAATAATTTTTACAGAAATGTAGAAAAAATAGTTAGTACATTTTTCTTTTTGCATTATTTATAACTGTTTTTAATAGCATTAGCAGGAACTAAACAAGCTACACACGATCCTTTCATAATCTTTCTCTCCAGTTAATTGCTCATTTATTTTTTTATTTTTTTTGTGTTCTTGTTTCATGGGTTCCAGATGGTGGTGTAGTTTTAGTATAGAATCCTTAAATCATGTACATTTATTTGTTATTTTGTGAAATTTACCCCAGAAGTATTTTTTTTCCATTGCACTGCATATCTCATGACATGCTTTACCTCATGCCATAGACTATCTTATGCACGCATACCTCTAAAATTGATCTAAGAAACTGTTTTCAGTCTAGAATTTTCTATTTAATAGTTAGGTGACACCTCAGAAACGATAGCTTGAAATGGAAGAATGAGGCTGATAGAAAGTAGTCTTCCTTTACCCTCACTTAAACTCCATGCTGGTCAATGCTTCTCCATCCCCAATGTTTAGAATTCTCTTTACCTTTCTTTTTATACTGTGTCTTTCTTTGAAACTTTCACATCTGGCTTCAAAGCATACATCTTTCAGAAATATCTTTTGTACTTAACCAGCTCTTCCATTCACTCTTTCATTCCCATCGCCATCCATGCTCTGTCATGTTTACCCATTTGTAGTCTGTATGCTGAATCTTATGCATTTAACTGCGTGATTCGTTGTATGTTAAACCGTCATTGTAGTCTTATGAGTTATATTGCATGTAGCCTACTTTCACTGCACTATGAATTCAATTATTTTATTGTGTACAAACAGTGTCTCTTCTTTATTGAAGTCTGTGCTTGAGTGCTTTCCACTGACCCACTGCCTAATGCTGTCCCAAGTGTGCAAGTGGTAGGCAAGGCCTGCTGTTCTAGGTGATCTAGGTGATCCTGCTGTTCTAGGTGTTCTAGTAATTTAGAGCAAATATAATTAGTAGATGAGCCTAGTGGGTGTATGTATGTAAATTTGAATGAACTGCAAGCATTCCATCATGAGTGGAAGGTTGCCTTGTGCTAATAACGTGGTACCATGATAAACAAGCTGGGGCAAAAGAGATAAAGATAAAGCTTTAACAAAGCTAAGGCATGCCCTGAAACATTTATCTGGTCTCTGGTTACAGTGACATGACACACAACCAATGAATCTGGGGATGGAGTGGTGAATTAGAAATCTTATTTGATTGCATGAACATGAAACAGTTTTTTTTAAGTTATATAAGAATAGACCGATCCGAGATTGTTGAAGGGGTATACACTAGTTGACTAAAGCTATATTTGCATTATTTCCATGTCATATGCTAACTACTTTACGTTTTGTGCTGTTGTGTATCGGTGTGTGTGTGTGTCTTCACGAGTGGACGTACTTCAGGAAAAATGTACATACCACACACACTGAGAGCCACTTCAGCCATTGTTTTTCACGGTTGTTGTTCGTGTCACAATAAAACCTCCAGCATGTCCTCTCGCCGCCTGCAGGTGACTGTCCTATTGAGGTTTTCAAATTCTCCACGTACACACGGGAATGTGATCAACCAAACGATCATCGGTCAGACCAAGTGTTATCGACACTCCCCTTCCGAGTTTCGATCCCTTTTCCGAAACGAAGTCACTCCAATTCTAGTGCCTCTTTCGGGCCAGGTACACAAAGACAGAACACTGATACCTGTGAATATTTTGTTCACTCTTCACCAAGCTCTAGTACGGGACAAGACCAACTTTCTACCGCTGCGCCGCTGATAAAGCGAGCGGTTTGCTCTTTTGCGACTTCGTAACAGAAGAGCTCTCCGGAAGTCTCTAGAATCGGAGAGTGGTGAGGATGCCAGGACGGTATACGACTTTAATTTTTTTATTCGCAGTCGACTGTAATACTTTTTGGCTTCACAACCTAGTTTTACTTTAGGGCACCGACTTCTTTCTGCATCTAGAGTATAAAAGTCTGTGCTTCAGGGTCTATCGCTGACACGCTGCCCCATTTTGTGTCGTGTTAGCGGTGTGTACAACCCGCGCTGTTCTCGGATACAAATTTATAGTTGATGTGGTGTTTGTGTGAACAAACGCTTTGAATAAGTGAATTAAAATTTAATTTTCACTTTCTCGCCTACGGGCATTGACAGTGATTGCAATTTTTATCCCTTGAACGTGAGGCGGAGTGGCAGTTTGGTGCAGTCATGCGCTGCACTGACAGTCACGGTCGCAAGCAGCACAGTGTCAATAGTGTAGGACTGTGGGGTGTACTCAGCACCTCCAACGCTAACACGAGCGCTGAGCGAAAATCGCTGGAAGTAGAGCATAAAGCATCAAAAAAATATATTCCGTGTTTGGTGTTTTTCTCTTAATCACACCTGGATTTGTCACGAAAAAAGAGTGACGAAGGGGCATGGTCTGCATGAGCTGAATTCGGAAAGATAAAATTTTCGGTAAAGAAAACAGGTCTGCTGTTGCTGAATGTTCTCTTAAAAAAATTTAAATGGAATGCTGGAAATTAACCATCAAATAAAAAAGATCACAGGAGTGTATCTGAGACAATTCACATTTGAAATGTGTTATATTTTATTAACAATAATATACATAAAAAATAATCAAACGCGCCCACTGAGTAACTGAGAATCAACAATAATACAGAGTAGACTGGTGAAGATTTACTAATTTACCTGTCTGTCAAATGAAATATTAAATATTTTAACATTTTAACTTCAAAGCTTCTAAATAAAGTTTAAATCCGCATGGCTGTTCTCCGAAATCAGCCGTTTCATGTACAAGAAATCTCTTTTTGAACACAACCTGAGCGATGCTTCTCCGTCTGACTCTAACACATTCGATCACAGCCACACAAGTATACATGTACTACTTACACGCACAGGAGCTCTCCAGTGTAGGAGAGTAATTTTCTTCTGCTTTCCCAGTGGCAGGTGAGAATGCCGATGTTTGAAGGCTTATATCTTGAAAAACTAAGGATAATTATGTACTCTTATTTTGGTAAATATTATTTTAAAATGAACTTAACCCGACCATAAAGAAAAAGAAATGTTTCACGCGTGTTGGCCTTTAAAGGATTCAATGGTGTGCAGGTGTATATATGGTATGTGAAAACGGATGGAAAGCCAAGGCAGAAAATGAAGGAGAGGAGAGACATGGTCCCGTTTCCTAGCTCTAACAACCAGATGTAGTCGACACAATATGCACGAATTAACATTCGATAACTGCGATACGACTGACAAAGGTCCTTTTTTTCTGATTTTTCGATAGACAACGTTGACCTCTGGGTTCTCTACCCTTGCCTCAGGCTGATATGATTCGCCACGAAGATTCTAACTGGCCACAGTTGCTAGGAGCATTCGGTGGGGTATAGCAGCCCCAGCAAGAGCTGTTTAACCCTAACATAGATTAGAAACTAGGAAGGGTACCCGGGTTTGCCCAGAGCTCCCCTGACAGGCTGTCAGTGCTCAAAGCACCCGTGGACTCAATCAAGCGCCAACGCAACACGCCACCAACCGTTTCTTGTCTGGGAAAGATAAACACTGCGGTGGTGTTGGTCACAAATTAGTCACTTGTGATATAGTTTACTCCCATATTAATAGTACTCTTTACAGTTTACTAGTGACACGGGTTGAGGGCCTGATCAATACAAAATTTGTGTTCTTATCTTCTCTCTTTCTCTCTCTTGACAGCACTCTTTCTCGCTCAGAGGTTATTTTCCGAAATTATATCGTTTGCTAAAATTGTCTCTGCTGAGTAGAAGATTTTACAAAAGTATGTTGCTTCAATAGGTAACATCCTATATCAGGTAAATATTAAAATAAAGATGGTGTAGCTCAAAATACTAGTGCCCAACAGTCTTGGATCCTCTACCTCCCTGTAGACAAATGCACATTTGCAAAGTTTGGCTCGGTTTGGATATATTACTTCACTTAGTTTCAAACTCACAGACCGCCTTCCAAAAGCTGAAGATTTTCTGTTCTTGACCCTCAGCGCATAAAAAAAAAGTAAAATAAAATAAATAACAGAAGTGCGGGGGATGGGGAAAAAAACCCAGCACCTGTGATAAGGTTTACAGTACACCTTCGACTCGCGGACTCGCGAATAAACCCAACACCTGTGATATCTCTCTGATTTAAGGGGGTGGTTGTTGCTGAGCGGAAGGCTGATGTAGATATGCGACGTCAATGCAACCGGATCCAAGATAAATGATAAACAAGCTTCAACTATTGATCACTTAGGACACAGCATTCACATTCACCTTTTAACAGGTGTGGCTGTAGGAGTTGGAAACGTGTTATGTTGTTGATTAAGCCACTTGAACTCTACCAGACCGCCGATGAACGATTCCAAAGAAAAACAAAGTCACAATCGGTGCGACAGAAAAGCATATTATGATCGCTGTAGTCAAGCTGTTTCACTAAGCCTGTTTTTACCAAGTTTATCAACAAATCATTTACAGGAGGGATCGATAATAGAACATATGGACGTGTACAGTTACACCAACAAACAAACCATTCCATCCCTCTGTGTGTTTGTGTGAGTGAGAGAGATGTTGATTAAACTCTTATGAAAAGTGGTGGATGAACCAGGGGGACAAGGGAGTGAGGGAGAGCCGCCCCCTCGAAAAAGATATTGAGGGGAATACTAAGGGGGGGGGGGAGAGAATATTTCCTCCCTCCTGGCGCAATGCCTGACATGTGATTGTTCACAAAGTATACAAAGAAGGTACAGGAGCTGTGTGTGCGTGTGAGAGAGAGAGAAAAAAAATCTTTATTTACGAGGTTAACAGAATAAGAAAAAGGTACATCTATCCCTTGATCTAGTGAAAGGAAAAAGAAACACCGCTTTACTACAAAAAAACTAGCATTAATCAGAGAACAGGAAGGAATTATTTTTGGGACGCACATATACGTGCAAACCTTGAAAGTGATTAATATGTCTACAAAGTTTATCTTATCCTGAAAATTACATTATTTCTTGTGAGTGCGATATCCGATAACTGGGTGAGTCATTTGTCAATGAGTTGTTGGTTTGTTTTTTTTAGTGTTGTTCTGTCGTTATACACTGACAGCAACATGTGTTCTGATGCTATCACCGTTTACGCGCGTGTGTGTATGTGTGTTCACTGGTCTTTTGCAGTGAAGTTACCCACCTTCTTCATAAGTGCATCTTACCTTTAACTTTTACCCTGGTTATGGCCTTGCCACCGCTTTGAAACTACCGAAATAAAATGCTTACTACACTTCCCAGGTACAGCAGGTGAAGGTGGGAGGGAGAGAGTCTGTGATTTACTATTCACAGTGTGTGTGAGTCAAGCATCCGGAACTTTTTTGTAACTGTGGATCGGTTTACAAATGATTTTAATCAAGTAATGGACATGGTGATTCGTGTTTACTCAGCCAAACTTTGCTAACATTAGATGACTGGTTGGTGTGTTTGCGCTCAAGATGGACTGGTGTTCGATAGTCTGGTCATTAAAATTGTGGCGACACCACGTCAACAGTTGTCGCCCTTTTTTGCTTGTTAACCAAGGTAAAGGTTTAGAAAAATACTAAAAGCTTGATTAAGATATCCACCTACCTACATCGATCTTTTAACTTGGTTTTTTAAAACCGGTAAAGTTACAACAGATTGGTGTATCCAGAGTTTAGAACTTTCAGCTACGTATGCTCGGTGGAATATTCGACAAGAATAATTTAAGAAAAACCAAACACGGCAGAAACTAGCACTTGACATGCGTTTGACATGCAATTCAAGATAATATAAGTTGTTTGTTTTTTTTTTTTTTGTTTCGGGCAATGTTATCAAAATCACACATCATAGGATTTGGGTTTTGTTTTTTTAATTTTGCAAAGTTGATAACCGTATTCTCAAAGCCAAGAAAAAGCACGATAATAACACACACACATACACACACACTTGCAAAGGCGTGGTAGCGTGGATATTTCTACCGTATCCATTGTAAAGACCGTTCTTAACCGGACAAAACCCAGGAGAATCAAACCTCCGAAGTACTTTCAAGTCCCATTGTATTGCCAATGTATCAGCAAACACTTACCTTCGCAAAAAAACAACTTCGCCAAGCTTCTTCAAACGCTTCCCAGGTAAGAATGAACTTATGGTGTTTCGATAGAAAGCCCAATCTACAAACTATACTGTATATCTGATTTACTGCACATGAAAATACTGTCGGTTCGACATTAGATGATCGTACATTCTGATGAAGCCAGGACTACACCATCATACATCAGTTTAGAATATACATTTGGCGGTCTAGCTCTTGTGTTGTTGGCTGTTAAAAAAAGACAGGAAGAAAGCTGGACCTGTTTAAATCAGGATTTGTTGAATGTTTCATGTTTCAGATAAAATACTCGAACGGTGTCACCGAGGACAGAGTTATTTTCAGTGTTGTGGACGTGGAGAGGTCAGGCCAGAGGGCATCAACACATCACAACAGTCAGAGGCGGTTACAGGAACTGATAGAACAACTCGACACCTCTCACATGGTGGATCTCTTTTCTATTGTCACTAGAGAGACAGGTTCAGTTCTCTGTCTCCGCACAAAGAATTAAAAAAAATATTATACCGAGAGGTCTCTGCACTGATACTAGCAAATGGCCAACACCTTATCAGTTGTAGTGTCCTTGTTTCGAATTTTGACTGTCGGCTGAAGTGCGCTTTACTTAAGGATTTTTAACAGTTGGAGACTTGGGTCAACGCAAATGAGGGATTTGAAACTAAATTTTACACAAATAAGAATAAAAAAAAGTACAGAAGCAGTTTCTTACCAAAAACAACTCGTCTGTACGCCTCTGTGTCTCATTTAGGGGCTGGTTGCAAGACGGGGACCTCTGTGGTATCTGCGGACCTCCAAATAATGTGTGCACCTACCTGTTTGATCTCACGGGACCTGGCACCTGGAGGAGGCAATCTATTTCTTTGACACGCACTCACTTCATTGGAAGCCCACCCTTGTCCAGACTCGCTCACTGCTTGAGACGACAGGTACTCTCCCTCCCAGCAACCCGCCCCTACCCGCCGTTTGTTTAAAGAACAAATCTACTTCAGACAGTTCACCTGTTCGGACGGTGAGCTGCTGCTATCTGTAGGAAAAAATAAGGTGCTGTCTGTGCCTTGAAGTGTCACTGTGACATGAAGAGTATGCCTTCACAAGAAAAAAACACATCGGTCGTGTCGCAGTGACATTTCGTACTCCCCCTAACCCCTGGCTCGCTCTTTACAAAAAAGTAAAATTTTTTTTTTAAAAACACCTCCTGTACATAAAGCCAGTCTGACAGCTATCTTAATCATGTAAGTAAACAACACAGGCTAACTCATTCTTGTCTGACAGGACCTGTCATTCCGGAATAAAATATTATGCCGAAAAAAAAAGTTTTTAAGAAACACTCACCCGCCCTTGCGCGGTTCAGGGGTCGCACTTAAAAAAACGAGGATGTGGTTGTCCTGGGCAACACGGGAAGATCAAAGGCAAGTGTCTTATATCGGTACCGGTGTCCAGAACCGGGGCTCTAGTTATAGCGGCAGAGATACCCTGGGGGTAAACTAACTTAAAGAATGTCCGTGTGAGTCTGTATCAGCTTGCTAACTATCGAGATAAGCCACTCGGCCTTGATTTCCCGATTTTGCCCCAGGGTAACGACTTACCCTAGGGATACCGACTTGTGTGTGTTTTGCTTCACCTGATTCTTTGAAGTTTATATGAAGTTTACTAAGAACTCTGTTCAGTCTTTGAGTACAGGAATAACTCATCAAGTCTTCCGACCAGTAAACATCACACAGTTACAGGTCGATTCGCCCAGAAGTCATCATTCAGTGTAAAAATACCTTTAGTGTTTGTTGTATGTAAAAAACAATACTTTTTCAATAGGAGTAGTCACGTGACATACGCAAATCAACCTTCAGGGATATAAAATGAAAAATGGACGATGCTTGAAGTAAAGAGGCGAGTGGATACATTTGTGAGTCCCTTCCCCCAACCAAAACAAAAAGTTCCCTGAGTAGTTTTAGTTTACACAATAGCTTGAGATACATGCAAACGGGAGCTACAGGACGAGTTGCACTCCCAACCCAATTACAAGTTATGAAAGAAAGAGCAGGACCGACAGGTGCAGGCAAAACAAGAACGATAAAGATAACTACACCAACATGTTCCTAATTCGTGGTCAGATTATCGCAAGGATAATGATGAGGTCGAATCGACCGTCCCCCACCCATTTTGTTTAACATATCACCGACTGGTGTTAAAGCGAGAAGCAGGTGGATAAACACAGTCACATTAATACTGTCACTCACCTGATAGCTGCGTCAGAACAATCCTTCCACCCACCTGTCTGTTGGTGAGAGGGGTAGCCTCCCGAATACACCGACTAGATTCCAGACACACTGACCACACCTTCTGATGGCAACTCCTCTCACGACTGACCAGGCCACAGCACAGTCTGACCCTCGTTCGGACAGTCACCTCCTCCTGTCTGCAACCTGCAGGTGAACTGTCGCGCGGATGAGGTCAGCGGTGTGTCACCAAGGGGGATACGTGCTGCCACCACCTTTGCTTCTTTTTAACAGGTGCACAGCATAAAGACAGCCTGGCTACACGAACACCGCCTGCGTTTTGTTCAAGTCGCCTTGATCCGTCTGCCAGGTGAGAGGAATGGGGACAGGTGAGGTGGGGATGGAGGAAAGCTTGTTGCCGGATGTGATTTATGTCGCGCAGTCAACTGGGTGTGCAGCGGCCATCCGTCTCCTTCCACTCTCTCTCTCCCCCCAAATCGTGGAAAGCGAAATGTTTACAAATACCTGCTGCTAAAATTACACACTTGACAACATTGCACATAAACACCCCCTCGTCCACCTGCTCCACTGCTCCCCTCACCTTTAAAAAAAACCTGTAACCTGAGGAGTGGCGCTGTGTTGAAGGAGTTAAGCTTCCCAGTCACTCCATTGTGATAAGTTTTATGAACTAAGGGGAATGGGTGTTTGTTTTGAAAGGGATGGGTGTTTGGGTGTTTAAATTAATTGATAAATGACTACAATATTGTGAACTTTGATCACTAATATCTCACCTTTAACTCCAAAGTAAAGGGGAAAAAATATATATAGAAAAAAAATACATTCATCAGAATTTTACTAGAACCTGTTCGGACTGACAAGTATTTCCAGCTGTTACATGACCTGGTGTTATAAAATTAGTTTCTCTTCGCCTTATCTTTCCAGATAACCATTGACCCGTGTCCACGGAGCCTACTTCGGTGTTGACATGCTTGAAGTAGGCAATGAAATTTAGTGAGGCACTTGTTGCTCTGGTTTTCTTGACATTAAGCAAGGGGTACTTCAGTTCAGGACTTCAGTGTTGTGCAGAATCCATAGATTTTATAGCAAATTTGCCGAGGTTGTGTATAATTAAAAATGCAATAAATCTGCCATCTTCAAACAGGTATCGAACGAGAAAGAAGAAAGAAGAAAGAAAACAAAATACGATAGAAAGGGAAAAAAATTTGGTGCTTGCAAATGGCTCAACTAAGAATGGTTTACACTTAGTAGTCTTACTCCCCTCGGCCAAAAAAATGTCTTATCTTGAACTTTTATGATGGGTCAACATATAATCAAATCCTTTTTACGGTAAATTATAAAGCAGCTTATGCATCTTTTATGCTTTATATTAGGATAACTTACAAAAGAACATGTATTTAGCTATGTTCCGTGCTCCCACACTTCCCACTAGTGTCTGTAGCTGTCAGATAATAAGTTGTTTTTTTTTAATAAATTTAAATCAAACGTTTCTTATTTCAGGAGTTTGTCAACAATGAATGTGAAAGAGCATCCGATTCTCTTAATAACGAGCTAAGGACCGACATAAAGGAGGTGGAGAGAGAAAGAAGATGAATATAATCATGCCAGCAAATGAATATCTGTTACCATCAAGTGTGACAAGGCGACAGGTCAGTGCTAAGAGGTCATCCACGGTCAGGTTATTAAGCTTCCCTGTCTCGATTTTTATAGGTTTCGAAAATAAGTATTTAGTCGGCGATCAGTATGGTACTAATCTTATAGTAGAGTGTAATCATCATCATCATCATCATCGTCGTCGTCGTCGTTCAACTTTTAAAACTTAACACGCACACAGACTAACAAACATTTTTGTGAAGTCAGCCTGAAAACCCCGGGCTTAATGGCGTGTGACATTAGAATAAAGAGCTGACACAAAACCAACTCGACTAGTGCAGATCATTCGATACACTGAACATCCGGTAGAATGGTGCTGTTGTTGTGGTTGAGTGCATCCGAGTATCCCCTCCACCCAACACACCCACCTTTCACGGTGAGTGACGTCACGCAGGTGTCTGCCAGCGGTTTTCACGCGACAACGTGTCGCTCCACGTGCAAGTCGCAGTTTAGTGACGTGTGCAACAGGTCTTGTCACGCGGGGTGGGGAGTGTGGGGTGGGGAGCACGAGACTGGGTTGTTTGGGACAGGTGCAGGTCTTGGATCTCTGCGACCTCCGAACATGTAGGACTGTGAGGTGCAAAATACAAGATTTAGTCGCCGTGTAGACGGGGAGGAGAGAGCTAGTGTAACAAGGGGGTGGGTTTGTTCGTTAAATAGCAGCGAACGGTGGTTATATAATTCTGAGGATGTGTTTGTGTGTGTTTATACTTTTGTCGTCTGCGCCATTTATCCTAACCTTGATTATTAGTCTTGAGAATAAGTTGCTGGGGATCATGTTCGTGTTTGATGGTGTGTTTGTTTTCGTTCTAACATGTTACCGGTGGCTCTAAATGACAAAACAATATGCAGGATAAAAAAGCATGTCTCTCCCACGCAGGACGTGGACATCGTGGCAGTTTGCGGCAATACGATCCCCCTACTCTCACACAAACACACAAAGGTGTAGGAAGATGCTCGGCTTTCAGGTAGGTGAGGGAAACAACCTTCCTACTGACAGTGAACGATGTTCAAATTCTTCCCTCCTCATATCTTTTCTGAGGGGGTGGCTGCCTCACCTGGCTCATATGACACTGAAAATGAGGAAAGGAGAAGAGTGAGCGAGCAACAGTCGCACAGAGCGAGTGAGTGAGAGAGCTGAATGGCGGATCGCACCACAACATTTATCTCCCACCTCTGTCAACCATGTGCAAAACAATCAGCAACAATGAACAATGAGATAAATACAACCGACATGACAGCAGATGGCCAATGGATCAACATGGCGCTGCAAGTGTCGAGCAGGGCCGTCCCATAACAAAGCTATTTAATAATCGCCTGTGCTTTTCACTGCCAACATTAACAACAGTTAATTTTTTTATATATAAACAAGTCTTATAAGATCCATACGAACATGCATCACATTAAGAATTAAGGCCTGGGGTCGGGGAGACAGCCCACCAAAGGCATTAAACAGCGCCGACAACGAAGCTTGAAGCCATTGAAGTCAACCATCTACTTGTCTGTCTACTTGTCTGTCTACTTTTACTGCCAATCTGATTCTATTTGACTTACTGAATGTCACATGCTACACGATCCACTTCGCAAACAGAATAACAAGCAAAGGAAGTTAATTCTTCTTGAGAAGCCCTGCACACACAGAGCTGATGGACTCGGGTGATCGGCAAATGCCCTTTGAGATAAGGTCTTCACTCCCTCGACAGGCGGACAAAGACAGGATCAGGTTGCCACGTAGGCAAGGGGTATTCTCGGGATATTATTAGCAACGAAGGAAACAGCCTCATATCAGATGATCTATCACCTTCTAGTTTTTTTTTCTCTTTTTTTTTGCACTTTACAGCAGAGAGATTGTGTACTGCATGGTGGACTTCACGCACGCACGCACACACACCCCGTGCCACGTAAGAAAAGATTGTTGGATGATAGTGGAACAAACATGGCAGTTTCTGGGTGAAGCCATGCGAACAATAGACAGGGTGAAATTGTTCTTGCTACAAAATCCTGTTTTGAAATCCAGCGTTATCTCCTGAAATACTTTTGCTGACAAGGATTCAACTCGACTTATTTAATTTGATTCACCGACACCTCCACCAAGGACTTTTAAAAAAATGTAAAACTGTTTCGTACTCTTGTTTAATACCACTTGTCTTAAATAAATTGACAAAACGATTTTTTATGAAGAGGTTAGGCCCATTTGCGATGTCTATTTTTGGTGCATAATGTTCCTATTGTTATACAGGTGGACACAGAAATATTTCCGGTAATGAAAGTTTCCTTTTAATGGTGTTTGCGGAGTTTTGACAGGGTTGTGGACTCAAGCTGAGATGTTCGTTTGGACCCACATTTCTTGTATTTCTCAAACTACCATTAAACAGCTTGTTTGGGGTGGTTTATTAATATGGGGTGTCCTGTACCTTTTGATGTTTAGGATATGTACTATGGAGACCTCAGGCTGTGCGAAATACTTTTTTTCCCCTTTTTTTCTTGCCAGTTAAAAATCTTGTTGCCACAAGGCCTGGTGAACGAAGATGTTAAAGTTCGATAGATGGTTGATTCTGTTTTAAAGGCCAGTATTTCTAGTATTCTATTGTTTAATATTGTATTTTTACTTCCATCTTTTACAAAGTTCATGGTACGCGTGTTTAATCTTGCCATAACTTATGAACTCATGTCAACACTGATATACTTGTCATGAAATAACCATCTTTCTTAGTAGACTTTAATAGGAAGAATTTTTTTTTAGCATTTATTTGATTTTTTCAGAAACTTATTCCCTCCGTTTGTAGAAAGCATTTGGTATTTCTACGCTGACACTTCTAACTCCATTTTATACCTGAGAGCTTTGAACAACCCTCATTTTAGAAACGGAAGTCTTCCACAGACGACTATATAACAATCATTAATTATCTTTTCTTTGATTTTAACCGTAACCAATGTAACCGATGCCAGAAAAAAGGTTGGTCGCAAAAGCGAAATAAATATGACCGGATGAAATAGAACTCAAGCTAAAGTATTAATTTGTGCAAATCTCAACAACTTCACGCATAAAGAGAAACCAAATACAAATGAAAGCTGTACATACGAGACTTTCCCAAACAGCTGTGGTGTCGAAATGGACGTGACTGGAGGATCTGACTGTCACAATGTCCTTTTTTCTGATAATGATAACGAAAGAGGGGGAAAGGTAACAGATGCTTGAAGTATGAACATGCAAGGGACGCTATCGTTTACCAAAGGGCCGTCACCGATGGGGATGGAGTCACACCATGGCAAGCCAGCCCTGTAAACAGATGCCACATGCAGAAAAAAGAACAGCGTGCCCGAGACGAGAGCTGAACCCAGGTCCCGATGTGAAGGGGGGAAAGAATCGATAAAAACTTGTTATTTAATCAGTTTGTACCTGAGACAGTCGCTAACAGGTGTTGTATGCACTTTTTACATGTAGAGCTCACAGAACACGTGCACGCACACATGTACAACCCCCAAAATACAGGGACTAACACGGAAAGAACATCCGTTGGTACATGGGACGACAGATCTTTCCCGAAAACTTTTCTTGAACCACTTCATCAGTTACAAGAACTGTATATCATTACAAGAACTGTATATCAGTTACATCAAGTCAGTGTGCTCACACAGCAGCGAGATGTCAAACTGAAAGTCTGGTGAAACCTTTAGTAGACAAGAGAACAAAATAATTATTCTCTTCTTTCTTCTTTCACTGTTCTACCTTTCTCAATCACACAGTTCATTTCGGCATTTGTCTATCTCATATGCAAATGTAAAATTTTTCTTGTATCAATCGCATGCCTGTCAATAACGTGTATGTAGTCTGAAAAGTAAATAATACACACTTAATCTTCAACGTGACCTCTAGTATCAACACTTTACTTAACATTACTATTGGCTACAACTGTAAATACAATAATAGTGTGTCTTACACCCTTTCCAGCTGCTTGTTGCAGCCAAATATACTTACGTAACACCATTGTAGCGAATGCACCCGGGATGTAGAGAAAAGCGTTGTGATTGTTCAGCAAAATCTTTTGTTCACAGTGAGTAGTGAAGGCGCTGAAACCTGGGTAATGTTCTTCTCTTCTGACAAAGGTGACAGAGAACTTTGTATTTTGATATTAAAAAATTCTCAGAAAAGTCAACTTGTTATCTCCTGGAAGGGTTAGTTGGAAGTTCGTCGACATGTACTCCTGTAGACCATGAAAAACAATGTCTTCTGTCGTCTGACTCTGACAAAACACATCTACTGGCATCGGTGATGTCTAGCCAGGGGCAAATGTCTGTAACCTCAGAGTTTATGTGCAACCTCGCGGGTTAGACAACAGCTACCACAGGTAGGGAGTGAGATGCTCCTTGAAAGTGAGAGGGTTGAGAAGGCCCGCATCAGTTAAGGGGAAGATGGTGTTGTGAAATGGCTTTAGGAGAAAGGCCATCGTTGAGCTTTGAGAAAAAAAAAAAAAAAAGAAACAAACAAGTGTCTGTATATACTCTTCAAAAATATTGGCACACATTGTGCTTATTTTCAAACCTTAAGTTTTGAACCTCAGCGCTGTAAGAATGGGTAGTGATTTTGTTTGTTTGTTTTTCATTTTTGGTTTCTTTTTTAACGGGTAGCTGGGTACTTTATAACAGCCGCAGTGCAGTAATGAAGCGCAAAATAATGTTTCGGACCTAATTTCGAGTTATATATGGACAGTCAGACATTTTCACTCCAGTGCATACACGTCACAGGGAGGTTGCCATGGCGTCCGCAGGAGCGACGGTTCGCTACCCGTGTGGCGCAGCGCATGTCCACCCAACTGTTGAGAATGGGTATCTGATTTTGAGGAGGATTGTGGTAGGTAAGACAGCGAGGAAGAAGACCATAAACACCCGACTTGAAAAATATCTGGCCTCTCTTATAACACATCGCTCTCCAACGACCAAAAGGTTATGGGTGAAGCGACTTCTTGTGTCACGTGGCGGCCTTAAGATATTCATTGAATTGCTCTTTTTCTGAACAGTATACTTTCAGCACTTGATTGGCTACGATTTTTTTATTGCCGTCAAGTAGTCACATGTTGCGACTCGGCAACAGCTGAAAGCAGGCGAATAGTTTTGATGTTTGTGGTCTAATGATCTTGAGGGTTTAATACAAAGTTTTTACACGGCATCAACCAGAGTTCAAGAGGTTTTATTTCTTCATTACGACTTCTTGACGAATCCGCCTGAAACTTGTTGTTGAACTCAGTCAAGCATATAAAGTTTAGGCAAGCACGAGCACTTTAAAATATTTTAAAAACACAATAATGATTCACATAAAGATGCAGGCTGTCAAGGTGGCTGTCACGTGACAGAGGCTGGTGTCGTGACTGGTCACGTAATTTAAAGCTGCTCGATGATGATAAAAAGGACACCACGGTAGCACCAAACAGGCCTAAGATGAATTGTTTATACACCACACACACAAAGAGAGAGAGAAGGTGTATACAAAAGGGAAAACACAAAATTTGGATTCAATTAAAACTGAGCCAACAACTATTGCACAGTATACCCTTGTTGTTGCACTGCAGCATGTCAGGGACAGGTGACAGCATGTGGAGTGAAAGTTATGTGAATGTGGCAGCACGGCGTGGACAGGCCGAGAGAACGAGTAACAGCGAAAGGATAAGTAATCAGCTTTATGTATTTATCAATGAACTCTGTACGTGTTCTGTAAAATTCTATAATCGATTTCTGACCCACTTCCCACTGTCCTAGAAGTCTGAAATTTTCACCAGTGAGTAATTTCGGCGACAATGCTTTATTTGATAATTTCCAGCAGTCCACAAATACTAAAAGTGTTTTAAAATGTAATGTTATATGAGAACTTACATGTCAAATTAGGGGAGATAGGTTACTGATGCTCTAGGACTAGTAAACTATAGGCTGTCTCCCGAATTCGAACTTTCGGAAAGAAATAAAGTCACAAATAAAACGAAAAAAAAATCAATAACAAAATTTTAAAATACTAAAACGTTTTTAAAATAAACTTCTTAAAAAAACGCTCTTTTATTTGAAATGCAGTAAAAAGGGTAAAATAATTTTTTTTCTTAGGCCACTCACACTTTAGTATTAAATTATTTTATTCTTTTTAGTGCATTTCAAATAAAAGTGTTGTAAGTTTTTTCTGATTTGATTTACAAATAGTTTGTAAATTATTTTAGGATTGAAGTAGTAGGATAGCATAAATACTCGACAATGGCTATCTCTCCACTGCCCATTGAAAGACAGTAGGTTCCAAAAAGCTCCATCTGCAGGGTAGTGAGTTTTCCAATCAAGGTGCAGCAATCACTTTTTGTATCTTTGATTCTTGTAGTTCAATCAGAGTTTTATCATCTTTCAATGTAGGCTCCTGTCTTTGCATAAGAACGTAAAAAAAAGTCAGGACGAATGCGTGAGTGTTGGGCATGTGAGTGAGATCGGTCGTTCAAACATTGTAAATTCTGCCTGGCGTATAGACTGTTTGACAAAGGGGATTAGACTGGTTCAGCTTCTAAACGACAGATTTTTACTTCATTATCTCACCTCCTCCACCACCACCGATATCTCTCACACACACACAAAACACAAAGAGAAAGTTTAAATCACTTTATTTGTAGTTTCTACTCTATTTGCACAAGTAAAACGTTTGCTTCAAGCCTACATACATTCCTTACAATTCAGAGAACAAAAATATGTACAGTAAAACCGTCTGAATATCCAAATGATACCACAAACATCTAATCGATAAGATATATTCACAAAACATAATACAAAAAAATGGTATCACAGATTTTCTTTATGCAGATTATGGACGGATTAACGTACTATCATTGGTTTCATTATGACACATTATTAATCAATAACTTTATAATTACAGTGACAGACGACAAGGACCATGTAGCAGAAAAAAAGACAAATCTTTGGATAGATGCATTTTATTCGTAGGACGGTTCTAGAAAAAAAAAAAAAAAAAAAAAAGACTGAACGCAGGTATGAATAATAGTAATGGCGGGAAGCGGGGTGGGATGCTAGAAAGATTATCAGGTTCAGATCCTAACTTTGGCTCGCGTGTCATTCTATGAATAGATGTATACCTCGTCCTTTTGTCTGCGTGTCAGCTTGAAAACAAAACAATTACAACACAAGCAACAAGGTCCCAAAGGTCAGGATTTGAGCAAACTATAGCGGACAACCGAAGTTGGTTTGCTTTCCTGCCGTCTGGGCATTATGTTCCGTTATATCATATGTACAATAAGGGGGAGGGGCAGATGTCCAACAGCCTCTCCATGTCCCATGGCTGATTTGTACCCGGATATTGCGCGGTATGCCGACTGGCACAGTTCGCCAAATGTTTATTCCCTGATTGCCGAAAATAATTAACAGCTCACTTGCCAAACAGTTGTTTAGCTCAAATCATTGTGATAGACACAGTGAAGGTCTCAAGGGTTTTGTTGAACATTTTATGAACTTCCGGCAAGGTTGTTGTAGAGGGCCGAATCCACCAATAAATTAGGACGCTATTAATATGTCACACGCAGACATTTAATACAGGACATCTCTGCATTTACAGCTCTACTGTAACGGTATTTAACAGATTGTTGTTCGACAACTCTTCAAAAGATCCGCATGCACGCACGCGCGCGCAAGTAGACACACGCACGTACAAAAACACGCCGACTGACGCGCGCACACTTATTTTTTACAAACTCTACTGCAATTTAACAATTTACAACAAGAGAGATAAATTAAGTCAACAAAGTACAAACTATTTTTGAACAGGAAAAAATATAGATTTTTTTTTTTTTTTTTTTTTTGAGAAACGTGTAAAATAAAATTTTTTAATAAGTCGGAAGTTTACCATTTGCAGACAGTGGACTCGGTCTCAAAACCAAGAAACAAAATAAGCGACAAATTTTCTTCAGAAGACGTTTTGTGACCTTTATGAGGTCATCCAGAAAAAATAGTCAAGTTTTAACTAACGATTACATTCTCAACATATACAATTAACTTTTTACAGAAATCCACTGCTCGCGCTACTAGTCGTCGACTGCAGACTAACAAAATAAAATTAACAGGCACCGGGCTTGGTGTAGGAACTTCACTCAGGAGTACAAATCACTCTCGGGCTGGAGTCGTGTACACTTTTAGTTATCACAGAACGACATTCATCACTTTAAGATAAATAATAATGAAAATAATAAGAAAGAAAAGACTATCGACGAACTAAACTACTTCCTCCGTCTACAGTAACGCAATTAATGAATGAGTTAATTAACTGCACCACGCTAACAGCTTGAAGCTGTCCAACAGATTCTTAGGTTGTCGATGCTTGTACAACATTTTATTTCTTAAATATGGCCTTGGTGGAGTCTTTGACGGTTCTTTTCGGATCATTTGCCTAAAATAAACTTTATACAAACATATAAAAGAATAAGAAATAAATATTCTCTTAAGCATTTACAATCGCAGTCAGCAGCTTGACGTCCGACCAGGATGAAATATTCAGTACGGAAATAGAATCAAGGGAGATAGCTTGTGTCAGCTGTTCCTTCTTGTACTGAAGAGTATCTTCCCATGAAAGGACAACACTAAAATTTCCCCTTCAGACACAACGGAACGCACGGGTTTGTGGAGAAAGCTTGTTGTTGTTGTTGTTGCTGTTGTTGTTGTTGTTGTTGTTGTTGTAAGTATGTGATTTACATTTTGCACTCATAACTTGACAAAGAAAACTATTTGTTTAGTACAAACTTTTTACAAAATCACTAAAACATAATGTCAAGAAATAATATGAAAACCTCAAAATAATTTTAAAAACTTGATAAATTTACAAGTAGTCATCACTGCCTTTACTAATCATCATTATACAGTCGTTTTGTATCACAGATAACACCTACTTTGATGTTTGGAAACATCAAACAGTGGGCTTGGTGTTTGCAGAAATTCCCAGTAAGGTTAAGGGAACTGTTGGGGACCAAAATACTGGAATTGTCACTTTAAAACATTCATTTAATTGAGTTGCTAGAAAACTTGCTTCAACACCTGTGTTAGAATATAGCTTCACTGCGATGATTGAAACCATATCTAGGGTAAATTCAAAACACAAGATTTCCCACACTTTTCAGTAAAGCTCCCAAGGCACAAATCATATCAAACACTTTATGTTCTTGGTGGTCTAAGCGTTGGTTGAAAGTGTTTGACTGTTATGCTGACTAACACTTTGGATATCAAGATATTGTTGGATATTTTGCAGCTGGTACGACAACTTCGAAGAACTGAAAAAACCCACACAAAACAAATTATAGCAGCATATATGTTTTTATCACCAAGTATTGCTAATATTTTATGGTTAACAAAGCAAATCCACAGTAGATGGGATTGGGGAATCAAATATATAACCACTTCGATGTGAGGGGACAACTCAGTAACAAAAAGTCTTTCTCTTGAAAACACCTGGCTCACCTGCGCTGGTTCATGTGCTTCATACATGTATGCACTAGGCAAGGTCATGTGCACAGACATACACAAGATTATAAAGACAAAAAGATGATGAGCACAGAGACAATGTATGACTGTAATGCAACAGTCACTGAAAGAGTGCAGCACATAAATTCTAAGCACACAGATATAGTAAGAATGTGTAAGGATATACCAAGATTATCAGCACAGAGACAGTGAGATTATGTGCACAGACATTGTAAAATTATGTGCATGAACAGAGACACTGAAATATTATAAGCATGCAGTAAGATTATGTGCATGGACACAGACAAAGCAGGATTATAAGCTCAAACGTATAACATTACATTCACAAACACAGAAACAGCTTGATTATATGCACAAAGACACACATTAATATTACATGCACAGACAAAGAAACAGTATTTTAAGTACATGGGGACAGTATGAATAAATACATTGACACCATAAGCTTCTGTACAGAGACAGAGGCATATTAATATTATAAGCAGATAGACACTAAGATTATATGTGGGCCAACAACCACAATACAGTAAGATTATGTACAAAGAATATTATAAGAACCCAGCAGAGTTAATGATTATGCACACAGGCCAGACACTACAAAAATATTTGCACAGACCAGTACAGGTGAGCCTCTACCCCAAACCTACTTACCACAAAATGCTTCCTTTAAAAGGGTGCCACCTTGTTCCTGCAGAAAATAAATGTATTGCATTATACATACAAGATCCTGCATACACACACACACACACTCTGCACACTAAAACAAGTGTGGGCATACACACACACATATCCACACAAGAGTCCCAAAATATGCCATTGACATAAAAATAGCACACAGTAGTATACTGCGCTATATAAATCACTTTTTTATTATTATTATTACTTACTTGCGCTTAGGAGTGGAGTATGATCCGCCCCTGGGAAAAAAAAGTGACACCACATAATAAGAAAGGGAGGAAGAGCAGCAGGCAGATGGAACAGACTAGAGAGAAGGAGAAAGGGCAGGAGAGAAAAAGAAATAGGACACTGCTAGTTTGTTATGGTGCACACTGTACAATCACATGGATCACTGCCTAATCTGAAAAGTAGAGTTGGTAAAATAACCCAGGTAGTTGTACAGCATCTTGATCAGCGTTGCTGAGTGTTCAACGCATAAAATAACATGGTAAAACAATTACAGCTCTTATTTGTTCATGAATATGTGCCAGACGAGGGCTCAACATGTACTAAATCTACAACAGCATTGTATGAGAACTGGTAAAAGTTCTTACATAGTGATAGACTGGGACGTCTGAGTAGTGAACACCTCAGTAGTGGGTCTGAAACAGAGGAGAGATATTAGGAGAAAAACACAGCAAGAACAGTCAACGCAATATGTAGTTATTTCAATTCTCTCACCATTAAGTTGCTTATGAGCGAGGTATGAAGTAGACCAGGCTTGCATATTAGTGATGCTTTAAACGCACACACACACACACAGACACACAGTGCTAACAGTTTGGTTTAAGCAGACAAGCCAGAATTAATACCTCTTTGGACTGTCATAACCATCACTGTACAACATCCGCCTAAAGTGCTTGGCCAGCTTGACAGACAGGATGAGGCTCGGCATGAAGAAGAAAATGGACCAGCCAAGTCCAAGCCAGAAACCATTCTGAAATAGCACAGATTTCATTGACCAAACCATGAGAATGTCTTCGATGTCAAAATATGGTTGTGAACCCTTTTCTTCAACTCTCTCTCACACACACACAAGGTATGCCACCCACGATTAGACTCAAAGAGTAGACGAGACAGATGGAGTGATGCTGGTCTACACTGCTGACAAGACTCGTGTGGACTCACCAGGGGGTCCACCATCCCGTGACAGAAGGTCTCCACCACAAGGGCGCTGAAGATAGAGTACAGAGGGGAGCACTTGGCCACGTCTGTCTTGAGCTGTGCAAGACAAGATGTCCACAAGTCAGTATGGTGGTGTCATCACAGTGCGGACAATGATACGTGAGGAAGTCATCAACAAACTGAGGTTATTAACCTGCTATCATGTAACTCCATATTTACAGGCTGTTACATCAATTTACAGGTATTGTTATGTGTCATATGACATCCCGCTATCTCACGTCGCCGGTGTAAATCGTTGACGTTTTTACAGCAGATAATCACGTAGCGCCCACGTAAAAGGTAAGATAGACGGCACCGCCAGGAATTTCATAATTAATATGTTGTTTCTCCTTTTAAATAATGAGAATCGCACAGCTTACCTTGGAGAGTATATCGCCGATGTAGGAGTCGACAAATCCGAAAATGGCGTTGATGAAATTAGTTGTCACCTGAAACATGGTTGGCATCGAGCTCAGAGAGAAACCCACTAAAATTTGCGAGAAACCTCAGCGATAATGTGAGTACATGTGTGTGACCCTACTTTACATTTGTGATCAGGGGCAGTGAGAACCCGAGTTATACATTTAAATAGATGAGAGGGTGATAAGTGAGAGTGATAAGTGAGAGTGATAGATGAGAGGGTGATAGATGAGAGTGATAGATAGTGATAGATGAGATGGTGAGCTCGACTTACCTTTGTGATCAGGTCCGTCATGAAGGTGTTATTGGTGAGCTGGGTTTGTGCAGTGCTGATTATATTAGGAAGCTTTTGTGCCTCTGTCTGAAAGTCAAGCAGACTGCATCAATACTTTTTTTCCTAATCCAAAAGTCAGTCACATCGATTTAAGCTCTTTGTTGTGATCAGTGTCTATCTCTCCAGCAACAATTAAAGAAAAAGTAATGAGAAGTTGCAGCGGTCAAACGAATCCCATTTTGTCCATCTTCATATTTTGACAGCAACTTATTTTAGTTTTAGTGGTCCCTTACCCACATCTTCGTGTCTATAAAGTGTGTCAGCTTTTGATTTTAATCAGCCTTGAGTGAAAAGGGGAAATTTACCTGGACCAATCTTAACATTTATTGTAGGATGAATTCAAGACGATACAAATGAAAATTGTTGGTGCAGAACCTACATCGGGCATTTACAAAAAACTTACAAATGAATCAATGCATGCAAACTAAGGAGGGGGTTATCAATGACATCTGCCCTGCCATCCACTCATTCCTCATTCCTTCATTTCTGATTACACCTACCTTTATGTCTTGAGTAATTGATTGCAGATTATTTGCAATATTCTCCATGTCCACCTGAAGATTAAAAGTCAGACATGTTTACTGAATCATATAATCGCGAAAATACATTGCTATGTACATGTGTACATATAACTGCCTATATCCAACCCCCTTCCACCATTATGGTTTTCTACAAAGGCAGCAACCCAGGCTTTGGTCACGTGTCCCTGTAGTGTCGAGAAATGCACGTGTCTGAGGCTACAGGAGTTTAGCAGGTAAGTATTGGTATTTCTATTACCAAACTTTATCAAAGAAACTATAAGCACTATCTGAACCTGACTTTTTCTAACTCTGCTAATACTAAGGTTGCCGAGATTCAAGTCTGAATATACTGGTTACCATTTCATATCTTAAAAGAAATGCAAACACTTTTTTGTAATTCTCTTCTTTCAAAAGAATGTCTAGATTTGAGATCGATTTGAAATCCTCGAAAATAGACGACAATAATTGAACTAGATAAATTCTCCATTGTATACTTACTAAAGTGCTTATCAGATCATCCAGCGGTTTAGTGTCTGGCGACTGAGGAAAAATTATGAAGAAAAGAAAAATAAAATAAACGCTGTTTCATATCCTGTCTACATTCTCTCTTCATCACTCGCTCAATCTTTTCAATGTGCAAACATCCCCCCTTCCCCGAAAAAAACCAAAAACAAACAAACAAACAAACAAACAAAAAGAAACCAACAACCCCAAAACATTCAAGTTCATAGTCATAGGTCTTGACATGACATAAAAGGTATTACAGTCCGTCCACTCACTGCACTGCTAGATTCTTTATCTCTCTCTTTCACTCGCACCATGAACATACAAACGTCACACAACACACACGCACCACGACACGTTACACAACACTCAACCTTAATATTCACACACTTCTACATTCTACACTCTTTCCGTCTGTCGCTCGTAACTGTCAATGTTAAACTTACACTGGGGTGGATTGCTACAGAGGTCCTCGTGGCGTTCACAATCGCCGTCATATTTTGTATCTGAAAATATTGACATCAAGTTACTGCGGGCTTCGAACTGAATGTTGTTTCTGGGTATAAAACAAATCAGAAGATGTAAGAATATTGGGAAGGAAATACAGTAACCGTCCGCTGTTTTGATCGACTTGGCCTCACGCACCACTCACAGGAAGGCAGACAGACAAGGGTGTGTATGGGGCAGACTTTGCTGAAAGATGCTGCGGAACACAGTTAGTCCAGAGTAACTACATCCTGCACGGGTAGACCCAGACATCACACACACTTTTTGGAGAATGCCAGGGGACGAGGGATGGGGATCAGAGGAGTCAAGGGTTCAAAGGTTGAAAGGTCGGTCAGCTTACTGCGACTTTCAGCGTGCTCAGGTCGTTGACGGAGTTCTCCAGCGCACTGATTTCACGGGTCACGTTGATGTCTTTGAGGTCGGTGGTCAGCTGGGCGGTGTTGAAATTGAACTTTAGGTTGTTCTGGAAATCAATTAATCAATTAATCGATCAATCAATCAATCTGCACGAATATCGCTATTTATTTATCGATGCGACCTGTAGAAATAGCTTTCGAAATAGCTGCGTAGGACAGAGAACTCCTGGTCCGAATGCCACCACTTGCAGCATGGAAGTGCATCACTTCTTTCATTTTCAGTCACAAAAGATTAGGAACCAGTTTCTAGCTTCTTGAAATTCGTTTCGAAGAATAACTTTTTAAAAATGGCAACACAAATCGGAAACAGACAGAAAGCTTTTTTGTTATGTTTCTCTTTTAAATACCTGGCAACAAATTACACGAATGTTTCTCATGAAACAATAAAGTTGTAATGCATTATTTTGTGTTATATTGTGTGATGCTATGGTTGTGTGATGCATGTGTATTATATTATCAGCAAATTCACTGACTTTTTATGTCATAAACTCGCTTCTCAGCATGCTCTTCTTTTTGTCTGAACATGATCGTTTCGGTGCTATCGTCTGGACACGCCTCTCAGTGTCGGTACTCACGAGTATATGTCGGTTCACCTACTGACCTGGTATTTTCCAGGTCCCCCATGAGGCTGACAAATCTACACGAGCCTCAGGTAAGCTACAGGTCACTCACCTCCTTGAAATCGCTGATCATCTTCAGACTGTCGTTGACGATTGGTTCGAGTCCCAGGACGGAATACAGTGTGTAGTCATTCCTGCAGCCACTGTAAGCAAATCCAAATTATTTATTCTATGTTAAATAATCTGTTGTCTGCTTAATCAAGTCATGTTAATTATATTTTTATTTTATATAAATTATTCTGTTAATTACTCGATTGACTAAAGACAAGATAAATCGCTGAATGACGGTTAAAATGTTCATGCGACAGAATTATCAGGTAATCAAGATTTTCCAGAAAAAAATAACCAAAGCATGCAATCCTTTCAAAATAATGTATTTCTTTTTTTAAGGAAAGTCTTAGCTCACCAGTTTATTAACTTCTCTGAAACTTTAGAGAAAGGTGTAAACTGAAAAATATTTCAACGCTTCTGTCTAAATATCTACACAGGACAGAAACTTGATCTTTTATTTTTGATGTTATTGGTCATTGTTTGATATGCCTCACAAACAAATGTCATTAGCTGTGATATTCGGACTGACAGACTGAGAATAATTGAAAACAAGAAAAGAATAAAGGACTGACAGATCACTCACTTCATTACACCGGACACGTTCATCTTCATGGAATGATTCATGACATTGAAGCTGAACCCATTCTCGAAACTTGAACCAAAGATCTTGATGTACTAAAAATGTTAACAAAATTCTCGGCTAAAACTACAGAATTGTACACGAACAGGAGAAAATTACATGTTTGAACTGTCGAGATCCACTGACATACTCAAAACTTTCTCTTCCGTCTGACACAAAAAAGTATTTAAAAAAAGCAAAGTAAAATTTAATTATCGCATCTTCAATACATTTTTTTAGAAAAAAATGTCGAACGTACTACATTGCTCTTTCTCTCTCCTTCACTCGCTCCCTCTTGCAGATCACAAACCTGTCTAGTGGTTTTGAAATGTGGAGAAGAAAAGTATCACCGTGGATCGGGAAGAAAGTATAAACCAGACACTCACCTCATCCACCTGACTGAAGTCTTGCATGGTCTGACACATGTACCGCTCTGACAACGACCCAACGACGTAGAGAATGGTGGTCAGCAACATTATCAAGGCAGAGAAGATGAAGATCAAACCCACCGACCTAGAAAAAAAATGAGATTATTTATCGTGAAAGCAAGCTGTACTTTCTAGCAAAATATTAGAGCTAACCCCGGGATATGGACAGACCTCTTATGTCCAACTACCTTCCCAGGTTATCCCACTTTGCCAATTTCCGCCAGGCTATGACACTAACAGTAAACACGGTTACATTTAAAAGTGAAAGTTTAAAAGTGAAAGGTCAAGACAGATCAGTAACTTTTAGTTTTTGAGTACTGGGGTATTAAAAACCACACTTTTTTCTGCTCCAGATTTTTAAAAAAAAAATGAAGGCAGGGCCCCTCTCCTCTCCCTCACTACCCTAACTTTCCAAACTCACTGTACCTATTCCCGACATTTTTTTCGGCTAGAGAAGTTTTGCTGTGCTACATGGGTTTTGAACCGGCAAGCTTTGTGCTGTCACCATTCACACACGTGTCGGGACTCACGACATGAGTAAGATCCCCCCGCAGTTGGACGCTCCTCCTCGCTCTGTGGGTCGGGTCTTGGCGCTGCTTCCACACCAACCACACAGCACCCCCACCAGCGCCAGCACGGCCACCAGCACCAGCAAAGAGGCGATGCCGACACCTGCATACCACCTGGTAACACACACAATGATCTGTCACACCTACAGGTGATACCGACACCTGCATACCACCCGACGACACATTCTAGAACCAACAGGTACGATATGAACACCTGTACATCTTTGGAACATAAGACTGCTGTCAACATGCAAAGAAGCATCAACATCTATCACGTGACAACACGCAACATCGTCGGCAGGTAAAGACAGCAGGTAGATAACAACCAGATATGCACGCACGGTGAGACGAGTTTAGAAAGTAAACATGACAGTAAATAAACTAATCATACTAATAATTTTAATAACAGAAATAACTACCGAACAATCAGCAAAGGCAAAATGGCAAGACGATAAAATTTTCTTCTAATTCTCTATCTATTATTTGTTTGTAAGGCATTAACATTCGTATAGATGTTTGTTGAATGAGAGTATTGTCTGCTGGATTGTAATAACCGAATGTTAATATAATTGTTGACAGTATTTACCAGTGATTCACGGCTATTTTTGGCTTAAGACCTTATCTCTTTATTCACCCGTAAACCACTTACCCCTTGAAAAGGGTGGATGACCTAATCAATAAAGTCATTCGTTTGCTCGTCTGTTCATTCTGTCTCTCTAAATATACAGTTTTCCTTGTTTATCCTTTATTGTATGTACATGTATGTCTGATCATAGCTACCTGTACTTGTCGTAGGGCTTTATCATGCTTGAATAGTCTCCTAAGCTATCTCTTGTGTTTCTCACCTGCAAAATAAATAAAATAAGAAGAATACAATGTACTCTAGTAAATACTGTATCCTCACCCTGTATACTAGCACACCATGTATTCTGTATGTATACTGTAGTCTAGCATACTGTAGCATACATTTCTGTTACAGCCAACGTGAAGTTTTCTGACAGATCGTTTTTCCAGACAGACAAAAAAAACTTTCTATCACTTTTATCCAAGGTGATTCGACAGAGGCAACATTACTGCCTTAAAAGGACGTTCTCAAAGCCGACAAATCAGTTGGTGGATTGCAAAGTCTTCTGTAACAGTTATATGTGCCTCTTACAGGAACAATGGCTACTTGACACCCAAGGGTCACAGAACACTTGTGATAAAACCCACGACAAAACTTACAGCTCTATAAATGTCAATCGTGAATGAGGTAAAATTTAGCCATAACTGTGAAAGATGTTCATCCCGCTACTACCAACAAGGTTAATGCTTCGTCTGCAATAAAATAAATGAAATGTCAAAATACTCGTTGATAAAGAGATGCTCCAGTGGCCCAGTGGTACGATAACTAGACCTAGACAAAATGGTCTCTTCAGAGTACTCAGGCTCCATTGCCCACTCTCCCCACACACAAAGACCTTCTTCACTCATCCGTGAAATTGTCTCGAGGTGGAAGCACTTTCCCTCTTTGAGCCAACATCTTGCTCTTAGTCCCGCTTGTATGGCAGGGACAAATAATAGTCCCCACAAGGTTAAGGACAGTAGGGCAGCTTCTGTAGCAGGTTACAACTAACAGTCCCTAGAAGGTTAAGGACAGTAGGGTAGTTTCTGTAGCAGGTTACAAATAACAGTCCCCAGAAGGTTAAAGGTTACACCTATTGGTCTTAGCGCCAGACCTCGAGTACAAAATGCTTACGGTGGATCTCAGGGAACCGGTCTCGCTCAGCAGCGGCTTCAGCTGATCGTTGTAGATGTTGTTCATTTCTCCTGCCACGTCCACTTCTGCACGGACACAAAGACTGTTGTGAGAGTATTCGTTCCATCGTCTACAGTATTTATAGGTATGTTTGTGTGCATTGTATCTTTACCTTTACCTATGTATATAAAGCACTTTGAGTTGGCATTCATCAACATTATAGCTTTGTCTACAGTGTCCTCAACATATAGATATACGGGGAGCTGAAAAATATAACTGTCTGTCTGTCTGTCTGTCTGTCTGTCTGTCTGTCTGTCTGTCTGTCTGTCTGTCTGTCTGTCTGTCTGTCTGTCTGTCTGTCTGAAACCAAAGACAAAGACCAAAACAAAGATGTCCAGAACAAAGACGAAAAGACAGGGTTTGCTCAGGATGTTTAGCCGTTGTTATGTTAAAACACCAGAAGTAGCTTCATGGCTTATTTACAGTTCCTCACGTCTGCCCATGCATCAGTGGTTCAGGAGGACAAGAATGTAAAGAAAGAGGACAAGTGTGAAATGACATTACTGCTAATCTCAGCTGTCACAGTTGAGTTGATCTGAGCGTTGGCATCATCTTTCATCTGCAATATACATAAACATATAAATATGAATATAGACAAACAACTTTAAGAAATCTCTTTAGCGAATCTGTAGATTCTGTATGTGTATGTGACAGACATTACATCATGAAGCCATTATAAAAAGAAGAAAGAACACAATGTGGCGATGATGATGATTTGTAAAGCGCGTTTCTCTGTGTACATGCGAGCTCAGTGCAAAGTCTTCATCAGTCCCACATCGCAGCACAGACATTTACTCACTCTTGAATTCATTTACATTAAATTTTCAACACATAATCCAAAGGTGTCTGGGGTGTCCATGTAGAGGTCGCACCTTTGACTTTCCGGCAGCAGTGTCCCCTGGGACAGACGGGAGCACTGGTCCTCACATGGCACTCAACTCTCACAGCTGGCTCCAGGTCCTTAACCTAGCCACACCCCGGCAACCGCTTCTGCTGGCGGGCCAAACGCTGTGAGGGGCTGACGTGTTCTTATGCACGTCAATAAAATACTTGGAGAGGAGATGGGCGCCACCAAGTTCGCCAAAGCCCACTGAAAGGACTTATGGTAGCAAAACAGAATAGAAGCAACATGCCGGATCGGTCGAGGCCCGGATCACCAACGACCGCGCACCCCTCTGGTGGTCTCCAGGGAGGGGGCGACAAGTGTGCTACTGGAACCAAGTCTACACCCAAGTCGACAATTAAGCTGCCTACACAAGGGACTACTATCGGAACATGGAATGTTCGCACACTCTATCAGTGCGGCAAAGTGAAAGAACTCACACAAGAGTTACAGCGTTACCGCTGGGACATAGTGGGACTTGCGGAAGTCCGATGGACTGGTTTCGGGGAGTCAACTACAGATGAAGGCCACAAGCTCTGGTTCAGCGGAGACGAAACCAAGCATGAACGTGGTGTCGCTTTCATTGTCAGGAAGGAGGTGGCTGGAACTGTCATCAGCTGCACTCCAGTCTCTAGCAGACTTATCTCCATCCGAATCTCTGCTCGACCGCACAACATTACCATTATACAAGTGTACGCCCCAACATCAGAACACGAAGATGAAGAGGTTGAGGAATTCTACGAGGAGCTGGACAACATCATCAAGAAAACTCCGAAGAAAGACATCTTGCTTGTCCTTGGCGACTGGAATGCTACGATCGGCCCTGACGCTTACCAACAATGGGCAGGAACAGTCGGCAAGTTTGGCCTAGGCAACACCAACGCAAGAGGCCTACGGCTACTAGAATTCGCTCAGAGTCACCGTCTCACCATTGCCAATACCTCCACCCGCACAAGAAGTCAAGAACTGTAACGTGGCATTCGCCGGGAGGTCTGGTCCATAACCAGATTGACTTCATCTTGCTGCCTCAGCGTTTCAAATCAAGCATCAACAAAGCACAAACGAGGTCCTTTCCTGGCGCTGACATAGGCAGCGACCACAACCTCGTCCTCACTAGCCTCAAGTTGAAACTGAAGTTGAGACGTGACAACAATAAGAGCCCTCGCATCCGTTTCAACCTTGAGAAGCTCAAAGATCCGGACACAGAGAGGATCTTCCAGGCCCAGGTGGGGGGCAAATTTGCAGCCCTGACTACTTTAGACTGCGACATAGACACCCTTGCTGGAAGTATCAAAGAAGTGCTACTCTCTACTGCAGACGAAGTGCTGGGGAAGCAGAGGAAGCGCAAACAACCCTGGGTAACAGACGACATCCTTGATCTTTGCGACGTAAGGAGAGCCTTGAAGAAAGAGAGAGGTCGAGACCCGACGACAGCAGACAAGTACAGACTTGTCAACCAGCAGATCAGAACAAGGATGAAGGAGGCAAAAGAAGATTGGATCGAAGACCAGTGTTGCAGCGTGGAAATAGGCATGGCAAGCGGAGACAGCAAGAAGGCATATGAAACATTGAAGGCCCTCACCAAGACTCAGCAGCGACCAGCCACAGTCATCGAAGACAGCACCGGACAGCTCCTTACGGAGAAAGCTGCTGTACTGAGCCGTTGGACTGAATACTGCCAAGACTTGTACAACTACAAGATCGAACCAGACACCAGCATTCTCCAGCATCACCAGACTGGGACAAGAGAGACTGAAGACCTGCCAGTCCTCACTGATGAGGTGAGAGAAGCTATGCACAGTCTGAAGGGAGGAAAGTCACCTGGTGTGGACAACGTACCCGCTGAGCTGCTGAAGCATGGAGGAGACGCAACAACCAAGGCCTTCACCACACTGTGTCAAAAGATATGGGAAGAGAAGAAATGGCCAGAAGAATGGGCTCAGTCTATCATCATCCCACTCCCTAAGAAAGGGAACCTGAAGCAGTGCCAGAACTACAGAACCATCAGTCTGATAAGTCACCCAAGCAAAGTCATGCTCAGAATCATCCTCAACCGCTTAAAACCTATTGCAGAGGAACTGCTGGCAGAAGAACAGGCTGGCTTCAGGGCTGGAAGAAGCACGGTAGAACAGATCTTTAACTGCCGTGTTATGATAGAAAAACACCTGGAGCATCATCGTGAACTATACCATAACTTCATCGATTTCAAAAAAGCTTTTGATCGTGTCTGGCACGATGGACTCTGGCAGGTCATGAGATCATTCAACATAGAGGAGGGACTGATCCAGATGGTAGCAGCACTCTACAAGAACGCCTCCAGCGCGGTGCTACTCAACAACCAGCTAGGCGAGTTCTTCGCGATGACGATCGGGGTCCGTCAAGGGTGCCTACTCTCTCCCATCCTTTTTAACATCTTCCTTGAAAAAATCATGCAAGAAACCCTCCACAACCACCTTACCTCAATCTCCATTGGTGGCAGACCCCTGTGCAACCTACGCTTTGCAGATGACATTGACCTCATGGCAGGCAGTAACAACGAACTTCAGGATTTGACGGACAGACTCTCCAGGCGAGCGGGGGCCTATGGCATGGAAATAAGCTCAGAAAAAAGCAAAGTAATGATTATTTCCACCACCGACAACAGCAGCAACATCGTCATGAACGGCCAGAAACTGGAGGAGGTCAACAGCTTCAAGTACTTGGGTGCCACCCTGACTAGAGATGGTTGCTGTACAGCAGAGATCCGTATCAGGATTGGTATGGCAACATCCGCAATGTCCAGGCTGGAGAGGATCTGGCGAAGCAACTTAATCAGCTTCAGTACCAAGCACAGGCTGTACAAGTCCCTCGTAGTGTCAATCCTTCTCTACGGCTGCGAGACTTGGACGCTGCTTGCCGCAACGGAGAAGAAACTCCAGGCCTTTGAGAACAAGTGCCTGAGAAAGCTGCTCCGCATCTCGTACCGCGAACACAAGACCAACGACTACGTACGGAGCACCGTAACCTCCCTCGTGGGCCCACATGAACCCCTTCTGGCAACAGTGAAGCGGCGCAAGCTCGCCTGGTTCGGTCACGTCACCCGCCACAACACCCTGTCCAAGACGATCCTACAAGGAACCCTCGAAGGGAGCCGTCGTCGTGGTCGTCCGAGGAAAAGCTGGGTCACCAACATCAAAGAATGGACCGAACGTGAGATGCCAGACCTGCTCTCATGTGCTCAAGACAGGACCGGGTGGAAAATTCTGTCTGTTGCTGCTGCCAGACGGTCCCCCCTACGCCCGGACAGGGCATGGGATTGACCTGACCTGACCTGAATCCAAAGAAAATATATATTCGCATATAAATAGAAATTGAAGGAATAGGAGGGATTTTAACAATTAAAAAAATACTTGAAATTAAAAGACAACAGCTCCACCAATCCACAGCGGTACTCGCCTTTTTAAACACATCGGTGGTGACCTTTGCTTTCAGGCTGTCTGTCTGGTTGGACATCGCAGCGAAATCCAAACTGTTCTGTGTACAGAAAACAAGTCGCAGAATAAAACTGTTCCCACAACCATTTAGACGGGTGGGCAGTTGACAGTTTGTTCTTTTGTACATTGTTGACGGTCGTCTTAGCTTTTTGTCATTAGTTAGTTCCCTCTTTTGGCATAGCTTGTTACATAGATACAATTACAGACTAAATACACACGCACAGAGACAAACAAACAAATAAACACATTCTCTCGCAAACACTTTCTTCTCTCTCTCTCTCCCCTACATACTAGTAGATAAGTTAACTCTCTCATGTATAAACACACACACACTCTCTCCTTTTTTTCTGTCTCTGTCTCTGTTTTACTGTAATTGTCTCACTCAGTCATCATGTCATGAATGGTTCCTTGAAGCAACTGCAGTTCTCGTCGTAAGAAAAGATACCGAACTAATTGGTATGCATTGTCAACGGAAAATGTAATAGTTATAATTATATTTAATTTACGCTTCGAGTACTTCACGGAATGGCATTCACGGTTATGGTAGATGGCGCCACCATACTCACCAGTGTGGCGATTTGGTTATTAAAACAGTTTGGACAGTTGGTGTTGGCGGCCCTGAGACTGTCCACAGCTGTGTTCCGTTGGGAATCTGCGGTTGTAATTTTAACCGACATGTCGTTAATCTGTACTTGGGCTTGCTGGCTCACTGCACAAAGACAACATGTGACATGAGGAAGAAAGATGTTGGAATGGGACGAGTGCAGTTTAGTATGAAGTGAGCTCTGCCAATGGCCGCACTCCATTTTCTCGTTAGAACAATGCGCAAAAAGGTAGGCAGGTAGACAGGTAGACAGGTAGACAGGTAAGTAGGTACATAGAAAAAAAATTGTTTGCATGCTTCGAGAACCAGTCTCATTAATATTAATCTGTTGTACATAATCTCTCTCTCTCTCTCTCTCTCCTCTCTCTCTCTCTCTCTCTCTCTCCCTCTCTCACACTCTCACACACACACACTATTTCACTGCTGCTCTGTGGACAGTTGAGATACCCGGATGATGAACATGTTTAAACTCACAGCCAGAGATGTTGCTGAGCTGCGCGTCCAGGCCCACCACGGTCGACACGGCTAAGATGATGTTGCCGGCCATCTCGCCCGCGGCATCTGGCCAAGCACAGAAATTGGACATTATTTATTTCCAAGTCGAGAGAAGCCCCGAGTACGATCTTGTAACATAAAATGTTATTGAAAAGATGAAAGTGAAAGAGGTGGAGAGAGATGGAGCTACAAACCTTTCACATATACAGCCACAGTGTTGGTCAGGAACAGAAAATTATCAGTTCCCAAGCGATTGAATTGCTGCAACATAAAGAGAGAGTTTCTCAGCGGTCTGCTGTTCTGTTGGAACAAGCACTAATTGTTAACATTGGTTAAAATGGTTTAAAATAATTCATTGTAGCAGCTAAAAAGGCGTGGAGTTGTCGAAGGATTCTATTTATACTGTTTTAAGAGATAAGAATCGGTTGAACAGTTCATGCGATGGATAAAAAAGAAACCTAAAAGAATAGTAAAGTATCGAAGAATATGAAGAAAATTAAAAATATGCTTGAACTATCTAATAATGAATACAAGTTATACGTTCACACACACACACACACACACACACACACACACACACACACACACACACACACACACACACACACACACACACACACACACACACACAGAGTATATCTCATACGGTGAAACCTAATCATCACTGATACCAAAATGCAAAGAAGTGTAACTGTAGGTGTCAAACAAAGGTTGGAGAAGTCAGTTTTTCAAAAATCTGTTTTTAAATCAGTGAGCTAAATGTCAAGCTACTTACACTGTCAATGTTATCCACAAATGTTTCGGCATCGTCGAAGCTGTCGCCGATGGTCTGGTTGATGTTGCCGAGGTTTTTGCTCATCTGGTCACTGGACACAAAGACGCACGCGGCCCCGGCTCTGAAATGCCGCAGAAAGATATATATCTTCACTTCAAATCAACTCAAAGAAACTTTCCCCAGTTGAGATAAAAAAAAACAAGTTCCTTTGTGTCGTAAAATTTTCATACCTGGCCGAGCCTTCTTCAAAGAGACCGCTTGAATTTAATTAATTAACATGTAGTTCTTTCTCTCGTGCGCTCGAGGAGCCAGACTGACAGACAGGTGTTACAGCAGAAAAAAGACTTTCTGAAAATCCTTACATGATAAATAATGACAAGATCATCACACTGGTTCCAAAGCAGATTCGCTTGCATCCCGCCTTGGGGTCGTACTTCTGCAGCCTCTTCCCTCCGCAGTTGCCACAGCAACGACAGCAGCAGAAGCACAGGCACACGATGGGGAAGATGACGATGAAGAGAAGGCCGATCACGAGGCAGATGGCGAAGCCGACGAAGTCCAAGGCGAGCTTGATGACAAGCAAGTGATAACAGTTTCAGAGACTGAGAAGCAATTAAAGATTCATAGTTGCAATCTTGAAAGATGTTTCACATGATGTAAGTTTTATGAGCTTGAAGGACACTCTTTGCCTGCAGTCAACAGAACTTTGATGTTCAACGGTTGAGGGAGTTAATACCTTGACCTATTTGATTTTTTAAATCGAGCTACATATTCATACTTACCTCTTTTGCGGTCGTTCCCATGTCTCCATTGCCATTAAAAAGGCTTTTGAATTTGTCTGAAAAAACCCGAAAAGATAGCAAGATAACTATTTGAAACATCATCTCTTTTTTGTTTTGCTTTTCCTACATTCAAAATGATTTGACATTTTAAAACTGTATTACGATGCTGTTCTTTACATTGTATAAACAATTGTCCACATGGCTTTAGAGTTCAGGGATGTTCTACTGTCTGCGTATGTCTTTCTTGCACTACAGTTTGTAGGATTTAAAAAAAAATTGCTTTGGCTTTTACGAAATTTTATCGCAAGTTTGTAAAATTACAAACAAAAACAAGCTAGAATATTACTTGAGAGGAAGATAAAGTAACATGAAATAAGATTTTATCAGGAAAGGGAAAATTGAGGCGCAGCAGGGGTGCGTGGAAAGCACGGGATGAAGTCAAGGTGCATGTGAACTTTGACCGAGAGACAGGGTCCACTGTGTGACAGTGTGTGTGTGATTTAATTAGACCGCGAGACAAGTTCCACTGTGACAGTCCGTGGTGCCTCGTGGTCCTACGAGATTCCGCGAGACTCAAAGTCTAGTCTGTACGCGAGGAGTTACCTGCAGTCACCTGTGTCTGTCACCTGTTCACTACCTCTTCTTGCCTTCAAGCACCTGTCACCTTACTCGTCTTTGACCCCTGTGACCTATTTTGGCCAAAGAACTTCCTGTAACTGGAGTGTCACAGAAGCGTGCGGTCTGCGCATGTCGCAATGAACAAGGAAGAAGTAGGCCGATCGCTGAGGACAAGGAGGCAATAAAACCCTTGTACACGCTCGATCGCTTTATTATAAAACCCAGCCTCACACGGGGAACGAAGTGCCTTCATCATAAAGATCTCAAAGACGGTTGAAGTACTGTGTGTGTGTGAGAGTGTACGCGCGCGCTCAGCTACTTTCAATACAAATTTCTCGTCGATTGTTTCCTTATTTTATCTGCTTTCTCTTTTTTCCCTTCTGTCTCTCTCTCTCACACATACACAAACACACATGCACGCAAACACAGAAGTCAAATATTCCACAAAGATACCAAAAGTGTGTGTACAATGCTCTTCAGTGTCCAGGTCGCCCAACACTTAATCCTACGTTTGGCAAACAATGGCATCGACTACACGACAAGATAGACTGGAGGGTAGACAGAGGGTAGACGACCGTAAGGTCAAGACGATCACGCTGCAAACATAATCTCCTTACAGGCGCCAACATTAGAAATGTCACAAGTCTAATGCTTAGGTAGAATATTCCTTGTGAGCTTCTTGACATGAGGACCTGAGGTACAAAGACTCGACATAAGAGTTGACAGCGACACCTACAAGCCAGGTCACCAGACTGTAACAGCAAGAACTCACGACGACCTGTCAAAACACCAACTAAGCCCTATGACTGCGAACTATTCACTAATTTACAAGTTGATTCTTGGCAAAAAATACGACGAAGTCAGTGTGCAGCCATGTGTATCGATGAAAATACCTCACGACCAAAGGTCTTGCCCTCAGAAAAGATCTACTGCTTCTGGTTTTTGTTTTTTCCTCGTCAGAGACAGAGAGAAAGGGGCTAGGCATGAAGGAAGAACATTTGTAGGTTATGAATAATAATGTGTTTAGTGTACGTGACGTGTCAAAGAACGTTGGGACTATGTGGCTAAGTCGCCTAGGACACCAAAGGAAAACAAATATTTGCATAAAGGCAGCGCTGTGACACTCCCCTCTGTTCCAAGGACTTCTTTTGAAATGGTCTTCTCCTGGGAAAGATATTCAGGTTTTCAAGGGAGTGGAAGGTGCAAACAGAGCCTTTAGACACACACACATCGCTATTTTCGAGAAATTTCTCTGCCCTCGCTCACCACCTGGGGCCTGTGGTCATGAGGCGAGGGTAAGTCTGCGCATGGGCAACATGGGGAACTCAGGGACATGCGTCTTGTCCCCGTAGTTATATATGTATATCTGTGTCCCAAACAGCGGCTGTTGTAATAAAACAGAGACAAGGATGCCCGAGGGTACAGCAGCATGAAGCAGTGTTTGCAGAGTTTTGACACAAAATCGTGGATAAGATGTTTGTCTTTGTTTACCTTGTTTTGCCCTCAGTCAAAATGTTTCAACTCGCAGCATAAATAATGTCCCAGGAGGATCAATAATGAGGTGGGAGGGATGTTTTACTGTTGTAACAGCCTGCACTTTGTCACTGGAACCACTTGCGCGTGTCTCCATAGCGACAGCGACGCCGCGAGCGGTTGTGGATGTCACGTGGCTAGGCGCGAGCTGGAGGGTTAGCATGTTACTAGCTCTGAGGGCATGCTATGCTAGGACAGGGCTAGCTGACTAACCCTGTTTCCTAGCCCAGTACTGTCTTATGCACCTGGCCCCCCAGTGGACAAAGATGGTGGAGCTGTCCGTATTTATTGTGTTTGTCTGTCTGCCGCTGGTTGGATTGATAGAGAAAAATAAATATATTATAATTAATTTTATTTTAAATATTACCATCATTAGTCCAATTCTGATATTAAAGATTTATCATAGTACATTTTTAATGAACTGGACGGAGCTTAGCAATAATATTATATAAATAATAAAAAGATTTTTTCCAAAATTTTACTTAGGGAGATCACTGCTTCATTATCAATTATAAGCTTTCAAACACTATTGGTTAAAAAATTTAATTAACAAGTTGTTATCGTATGCGTGTAGCTTTTAAAATATTTAATGTTGATCTCTTATGGAGATGAAAATTATCGGAATGTGAATAATGTAAGGACCACAGGCTGTAGTGGAGGTCAAGGCTCGACCTTTTAACCCTGTCTTTTATGTTCTAATTGACTTCAGTTTGCCTCAGTTTTACTAGATAAATTGGAGGGTCGAAGATCTGTTTGATGGAATTATTATCAGCGGAAACATTAAGACCTCAGATCCATCCCTCGGTCGATTCCGAAGAACAACGGGACATCAAAGGCAGGTAGTTCCTAACGCACGTCCCCCCGTCTCCATGGTAATGGATGAGAGATGACACTGAGGGAGGAGATCGGTGGGCGACAGAAGAGTGAATGATTGCAGCTGACAGCGGAAATGATGGGCGGTGACGAGTGTTGGTCCTAATGCAGGACGATCCCCCGATAACCGTTACACCAGTCGTCTGCTCTGACCACGTTCGAAGCGATCGTTCGACATTCATCCCTCCCGAGCTTCTCAACCTGCGTGCATGTCTCGCTGAGGTCAACAGTCACGTGGGGAGACTGAGACCCAATATCGCGAACAGCTGGTTCGATAATGCCATCATACTACAGTAGTAGCCGTCAGATTAAGAAATATTAATTAGTGGGACAAGGCGGCAAGGCGACCCACTGTAACTACCCCGACCCTCCTGACCCCCAACTGTGACGTCACAACGCCATTGTTGTGTCGATTCAGCACATGTACAAGAAAGCCAGGATGTTTCCTGTATCGTGGAATATTCTAATTACTGGGGTCACGGGTCTGGTCAGCAGGCAAAACCACAATTTCTGTTTGTCTGTTGATTCACAATCCGTCAACCAGTCGGCCAGCCACTAAGATTGATGTGTGTCACGTAGTGACGTAGCGAGTAGTGAACTATCTTAGATGATAGTCACACCAAGGCTAGACACTCTTCAGTGGGGGTCATATCATATTTCTACTGAGACAAAAGAAAGAGTAATATATTATGAAATGAAATAATGAATCCACCAAGTGCAAACTTTAACACAACAACAACAACAACATATAAACTTGTATGCTATTAATAACACGTAATGTAATATTATCGACTGTTTTCAGTTGATGGAGGCCTTCACACGTTCACAAATCTTCAGTGGTGTGATAAAACTGAGACCACAAAATCAAAAAATCGTTAAAACTGCATCAACAGCATCTGATCTTTTGTTCAGTTTACCTTCCCTCCCTTCGATCCCCTCCCACCCAAGCACTGTGGACTGACCGTTACCCGGGCGACGCTGGATACCCCGGCTCCTAATATTTATGACTTAAAACACCCCGACATCACATTTCTTTCTCACTTAAAGTCAAGGTACCCTGCACCCTCTTGACTCCACTCCAGGACCACACAGTGGTCTCTGTATTATTGTTATGTCTGTGTTTCTCTTTGTTGTGGGAAACGTTTGATGGTGGATAAAGAAATCACCACCCTTTTAAAAAATGTTTATGTGTTCCTGCATGTATTCGTGTTTGCATGATCATGAAGGTGAAGGTAAGGTATCTCTCTCGCCGATATTTGTCAAGCGCTTTGATACTGAAGCAGGGCATTGTTGTTGTCATTGGTTTTTTTTTTTTCACGAGGCCCTAATATTCTGTATCTTGCTTCTGTTTATCGCATGATGTTGTTGTTGTTGTTGTTGTTTATGATGATGATAAATATTTATATAGAACGTTTCCAGCGATTTGCTCAAAGTGCTGCACAGAAATGATATACTGAAATAAACTAAATCAGCCAAGCACCCGTATTCACATATAACAGACACACTCACCTCTACAATAGATACTCGCTCACACACCCGCTTACATCCGCAGTAAACATGCTCAGGGTCAGCACAGGGTCACAGTGAAGTCTTCTAAAAAGATTCTTCTTATATTTCTCTTGTTTCCTGTTCTTATATCTTTTCCAGAGATAAGGTTAAGTTAATATTCTGGCAGCATCGTGGAAAATCTGGGTCACGGTGACTTATTGTCGGGTGAAACTTACGGGTGCCTTGTCGCTGGTCCACCCGACAACAAAGAAAGAATCGATAAAAGCATGTCGCCGTCGACCACACCACCGAGGAAAATCATTGACATCATTACTTTCAATCTGTTGCCACGGGTGAACCACACAGAGTATCGACCTCCGCCTGTTCGCCTCCATCCCTTCCGTAAAACAGTGAATGAAGACAGAGGGAGAAGCTCAGAGATTCCGAGAGGAACAAAGGTGGCCGCAAGGGAACACAATGCTTGCTAAGTATAGTGAAGTGGGTCGGTTAGCAGTTAATAATAACATATATGCCTGCCACCCTTCCTCTTCTCTCTCATATTTTTATATATAGAGAGATTAATGTACACGTTACCAAACGCATACACGACTATCGTCCTACACAATTCATAACTATAGTTTGTATTCTTTTAATATTGCATAATGATTAAAAAGGACCCCACGCGTTGGTTGGATTATTTATAAGAACAATACACTTTGCCCAATGTAGGATACACAAAGTAGAGGTTGTCGCAATCACAGTCAGCATGGGGCACTACCACCTCCGAGGTTGTTTTTTTTTCCCCTGTATAACAACAAGAAGCCAGACAGTTTGTAAATGAAGACATTGTCCAAGTGCCAGACAAGCTTATCTGCAACCGATCACCACTGGTCCACAACGCATGGAATCAGTCAACCGCACGAACACTTAGGGTGTTTTAAACAAATCAGTTGAATACCCCACCCCCAGCACATACCCGACCATCCCCTCCTGGAGTTTACACACCACTGGAAGTTATTGCACAATTTCATGTCGGATTCGGGTGACATTTTAATGGATTTTAATAATGGATGCTTTAACAATGTTATCATTACAAGGCTTGACTGGGGACCATGATGCTCTCTGTCCAGGTGCAACTGCAGGCGCTGGGTGATAAAGGTGTTGATGCTGCTACGGTGATTGCTAGAGAGAGGGAATCATTAACTTGAAGGTTGTTGTTTATGAAGATTATGAAGTTGCGAAGTTTGTAAACATTTGTAAACCACCAGTATTTTATCAGAAACAGTTTTTTCTGGTGGTTAGTTTTCTTGCTCCCCACCCTCTACCCACAGAAGGGGGCTTCGCGCTGGGTACCCTTCACTGGGATCCTCTATCCCTTGACTTCTCTCTAGTGTCACCAGAACTTCCTAGTGTCGCTCCTTGTCGAGGTTGACTGTCTTTTCTCTCCAGCTTTTTAGTTTCAGTTGAGTTTCAGAAAGTTTGCTTTCTTTTCCTGCAGTTTAATGTTGTTTTCTTGGCTAAGATCGGTCTTGGCCTCCTCTCTTTCTGTTTGTAGTTTACTTTCGAGGATCGTATGTAGTTCTTTCTCGCACCTAGTGGAAAGATTTTTTGTCTGTTTTGATAATTATGTGACAAAACCAGTCGCTGTAGTTTCCTGCTGTCACAGGGCTATTGTACATGGTGTTTTATTAAAATGCGCCGTGTGACCCACTACCGCCATCTTCAGATCTTGATTGTGTTAGGGATACCCGACACCAGGTCATGGTCTGTGCGCCCTGTGAGCACCCGGGTGGATTGTTTGCCGGGATCCCACCCAAGGGCTACATCTCACAACGTGTCATTTTATCGCGTGGTTACCCTGTTTCTGTCACCTAGGAATATTTGTGACTGACAGTAGCAGTGCTACCTGGAGGAACACAGCCAGTTGGTCGGCGACTGCTTATTTGTCCAAGGAAGCAGATTATCTCGTAAACCGTTCTCTATCTTGCCACCTGGAGACGGACTGAGTTGGAGGTTGTCACCCTGCTACCGAACTGTGATAGATTAGTCCCAGTGTGTTGAAATTTATTTATTATTTGTTTTAGAGTAAGGTCACGTTGACTGACACACAGTATACATGTATATATATTAAATGGTAGAACCAATACGACAGCTTAGAGCAGGATGTTAATAAGCTGCTGCATCTCCACCAAGCTTATAGTTTGTGGGGTAGGAGGACAGGAAGTTCGAGTTCTTTCCAAACAAATGTTTGAGTTACTATGTTCACAAGCTTAGTTCTCGTGAGCAGGTCGCAGACTATCAGCATATGTTCCAACACTTACTTTTCGAAAATGATGTTTGAACTCGGGGTAGCATTTCAGTTTTCATAAACTCTGCTCTTGAAATACCACGAGAAAGATTTTTCCGGGACTATTGCTCAGCAAAACATCTCGTCAAGACCTTTCCACTCTCTAATCTCCTTTCGCCACTCCTTCTTGTTTCCGGGAAAGGGGAGAAGTTGAACTTTGACCTTAAGTCTAGGCTGAATCTCAGTAACGGCACATGCACAAAAACACTTCACTTTCGTGATAAAGGTTTGCACAGTCGTCCTGCGAACCGAAAGACTACGAGGCTATAAACATATATTTTGAAAGCTTTTGCCTGAAGAAGAGATAAAGTTTTTACGACTTCTAATGATATTTGAGAAAACGGATATCGAGAAAAACTTGCGCTGGTTCTTATCATGTACACAAGCACCTGAATAAACAACATGTTCATGAACTTTCTGTTTTGTTGTCTTAGTATGTGTGGTACTCAAGGTTTCCATTTACCTGGGATTGTAGTTATGAAGCGAGAGTAAATAAATTCACTGAAAAAAAATCTTGTTTTCGTGGTTATAATGTTATACCTGGACCTCTCAGACACTACTTCCTGCTTCTTTACCTTAAGGTGTCTTTGCCACCGCTTGATATTGCAATAACTACGGATATACGAATAATGAATAAATAATGAATAAGCTAATAAATAAGCTAATGAATAAACTTTCCCGCGCCTTTATCACCGAGCCAGCTAATGAGCGACATGAAGGAGCTTTTTTGTGATGTCAGAGACCAGAATATTGATTCCATAATCTAACAAAAATTATCAATAAATGCGATTCGGGTATGTAGTCCACGTGTTTGTGTAACCTAGCCAGAGCAACAAGAAAAAGCTCATATACAAGCGTTTGTTTACATTATTAACGGGTCGGTTGACGCAGGTAGCGAGCAGTGATTGGTTGGCTGTTATTGTTACACGACTTCCGGTTTCTTGCCTTTTTTTTCACTTAACCGTAGTTATGATATGTAAACATTCCTTCTAGCAACTTGTTTCCATGGTTCGACAGAGCACACGAAATTCTAGTCTCCGTTTAAGCAACGGACTCAGAAGAGGCTAAGCAACGATACATTACAAGAAAGATAAACATCGAATGAAGACAGTTGTGAAGTCAAGAGACAAATTTCAGGAGCACCTCTCATCTGGCAGCTCCATTAACCATACAGATGTCCCTTTCCTTCAGAGTTTGGCATTCATAAAATGTCTAATCTTTTAAACAGAAGAAAAGCGATCGCTTTCATTTGGGAGAGAAGTGGGAATGTGAGGTTGTCAGCTCGTGGTGGTCAATCACAACAGATACATTGTTGCTCGATTCGTTTCTGACTCATTCGATGACTGCTTCTCTCCTGAATGCTTACAAGTCTGGGGTCGTGACGTACGAAAAGAACAAAAGAAATTATACAGGAGTTCGCACTAGACTCTTCGGCCACAACCTGAAATGAATTCCGGTAGGAGTGGCCAGTACGGAAAATCAGGTGATTAGTAAGCTGAAAGTATTTCTGAGTAAGAGAGTGTCTTTGTGTGTGTGCGTGTGCGTGCGTGTGTGAGTGAGAGAGAGTGAGTCAGTGAGTGAGTCAGCCAGACGTACCACCAAGAAGTGCAAAATCATAATTCATGTGCATATAACTATTTCTTGACCTAACACACCCATTATATATCACACAAGTTATCTCTTAATCGTAAATTTGAGTTGGACGGATGAGTGTCACCACGGGAACATGAGAGCAGGCGTGGCTGTCCGCAAAAATGTTGAAAGTTGACCCACAGTCAATGTCGTCTACCCGAGTAAAAATAGAAAGGTGAGGTAGTATCCCTTACCTCGCATCCTTGTAGTGTTTCAGATCCTTATTTATTACATAAACAGCCAATCTTTCACAGATGTGATTAATGTCAGGCAAGTGTTTTTGTTTTCTTTTTCCTTTTCTTTTCTATTCTACACTTTCTTGTACAGGTGCACCCGCTAGGATGGTGAATCCATTTGTCTCAATTTAAACAGAGGGAGGCACAAAACAAAAAGTCAGGGCAGTGCCAACAGACATTTTTTTAAAGTTTTACGAGGTTTTGATTTATAACAGTCATACAATGCACTCCAATATTTTTTTTAATTGTTCTTTTGCCCCAGCCTCGCAGGTTTTCTGAAAGTAAATGACAACGAATCTTTCCCACTTGTGTGCGCACGTGTGTGTGTGTGAGTGAGAGAGAAACTAGACTGAAACGGCATGCACCTGGTGCCAAGTTGACAGTATCTTACCTATTGGAATTTTTTTAGGCAAGCTGGTGTTGATGAAACTTCTGGCCAGGTTGTAGTACGGGTCCAGACCCCCCGTGTCCGCCTTGTAGCCGGTAGTTTTGTACTGTTTGTCCGGTGCCAGCTGCCCCCACACGATGTTGCCATTTGTGTCCAGGGTATTGTTCGTTTGTCCATCCACGTACAGGACGCTGGTGACGAAGAGGACGAGGACTGGGATGAGGATGCTACACGGAGTCTTGTGCAGCATGGCGATGTACAACTGGCGATGTAGAGAAAAACTGTTGACAGGGGACAATGTCGCAGGACACGACAGTTGCTGACAGTCCTGGAAAAGAGAGAAGGCGGTGTCCTCGGATCGTAGCCCAGCAAAGGTGGAAAGGTGTGACACTGAAAAGAGACAAGACACTGTGGAGGGTGGTAGCTTGATAGTGTCCTGTTTGTCGGCGTCGCTGATTGGTGCGTTCAAGTCAGCTGACCTACAGTCTCTGCAAACGCCAACAGCCGGGGTTTTGTTTATAGATACCCCATAAACCAGTTATTTAGTAAGATAGGTGCAGTATACTCGACGACTGGTAGACCAGGAAGTATCATACACGAATTATACAGACTGTGTCTCATATTTTGTGTTCTAATTGTCAGACATATTGCATGAAATTGTCTCAACAGTGCATAAACACGTCTTTGTCTTACATCGTGACATTTTGACTTTCAAGGAAGTTCTTTTGTTTGACATCGGTCATAATTTCTCCCACTGCATTCACCGTTGAAAAGTCATTGGTAGGTACTAGTTATAAGGCTTACCAGCCAAATACGAATTTTTGAAAATTCTAAATTTAGATCACCTCAATTAATTTTTTTTATACAAAAGAGTTTCTCATAATAGACGCACTGTAAAACGAGATACAACTGAGTCAGAAGCTAGTGGTCCAATAAGAATGCATTCAACATTCCACAGCCAGATGACATCGTTGAACCCCACAAACTTGAAAGAAAATGATGACAAATTTACTTTGTCTTTTGAATTCTCACTGAAATCTTAGTTTCACATTACCCGAGGTTTTATCAGCGGTAGAAGACCACGTGGGAGGATCGTTGATGATTTTATTGCCATGTGGCACAATCGTGTCCAACATCAGGACTTTGAACTTTTTGGAAGACAGTGCATGATACTCCAAGCCTCAAGTCTAATATCATACGAAGTGCTGATAAGTGAATTAACTGAACAATACTGGACATTTTCCTTACATCGGATTCAAAGAAAAGCCTGTTTTCTTGCCTCTCAAAACACAGTATATTAAAAAAAATCTTCGACAAATCCACATTTTTGAAAACTATTTTGTGCGTTTGCGAATTGCGAAGGACTCAACGCTCACCTGAAATATTATCAACTCGAAACTGGACACCTGCTGATCAGATTAGAAGAAAAAAATTTTTTTTTTGCCATTTAGAACCTTTTATGAAATCTTTTTATATAACTTCATGAATTTGTTTCAGTGCAGTTCATGTAGACTAAAGTTTATTTCAAGTTCTGCTCACATTGGATACTGAGGTCTAGCTCTAAAGGCGAGCCTGTAGGTAGACTGACATGGCACACTGACTCACAAACTCAGCAAATAACTAACTACTCACTTTGGTAAGAAAACCTGCCGAGAAAAGGGTAGACGACAGCGAATGTGAACTGTTTAGTGGAACTCCTTGTCGTCTGCGGACAGCTTCATGAAGTTTTTAACAGATATTGAACAAATGGTCTTCGTAGTTCGAAATAATTTATCAGGTACTCGAGTTTTAAGAAAATTGATGTTGTCAAGTAGAACAGCGCTGAGCAGGTGGCTTTGTTGGGTAGATGGGACTGTAGGTCAGGTGGATAGTGTGACCTGGCTATGTTAGACTACGGGATAGCTGGATAGTGTTTGACTGTGGGACAGCTGGATAGAATGACTTGGCTATGTTAGACTGTGGGACAGCTGGATAGTGTGACTTGGCTATGTTAGACTGTGGGATAGCTGGATAGTGTGACTATTTTTGACTGTGGGACAGCTGGATAGTGTGACTATTTTTGACTGTGGGATAGCTGGGATAGCTGTTGTGGGTTTTTTCCCCGCCTGCCTTGTTTCCGAGAAATAAGTCCTGGGGACTGGAAATAGTTATTTTTTTGCAAAGACGATTTATTTATGGATTAATATATATATAACTTTCTTTCCCTCGGGTCACAAAATGAACTGTATACATAAATCCTAGCATATTTGTAAGTGTTAAAAGACATTTATGAATGATGCTATAATACTTTTAGCACACAGATCAGTATAAAGAAAGCTAAATATATAGTTACATCGCTGTTTATCGAAAACAGTTCAAAGAAAAGCATCCGATTGTTTTTGATAAATGATGACACCAGTAAAGGATTTTTGTACTTCAAATATTTACGGAATTCAAGAGAAGTATTCTGTGTGCCTAGAGCTTGTTATGACTACCGAGCCTCGCGTGTCCTGACTGTCTCCTCTCTGCTTCAGTGGCTACCACTAAAGGTGTTGTGTGATTTTATGTCATCCACCCGTGCTAACTACGATGGTGTCATATTTTGCTCGTGCCAGCTAGGAGTACTTCTGTCAATTATATCAGTAGTTATAGCAGCAATAGCAACAATGGGAATAGTATTCCATTACTCAAGTCGTAAACCAGAGAAAAATGAAGCAAAGAAGAACTGTTATCTTGGCAAGCACAAACACTATACGGACAGACACCTCGGGAAAGAAGGAGGAAGAAATCTTGAAAGCCGAGCTGTCTGTAAACATTACACTAACTGCATGACCAGTAAACAAACAATCAAATGGTCTGTATGGTGACTAAACTAACCGCATGGTCAGAAAACAAACAAACGGGATGATGACAGGTGACGTATGTGACCAGCAGACGCACGTCACACCAGGCCGAGCAACAGTCTAACGGTGTCGGCCATTGTGCCACTCGCAACATCCCATGTCTCACCTGTTGTGGTGGCCTCTACTCCAGGTGTGTCCGATCCCAGCGACAAGAACTGCACAGCGTAGCTACTACCTCTACGACTGCCGGCCTGTTGTTCCGTTGCGATCGTCTGCTGCCGGTAGGTTGGGGGGTGTGGAGGGAAAGAGAGAAGGAGGGACACTCACCTTTCGGCTGGCGGTATGAACAAGTCTTCGCTCGCTCACCAACGACAGCCACTGCTCATGCGCGCGCACGCAATGACTGACGCATCGACACGCGGCATTGGAGGCGGCATGGGGTGGGGTAGAGGGTGGGTCCTTTCAAACATTTTTTACCTGGTGTATCGGGGATTTGTCCCGTCGGTCCACTGCAACACGGAAGCACATATATCGCCACGAGGGTGGAGTGGATGGATGTGGGGTGTGTAGGGGAGGGGATCGTGTTCCCAGGTACAGACACGCTCGGCTAAACACCTGTCGGAATCAATAGCTGCTCCCCCAAGGTCCGGTGCCTCGGTGGTTCAATTCACCTCCTACCTCTAGAGCACTAACACGCAATGAGAGCTCGGGAACGGAAGAGGAGTGGGAAACAGCCTCGATCGCATTCAGGAAGATCCGGTAATTCTTGCTTTCCGTGGACCGTGACTGGATTTAAAGTCATAAAAAAGGTGGGCACCTCCTGACGGTTGGATAATATAATGCATCGGTATTTACTGCAGTCACCATTGTGAAACTTACTGCGAATATAATGGACACTGCAACTCGCTGGCTTGACAGCCTTTTTGGAATTAGGCCATCCTCCTCCTCCTTGTCCTCCTCCTCATCATCATCATCATCATCATCTCGTCTACCTTTAATAAAGGGAGCATTAAAATCACAACAAATTGCAAGATAGAGAAATTAATCACTGAAGATAACTGAAAATATGAGCAATACTTTAAAAAAACATGGATACAAGCACTTTGTGTCCATCGAGCTTTTGGTAACGTCCTCGTGCGTGATTATCAGGACATGGGGAGCTTTAGACAGGACATAAACAGGACACATGTGTAACTCAAGTCGAGAGCCCTTGGTTACCCTCATTCATTCATCCCCTGACTGACTCTTTATGGTTCACTGGCACCAGTCGTCGGATGGAGAGAACTACAAAGTAGGTCTTACATGGTACTTCTCTTTTGTCACGCTCTGTCAGTTTGCTGGAATGTGTTGGAGTTGCTGCTCTTACTCTCGGACCAATGCAGTCTGCAAAACGCAGATTCCATGGAAAGCAAGTGGGCCTCTAACCGATGGACAGAGAGGTGTGTTGGTCATCTTGTGTTGTTCTCCAAGAAGATGCTAAACGATAGCTGTGACAGGTGTCACTGTTTTCATACACCTGTCACGGTAGGATTTAGTCACGGCTGACCACATGACCACGCGTTTGTTAGGAATAGGTACGCAGGGATTATCGCCCTTACCCGTGTGTGTGTGAGCGAGATTGTTGCGTCGTGGTTTGGCGTCATAATCTGACGTCATAATTTGACGTAGTTTTAGATTTTACGTAGGGGAGAAAAGAAATTGGAAGAGGGCAGATGACAGAGAGATGAGACTGGCGGACGCAGTGAGCGGAGGTTTTGCTCTGGAACGTGTGAGTTGTTCCGAAAGAATTATTTGAAGACGTCAGCCAGGTGTCTGCCGAGACTGCACCTACAACCCCAAGACCTGGAAACTGGACTATTCCAGAAAGTTTATTCTCAGACGATTACTCCGGGAAGTGTGGATGTGTGTGTAAGTGTGAATCTCCCGGGACAGAATCCCAAACTGTAAGTAAGAATTTTTTGGGAACTATTCGAAAAAACAGTCGACTAATTCAATTGAATGACGCCGCTTGAAAGACATGCCGTTGTTATACTGTACATGACTTGCAATAATGTATGTGTTTAATGTTTAATGTTGAGTTATATAAATTTCGTTGCACACGTCAAATCTCTGTGATATCTGTGCAAAAGAACACTGGTGGGGACGCGTGTACATAGTGCAGTCAGTGATTCCGAGTATCCTTAGATACTGAATGTTTCCTAGTACCAGATCCTGTCAAAAGCCTATTCAATGTCAATCAAGTTGTGAAAGAGATCGCTGAATGTGTGGCACACAATCAACGGCTGTATCCGATTTCAGGTCATTAGCTGTAGAAATAGTCCATAGCCTGTGCCAGTGAGTCCAGTTTAACCCAGCAGCATGATGAGCTGTCTGTAGGCATGTATGTGTGCTTGTACACAGGACGTCTGAGAAGCACTCTTAGTGTACGGGCGTTTGCAATGCAGTACGTGTGTGTGTAAGTGTGTGTGTGTTTTAGGTGACTTGGTTGTTGTGCAAATGTTACAAAATGTACTAACACAACCTAGCTGTTTATTGTCATTATAAAATATTATGTACTGTACACAATCATGCGGAACGTTACGACGGCCACGACGTCACTAGGATTCGTTCAGCTCCATTACAGTCTGAGGGGACGATCGTCGCACTGCTGATTGAAGCGTCGTCATGTCATGCTCGGCTACACTGATGTAGCTTGTACACTGATGAAGCTCTGTACACTAATGTAGCTTTGTACACTGACGTAGCTCTGTGCACTGATGTTTCACGACTAAGTCTCGCTGTGAAGTGCTATTCAGGTGCAAAATTCCGACATGACCGGGTGTGTAGGGAGCGTATCGGGTATCGGGTGCCGCTTAGTCAACAAGGTGTTCACTCGGCGGGTAATAAGCAGTTTATATACTGACTACACCCGTCTACACCTGACAAGTGTGATCGTGTCTGCATTTTTGTGCACGTTTCTGAGGGTGGGTGGGTTGGGGGGTAGAATTATTTATACAAAGGTAAGTACAAGCCTGGGCGCATGAGTCTTTTCTTTGTCTGTGAAACTGCCCTTGTGAGTGTCTGTGCATGCTTGTTTAATGCGTTTGTGTGTTTGCGCTCGGGTGCCAGAAGGGCTCTATGTGTGCATGTGATTGTTCGTGCATGTGTAGATATGTGTGCTGTGAGTGCAAGCGTGCATGTTGTCAGACATTCCATATGACATAGTATTTTCAGTCTCTGTAAATCAAGTGTACATCTGCGGATTGTAATTAAGTCCATCAACTATAGCACATGTCATGGTACACCATCTCCTCAGCTGACACCAGCGCGTGGCCTGGCTGCTCTCAGTTATTGCCCTCCCCAAGGATTTCGACGATCGTGTATCGTGTGTGACGCACGCGTTGTACACCACTATTCGCCCCACCCTCCACCAGCTGTCTTGACCCACCAAACAGCCATGACAAGGTAAGCAAGCCTCACTAATGGTCTTGTAATAAGTAGGCTTGATGACAGGAGAAGGGCGTGACAGGAGGGTCTGGTGCACCCGGGTACGCGGCTGTGAAGAGGGGTAGAAAGATTGACTTAACATTCCTCACTCAGGGGACTGTTTATGGAGCGGGTACTACAAGTTTGATGCTTTAATGCCATTTTTCATCATTTACTAGCCACTCACGAGTACACAACTCTATGTTCAAGTAAGGATGTAGATCCTAGTGCACTTGTCCTAATTATTCAGTCTATATTACGTTACTGAATGAAATGTAGATACTGACAATCGAATTGTAAGCATATTTAGAACTACTATATACTGGGAAAATAATTTACGATTACGATTACAAGGGGCCCGGAGAGATCGTCTGCCCCGGGTTCCGTGGTGGCTCTCGGCGGTCCTGATGACAAGAGCCGTTTACAGCTCGTCCTTCAAAAGACAAGATGGGCACACCACTCAAAACAAATGAGGGAGAATACCTGAAACTCCGAAGCGTGGCGTGAAGATACAAAATCAGGATCAAGACAGAGGGAGAGACAGAGTGAAGAGGTAAAAAAGTGGGGGGGGGGGAAAGAAAGAGACAGAAGGAGTGCACTTGAATAAAAAGAAAAAGATGGTTTGAGCTCATACAATGGAATACGTAGCACCTATCAATATATATATATAGATGATTGAGAACATGGGTTAATCAGGACAGACCGGTGTTTCCAGAGGAAAAAAAAAAAACTACATCTGGCGAGATTACAATGGGGAGGCTCTATCACATCAAATTAAGCGGTAGCTACTTATCCACAAGCAAAGAAATTATTTTGTTCATTAATTTTTCCTGCACTTTATTTTGAAAACTTCGTGCTAATGACTTTCAAAAACGGCTTCCGCACACAGACAACCGTGTAACCATTTCTTTGGTTTGAGTAAAAAGATCATCAAGAAATAGCCAACAAAAAATTAAAATCTTTTTCATGGGCATTAGGAGAAACCGTATTGCCCTTCCACCCCTGCTGTAGCTTCATGTCCAGATGACTTAATTGTCATTGCGGTCTCGTTATTGGCCCGCGTTATTGCCCGCAGTATCTCCCTTCTTATCGTCCGCGGTATCTCCCTTTTTATCGTCCGCAGTATCTCCCTTTTTATCGTCCGCGGTATCTCCCTTGTTATCGTCCGCGGTATCTCCCTTGTTATCGTCCGCAGTATCTCCCTTTTTATCGTCCGCAGTATCTCCCTTGTTATCGTCCGCGGTATCTTCCTTTTTATCGTCCGCGGTATCTCCCTTGTTATCGTCCGCGGTATCTCCCTTGTTATCGTCCGCGGTATCTCCCTTGTTATCGTCCACGCTATCGCCGACGTTATCGTCCGCGATATCGCCCTCCGTATCGTCCGTGCTATCGCTCTCACTTTTATCCACGCTATCGTCATTGTCTGCAATGTCCATTGTGGAACTCCCTGTATCGCCGATCCCGCTATGCGAGCTTTCGAGGGACTGGCAGATGTAGTCCAGGTCAAACTCGTCGGACTTAGACATCATAAACTCGCCTGCCTGCACATTCCGCTTATGAAAGCCTCGCCTAGGCCACGGATGCTGCTGTTGTTGTTGTTGTTGCTGCTGCTGCTGCTGCTGCTGTTGCTGCTGCTGCCAGTGGGGCTGGAAGTACGGACCTGGACTGGGGGGCACTGGCGACGTGGGAGGCGGGTAATAGCCGTACGGTTCCGGCGATAGTTCCGGGTAGGGTTCGGGGGGAGTTGCTGGGGAAGGCTTTGGTGGCTGCTCTTCTTCATCTTCAGGGGGCTGACTGGCAAGTAACAATCAGGGAAAAGATGTTTTGTGAACGGGTTTTCATTCTTAATTCCACCATTTATCGAGTGATATTGAGTAAAATCAGCCCAGCTGAAAATCCATCAATCAATCAATCAATCAATCAATCAATCAATCAATCAATCAATTAATCAAATGAACCTATATCCACCTTTCTTCTTCCTCGTCAAGCCACTCCCGAAGGTTCCTGATGATTAGGACGAGTAGGAAGATGAGAATGAAGAAGAAGAGTAAGATCCATCCCAGCGCCAGCCACACACCGTTCTGAGATAAAATAAATGTACAGCTGATACTTACGCTCAGAAGGAGCGTGCTCTTAGCGTTTGAGACAAACACGAGACACGGACAACATAGGAAGGAGGAAAGGATAAACAACAGCACTGATGAAAGACAAATACAGAAAAAGCAGATAGGAATAAGTTAACAAGAACTGAGGATTTCGTGACTCTGCAGAGGAAGACTAGTAGGTAAATAGTCAATAGATGAATAGATGTGGGGGGAAGGGTGTGAAGAAGGACTTAGCATTGTGAGGACAGTTGTTAGGAGTAATGATCAACAAAGAGATTTGTTTTAGGGCGCATTTAACGGACTCTGTGGTGAGTAGGTATCGGATTTGACGAATGAGGAGAAAGGTTTCTGTGCCTTAGTTGTGATTATGGCTAGGATATTTGGGACCAAGACACACTGTTGTCAATAGCAACGCCCATGGAATGGGAGAGAGCTATGTTGTTTTGTGGGGAAATGAATTATTCGCTCAGACTGCGCAGGTGGGCATCTTGTCATGAACTGAACTCGGCCATTCGACAAGAATTTTGCACTCGATTAAGCTTTTAAATATTCAGCTAAAAGCACAAAATGTTATTCAAATGTCATGGGTTTTTGACAAGCCAATAACATTTTCCTGTTTATCGTCATAGAAAAAGAGAAAAGCATTAAACCTTGGCCAGTATAGCACGCTGAAGAAAAGAGTATATCTACTTCTGTAGGACTTCTCAAATAAATAGATAAACGATGAGTGTCGCGCACAGCAAATGTATGAGCAGTTCTACCAAGTCTTTCTAGCTTTCTTTTAAGAACTGAAAATAATGTTATCCAACCTCTTGTTTGCAAAATCTCCGAGACTTGCACACCTACCATTGAACGACTCTTGTTTGTGTGACCCACAGTGTGACTAAGAGCTCTGGACGACACACGCAAAGCTATCAATTCAATTTCTCAGCCCCCACCTCACAAAATGTGGGAGACTTTCTCTCAGAAGTTATTTACACAGCCATCAAGTAGTTTAAACCTGTCTACAATTTCCTTGGGCAAAAGAAAATGACAGACCATCTACCCCTTCCCCATCCATCGTCCGGCCACAGACCCTCTCCCTGCCCCCTATCCTCCTCCCAAAGAAAAGGAATGACAGGCACACTATAGCCTTTTTCGTATTGCCATCTGCCTGCCTGATCTTAAAAGTCTGTCCACTTGAGTTTTTACATCCTGAAAGCCATGGGGTGCACAGTCCTCTGCAAGCCTCTAGCTGCTAATACCTAGTTAATACATAGTTAATCTAATGGTTGGCCGTGCAACTAGCGCCTGGCAAAGGTCCCTCACTTTACCAGACCTCACATCGCACACCTGGTGAAACTATCGGAAACGAACATCATCCGCCACGACATCTGCACACCAAAGCAGAGCATGCGCAGTCAAGGGAGCAGATCTCAGGTCACTGTTGAATGCCCATTGTTGAAAGCAGTCATTCTTATTTTTTCTAGGAAATCATTTAGGTTTCCGAGCGTAAACAGAGGAAACATGAGAAGCTGTAGTGAAAGAACTTAGAAATGTGATTTGTTGATGCCTATTGTTATTATTATGATACTGACTCAGTCATCTGAGGGAGTAGACAAGAATTTAAGTTTTAATGTGGCCTCCATTAATTTAATGATTAGTTCAAGTAGGGTGGATTGCTTACTCACCATAGGGTCCAATAAACCCAGACAAGAACCTTCAGTTCCCATGGCCTTGTATGAGGTATATAAAGGGTAGCATTTACCCGTCTCGTGTTCAAGCTGCAAAGGAAAATCGTCAGTTCGCTTAAAGCAGTACAGTCTTCCTTGATTTCATGCACTGTGTTGTGTGTAACGGTCAACAGCAAAATGAAGGTGAATGGGCATGAATGAAAAAAAGTGTAGACAGTATGGCCAAGACGAAAAAGCCTGTTACTACATTAGTGGACTAAGTGGTGTATAGATAGAAACTGCATGGCACAGGCATAGAAAAACAAAATATCCAAAAGTTCTGCTTTGTCTATTTTACATTGGGGGTCTTATAGTAAACAATCTTATTAATTTATAGTTTTATTATAGCTTATTTTATTATGTTTATTTGCTTCAATTTAAAAATTTGTATGGGTAAGTAGTCAGACACAAAAATATCAAGAAAAACCTAACATGAAGCAGGAAACGGCTGCTGGAGGAGCACACAGTTTTCATGGTATCGCAAATTTAGCCATTAAATTCATTTATTTGTTCAGTTGGCCAAATACATCTCGAAAAAACAAAACAAAAACAAAATTAAACTTTAGACACATTCACACAAAATCGTGTAACGCATAAGAACGAGTTGAAATCCTTTAGTTCTGCGCCACCTACCTTCGTGGTTAGATCTTCAACATAGGAGTCCACGTGACCGAGGGCAAGATTAGACAATTTTCGAAGCTCCTGGAATGTCACAAAAGTTCACGTTTCAGGTGTCAAAGCTAAAAAAAGAAATGTCAGGTTTTCTTAAAAGGCTACAACTGCCACACAAAGCACGTGTCGCTTACTTGCTGTTGCTGACGGAAGAGTCTATCAAACGGTACACTTAAGACAATTATTTCGTCTGATGATCGTCTCCTTACTCTTCCTGTCACCAAAACAACAACATATGGCCACAGGATGTTTAGTTATTACGCACCTAAACAATGGAACTCTCTTCCTTTCCATACCCGCCACCTACCCACTACTGAATCCTTTAAACGCGCACTGAAAACCTCTTCCGTAAACATTACTCCTAACAACCTTTCCCATAATGCCAGTCCTTTTTCACACATTTCCTCTTGTAATATCATGTTACTCTCAGCTCTTGTTCTTGTTGTTTGGTTCCTCTTTGTGTATTCTATATTTGATTTTATTCTTCGTTTAGTACGCTTTTTTAAATTCTTTTATAGCTCATATGTTATTTGTTTGTTTTCCTGTCCCTCGTATGTTGTCCGTGTTTCTTTCTTGCACTGAGAGCATACTTCTTAGACGTGTGAATATGCGCTTTACAAATTTTGCATTACTATTGTTGTTGTTGTTTTCATTATAGTGAAGTGTCTGGCTAATCTGCTTCACAAAACCGGGATCTCGACATCCAAGTTCACGCGTGAACCTGCAATTTGTCGAGAAATGTCCCCAGGTCACGTGCCCAGATGACCAGAGCATCTGGCGACTCGACAAAACCTTTCTGTGATGTGCAGTTCTTGTCTACACTCTGTGTGTGCGTGTGGTGTTGCACGCTTGTTCTGTTGTGGGTGTGTCGCTGATGCGTCTGTCTGTGCAACAGTAGAAGTAGGGCACCTACTTTGGTTATTACATAAGTCGTTGTTCTCGTGTCCTCCAGCCACGCCTCTAAAGCCATCAGGAGACCCGCAAGAAGCTTGGAGTTCGCCTAAAAAAAGTGTTATAAGCACATTAGTTATTTTTGTGAACTGTGACAATAGTCAGCAAGAATGAAAAAAAAAAAATTCATTGGCACTGGTTAGCAGAGGTCTGTAAAAATGTCGACTTTTATTGACGATAGTAGTTACTTGCAAATATCTATACTTTATATATATATAATCACACATACATGTGCGCGCGCGCACGCATGCAGCCATTGATCAGTTATTTGTTTTAAAATATGTTTGAAAGATCGTCGCAGAAGCTGTAAGTGGAAGCATAAAAGACTTACATGTAGACGGTCCGCCAACTCAATCAGTCGTAGAGCTTGCTTATCTAAAGCTTCCTGCAAAGTTGAGAACTCAATCTGTCACATGTCTCAGGCAGAATCAAAGAGAGACACCAGCCCTACTCTTCTCAGTCCATTTCTAGCTCCCGCTATCCTCTAGACATTTTGCTATCCCTCTCTGAATCCTTGGTTTATTCAGTTTAAGCATATTACAGCATGGACATAAGGAATTTTAATATTTTCATTGTGTGTATCTTTGTTTACTATGTTATTAGGCTGACCTTGTTCACCTAAGTTCAGCTTTTTCTCTCTTCCTCTTAATATCTACCCCTCCACCCAGCAATCAATATAAATTAAGAAATCTTTCTATGTTCTCACGTAAGATGTAGAATAAAGCAAAAATTATAGCAGACAGAAATTTTCTAATTATTTATTTTCCCCACATTCTTGCATTCTTTAAAGCAGCCCTCAGACTAGCAACTCATTAATCCCTCACAATGAAATCGACAACCGTTCGTTAACGCTTCTTTAACTAATTATACTCACTGATGCGTTCAGAAATGAATCAAGATGATCGTCAATCTGAATCACACAGAAGAAATAGGGTGACTTTTACGAATATTTTGTTTTTAAATGTATTGTTATTGCTATGTTGTTTATCGCTGGCATTCCTACGTTTGGATTCATAGACATCTCTTTATTGTCTTCTCTCTCGTCACACATCGTTTTTAAACAAATTTTGAAAAACGGTTTAAAATCTGTATCAATCTATTTTGATCCCTGGTTTTCTGTTTTCCGTTTTATTTTGTAATATTATGTCTATACGAATACATACACGCATTATGATTTAATTCTTACGAGTGTTCAATGTTTAAAAATAATAACAAACTTTTATTGACAGTTTGTCAATGTTAACATAACACCTTCAATCGCGCAGGTAAGCGATTTGGAAGGGACACGTGACACGTGACACGTGACAGGCCTGCGTGCTTATGATGCCCCCGCTCCCCTTCCCCACATAATTGTGCAGGTGAGAAGCTACATCCCTGCATCCTATTTATGCCCTTGGTCCTGTCTAATCGTCTCGTAACTGTCGCTTTTATTGTGAGTTCATTTCAATTATCCCTTGCATCGTCTTCTCACCAAATCAGTCAAATTATTTGCAAGCGCTGTTCTCTTTGCCTTCCTGGCAGCTTGCAGTATTTTTAAGGTCTGAAAAGTCGAAAAGTGTACCATAAGCATCGGCTGACAATAATTGCTAAAACATACATTTTCATAACCAATTCATCTAGCATCAAACGGGCGATGTAGTTTATGGTGGACGGAAGTCTGCTTTACGGAAAGCTTCCCACTACAGGAAGATATTTTATGACAGGTGTGGGTAAGATATCTTTGCATGAAGAACTCCTTGTCATCTTCATTCGTAGTAGTAGTAGTAGTAGTAATAATAATAATAATAATAATAATAATAATAATAATAATAATAATAATAATAATAATAATAATAATAATAATAATAATAATAATAATAATAATAATTTCAGACTGTCTCGGTACTTGCAAGAAGCTAGTTACTAAGCATATGAGTGAGCAGGGTAGCGGCTGGTGGGAGAGATGCATGCATGTTCTGATTATGTACACTGCATTTCACGATTAAGATATTTCGTCCGGCATCAGAAATCTGAGACTGGAGAGTCTTAACAGCATTTCATCGCCACCTTTATTTGGCACCTAAGGCGTGTCGCCCCCAATCTTCAACCCCAACTCCTCCCACCCCTGACGAGACCTGGTGATTAGACGCGAAACTCACGTCACTTTCCAACTTCTGGGCTACCACTAAGGTCGACTGCAGACTGTCAACCTCTGACCTCACATCAAAGTCCATCATGGTCATGGCCGAGACTATGTCCCTGGGCTTGATGTCGACGGCTTTTTTTAGGTCGTCCTGCAACATGACAGTCTAGGAACTAGAGGATGGTCTGGTTGAAGGCACCTGCTGCTTTCTTGAAGAGTTTAATCTCTTAAACGATTGCAAAAAAAAAAAAACCCCAAACAAACAAACAAAAAAACAACAACAATAACAACAACAATAAAAAAACATACAAGACTAGTCACCTTTGTGCAAGAAGACTCACATTTCTGAAGGTACTGAGTTGGTCAAGAGCAGCTTCTGTAACTGGCTTCAAGTTTATGGCAGTGTATATCGTCTCATCTGCACGGCAGGTTCTAAAATCGGACAGTGTGGCGTGAGCCTGACTAAGTAATTCGTTTTGAGATCATAACATACACCGTGTCATGCAGTGGTGCTACTACGTCACACGTGACATTATTAATGCATGACTTGCACGCTCACGCACGCACTCATTGCACAATATTCCACCGTTTATGTTGACAACTGTTGTTTATGATGACTGCTTAGTCACAAACCGTTTGTCAGGTGCGTGTGGGATCATAATGAGAACGCGCCAGGATCCTGGCTAGGCCTAACAAACAACTGGTCAGCCTGAATTACAACTGCCACAGTTAGTGTTAGAGGACAGTGTTGCCAGTAGATATCTAGCCGCCATCTGGAGGTAAGTAAAGGGTCACATGGCACAGTAACTCTATAGCAGACCTGGGCAAACGCCGGCCCGCGGGCCGGATCCGGCCCGCCTCCTGTCTCTGACCGGCCCGCCCGCTGGCCGCCCACCAGTAAATATACTATATATACAGTATTGGATAAAACTGAGTTAACTATATTAGTCCGGCCCTCTAGAACCATCCCAGTTTCTCATCCGGCCCTCTAGAACCATTCCAGTTTCTCATCCGGCCCCTTGGGAAAATTAATTGCCCACCCCTGCTCTATAGGCTGTGAAATGTGAGTGGTTCATCTAGACAAAGTGGTAAGACAGAGACAGGTACAGCAAAGTAGACACATAGACATAGCATAGCTCGCAACTGTACTTACTTCAAGAAGTGAGAAAGGGAGAACGATCCTTTATTACCAGCTACGTTGTAATCGATCTTTGTAATATCAAACCCCATCGCTCTCTTCACAATTTTCGCATATTGCTATTCCACAAAACAGGACACGATCGTTTATTATGACACATATTTACTCATTAAACAATCATGTACTAGCATGTTTCTAGCCTTGACAAGCATTCAAAAGTTCGTGCAAGAACATTGTTCTGACAAGAGATTGTGTACATTGTCCATTCCAACCCTCTCGGTCTTGTTTGTTCCTCTATTTAATACCCTAGTAGAGCTGGTTACCCCTGTCACTATCATTAGACTAAAGTATACATAGGCTTCGTATATCATGCAGCCAATGACAACGACAATTCCTTATTAATGAGAGGCAAAGTAAGCAAGACATGTTTTTTGTCTACTTAGCCCTCTCCCTTTATGCGTGTGTGTGTGTGCTCTCGGCTGACTGGCGTGTGAATGAATAAAGACAACGCAGATAGTCGGGTCTTGGATACCCTGCACAATACCAACCAATTGTTATTCTTCTTGTTATTACATATTATTATCACTAGCGGTATAGAAACGGCCTGTGCAATATTATAGAAGCAGTGATGGTACAATACTGTAAGAGGCCAGTTGTGATAATAGTAGTCCTTAATCTCACCTTTCTACTGATACATCTGTGCAAGAATTTTGTTTAATTACTTCTCTACCAGGGCTCCAAAAACAACCGAGAAGTAAAAAGTATGTTAAGCTTATCTTCATTAAAACTGAAAGTAGCCGTAGGCTAATTTCATTGCAAGGACAGTGTGCTCACCTCTTCCAGCTTGTCGGGATCATGTAGCTTCTGGCAGACATACCGCTCAGCCGGGGCGCCAAAGATGTATAGAAGTGTGGAAATCACCGACAGTATTGATGCCAACGCGAAGATGAGAGCTAGAGAGCTGGAGGTCCACCAGCGGATGTAGAGCACGACATTAACTTAATGGACTTGAAATAATAATGGTGGCTACACACTACACGACTATAGTCACCCACACACTGTTACTCTGTGATACCAGTAGTTATCATAGTTACCATAGAGATCCTTGTCGGTCTGTATCTGGTTAAGGCAGTCGAAAGTTCGTTTCTAATTAGATCAACAAAGAATTCATTTTATGCGTTATTTAGAGATGTAGGCTCATTTTTTTTCCTTTCCCAAACCTTGGCTGTTCCCACGAGCATGGATGATGTTGAAGTAAAAGAAAACAGAGCAAAAACTCTCACTGTTTTTCGGATTGGTATGTTTAATGCGACTTAATTTATTTCATATAATTATATAGTAGCCTACATATGCATTATTTACCCAAGACTGAGCTCTGTTAACAAGCATGTTTATTTTATTTTCATTTATCAACCGTCCCCTTTTAACACTCTAAGGTACCACTCCTCTCACTAGTATTTGCACTATTTGGTGTTTGTTGTACTGTGCTTGATCACTTTCTTGGTCTTTATGAACACAAGAGCTCAGTCAATTAGTGCAACGATCGATTAACAGAAAATAGGTTTTCATTATCGTTGTCGAAACATTTTGCCTCCCTGAATCTAGTTCGCGACCTACGTGTATGTTCAGATTGGGGTTTCGCACCCTTCTTCCTCTTAAAGAACGAAACTGAAAACTGAGATCGTCGTTGATCGGTCATGCTCCTAAACCAGGTTCAGACCAGGATCACCCAACTAATGGGGAGTGCTCACACGATGAACAAGGTCTTTGCGCAGTCGTAGACGACCTTCCGCCCGGCGAATGTGTTGTCAGAATTTTCCCCCTTCCTGACATTCATCGCCCCCACCAGCATCAGCACAGCGATCACAAAGGGAATGATCAGCATCAGGGTGATTATTATACTCCTGGACAAACAAGGTGTGGTTAGTATGACGTGTATGTGTGCATGACTATACTCGCAAGTGAGGAAGGTCCTGGTGGTGGCTGTGGTTAGTTTCAATGCTACTGCTCTTCGAAACGATTGTCAAGAAATCGCGAAACAAGAAAATTCTCTTTACAAACATCTTAGCATGTAAAAACAGTCTTTTCCTCTGACATTCTCACTCACTCACACTTTCTTTCATTATTCTGTTGCAGTCGGTCGTTGTTTCCAGAAATCATTGTTCCAGTCTCTACGTGGACGTCACTGACATCCTTACCATCCTTCTGCAGAGATCAAGCTGGCTTACCAGGTGATGAGGAGTCTGTGTGCAGACTCAATATAATCACCTGCCTTGTCTTTGAATTCCCGAGATTGCTTTCTGACCTGTAACCCACATTTAAACAGTATTCTGTGAGGCCATCTTGAAAGATTAGCTGCAACCTGATATTAAATTATTAGAGGACAGAGAGAGGCGTGGACACAGAGAGATAAGAAGTCAATAGGCAGTCGATGGGAGCAGGAGAATCTCACTTTCTCCTGCAGGTCGGTCATGTAGGAGATTATCGGCAGCAGCGAATCGTTGTGGACCATTTCCAGCAGCGTCACGACTTGGATGCCTGTGGCAAAGGGGAAGAAGGGGTCACTTGCCAAGTTTCAATGTACAGTTCTATTTCTGCGCTAATTTCATCGCACATCAAGGCTGATTTTGTCACAACGCATGTGCAAAGCCGGGTAGAGAAGTTATTTGCACTGTAAAAAAATATGGGTTCTGATTTTTTGGCTGTTAAATATTTTGACTACTGGCTTCAAGCTTTTTTTCAGCAGAATTGCAAACTGATGGCTACAATGTCTCAGACAAGTTAACGTCCCACTCACGATGAGGAGATAACTATTTTGTAAACCTACATTGAAGATGGAGAAATTTGAACCGTCGACCTTACTCTAGCGCTATTCGACATGTCTCGATAGTTGTGGGAGTCGGTGGCGAAAGCTGTTTCTTCAAGAAATGTTACAGACTTTTTTCTAAAGCATATTTTGCTTCAAATAACGAAAGTAGTTGCGTCATCAACAACTGTAGTAAGCTCTGTCGTGTCTGGTTGTAACAAACTAATCGTTCTAGAAAGACAAGAAGGAGAAGGGGTGGGGGTATTACTTAATGTAGACGCTTCGATTATCGGACTTGAAATGTTCCAAAAGTGCTCCTTCACCTGTGAAATGAACGGTATTGGCACAAGTTAGATTGAGGAGGGCGTGTGCAAGTTTAATGTCTACAAACGTTTCTCACAAGTAGCAGATTAACAGATCAACGCAAGAGACAAAGGAGCATGGGCATGATGATGATGATGATGATGATGATGATGATGATGATGATGATGATGATGATGATGGAAAGAAGGTAATAAGATTATTCAATGTTAATTCAAGCACAGATGCTTACATGCAATGCACACACATACACACAAGTGCAGGGATATACAAAAATTTTACTGTACGTAGTCACAGAAATTACTAGTATGGGCACAAAATACTGACGGAACAAATGCACTTCGGATTGAGCAAACTATAATGGAAAATGTAATGCGTCGAATGCACGCAGGCCTTCATACAGAAGTTACACATACAAAGACACAGGCAAGACACGTGAGAAAGTTACTAACCGTCTGGTTAACATCAACAGATGCCTTTTTATTGAAATCGTCACAGAAGACAGGAATAGCATCAAAGTCGAGCTGATCCTGTGTATAAGTGAGAAAGAACAGGTGTGAATCATAGCCTTCGCCCTCAAATAAACGGTATGCTTCTTGTATAATTTACTAGAGTGTGCGTCCATTATAAGAAACACAGAGAGGCGTATAGGATTTGTGTGTGTTTGTTTAGCGTGTCTGATGCTTCGTGTGATAAGTGTGATAAGCCTGGCCAGTGCATGACAGGCCTATCAACCTCACTTACAAGCTCCTGTATGCTTTGGTCAAGACAACCCGCGCAACTTTTCGCCTTCATGGCGGCTGTGGTCTCGTCTCGCTGTATGGCCAGATTCTTGCTGGCGTTGACAATCTCCGATGTCAGTATCAACGAACTCTCTTTGTCTGCAGACAGAAAGTTCGCTTGGAGTGCTGATAAACAGCCATGCTCAAGCATTCATCATCATCATCATCATCATCATCATCATCATCATCATCATCCATCCATCCATCCATCCATCCATCCATTCATTCATTCATCAATCATCATCAATCATCCAATCAATCAATCATCAATCATCATCCATCATCATCTTCCTCATCATCATCATTTCTAAAGAACAGTTGAGAGCAAGGCAAAGGACATCGGAACCCCATGGGCCCAACTAAGAAGGCTGCCCTATACCGGGTACGCTGGCGAGATTTTGTTGCGGCCCTATGCTCCTAAAAGGAGCAACAAGGAATAAACTAATTATTATTTGTTTTCTTTTCTCGTGTAACTAGTAAAAATTCCTCCTTTACCCCGCCTTCCATTCATGATGGGCTTCCCTAATTATGATGGCTCCAATGATCTTTTTTTTTTAAAGATACTTTGCTGGATACGATTGATAGTCGCCTGGTGTTTTTTTTTTTAACTGTGCTGTTATACTTCACATTTTGCGACTGGCCCAGCCATATTTAACCATGAAAGGGAGACGTGCGAGTGACACTGGTAAAATGAAAATAACCATAGCAAGAGAGACAACCAATAACAATCTGTTATCACTGACTTACATCCCTTGATGTCTCTTAGGACCCGGTCCATGTTGAACAGTGCGGCCGTGTGGTTGTAAAAATTCTCCGTAAAGTTGCCCGCCATGCCTGTGAATTGTTAAAATGAATTCATGAAGCATGGCACTGATTAATGTTTGAGTTTTTAAAAATATAATCCAGCAAAAGAACACGTTTTGCGTATGTTATTTTGTTTAGTTGACTATAAGATATCCGTTCTGCTATCCTCAAAGAATAATCGTCCGGAAAACAAAAGGTCTGAGAGTATGACATAAAAATAGCTGAACAGCACATTTCCTGTCTGTCTATCTGTCCTTTTATCTGAAAGTAAATTCTCTACAGTCTACCCGGTCAGGGAACAGACAGTAAGGATGGAGAGTGTCATAAATCTGCAGAGGAAGACGAGGAGGCAGACTAGTCAGTTGACTTAATTACAACTATTCTCAACTGTGTTGACTGGTGTCAGGAGCAAAGGTCATGGAACAGGTGTGTTTTAGTGCACGTTTAGAGGATTCGATGGTGACTCGATGGAGGATATTGAAGACACGTTTCACTGTTTTGCGGCACAGTAACTAGAACTCCGGCGACCATCTGTGTTTGGTCTGGTGACAGGGCTAGAGAGTGTGGCTGGGATGTAGGTAAAGAGAAATTCAGAGAAATAGTCAAGGCAGGAGCTTGCAAAGAAATGAAAAAGCACAGACAGTAATTTTCACGCACCTACCACACTCTCATTGGTGACTTCAGACATAAAAAAGAAGTTCGTGTCCAGCAGACGCACTGACTTCTACATCACAAGAAAAAAAAATCAAGTATGATGATCTTGGGAACGTAAAGGCACGTGACATGATTATTATATTGACTTTTATTGGCACACCTAGTGTTTGTGTCAAATATGTTTTTTTAAAAAATCAAGAAATATCATTTGTTTATAATTTAGAACACGATAATGACAAATCTTGAACCGCTCACTTAGTTTTTATAACTCTGAAAGTCTACTACAAAACTAAAGATTCTGCATTTTCATCGATTATGCATCTCTACTTCACCTACTTTTAAAAACTTGAAACACACGTACACAGATGCGATTTACCACTATTTAAATACACGACTGTTGCGCAAGTGTTTAACCTACTCTCCTGGCAAGAGCTTCAATAAAGTTACCCACTGGGAAAACCTGCAGTCGACAGTTTAATACGAGTTCGGTCCGGACAGTAACATAAAATCGTATTTTGTCCACCATCTACAGAATGGTTGCCGAGATTTTCCGAGAAAGAGAAGAAGACAGAATGGAAAGAAAACTTTTGCCTTCCCGTGTCGTGCCCTACACACGATGAACCACTCACATTATGCTGTTATGCTGGGTACTCACATTCTTAAGGTTTAGCACGAAGGTGTTGATGTCGTCTACGCTGTAGTCAATAGCGATGTGGAGTTTGGGAACGTTCCAGGCCACTAACCAGGTGTAGTTCAGGCCAAAAATAGTCCAGAGACTGTTGGGGAAACGAACCTCGTTACAGTGTATCCCAAACAGTCTGCCCATCTCTTCTTTCATCGTACAACGAAAGCATTGACATCAGTGCGTAGTTTATGTGTCGTTAATGATAACAGACGGAATACGCACTGGACTTACATAATTAATGACAAGAAGTGATGCACACTGGTCACACTCATGTAAGCAACTACAGCAGTGATGTTGAAGGGTTCCTTTCCCCTGTCATACTGACAGGTCGATCACTGCAAGTTTAATACTGGCACTCACAGCAAAAAACGTTTTCAGTTATAAGCAAAAATAGTACTGGCAGGTGTAACACCGGCAGGTATAATACTGACAGGCTTACGAGTGCATGTGTAACACAATGACGAGCGTGCTGCTTACATCATGATTACAGGTGTAACATAATGACAGATGTGTTGCTCACTTAATGACGACAGGAACAAGATCAACTGGTATATTTTCTCACATAATGAAGACTGAGAAAACTGCGACGACTGTAGCTAAACAGACCGGTCCAGGCCGTCCTTTTCCTCCTGGTTTCTTCTTTTTGTTTTGCCCTTTACCACCTTTATTTGCCTCTTGTTTTTTCTTCTTGCTGCCGTAACAAAGCCACAAGCATACGGCTAAGAAAGGGAAGACGAAGACGAAGAAAATGATTGACAAGATAATGGTGAGGACGTAGCCAACCATGCCTAGAAGGCTCTGCAAAAAAAAGAAAACAGATGTTCTAAGAAAAAAAGAAGGTTCTGATGTCTGTGCAGTCATATAGGTGTCTCTGCTCAAGCAAACGAGAGATAGAGAGAAACTGCAACTCTTTATTGACATCTGGCAATGTCTTCCATTATCACCAATCAAGCCTCGTTTATTTGCACTCACACAAACGCATGCTTTATTCCCGTGCACGCATAAAAATTCACAGAGAGAAAAGGTGCAGTAAAAATCACGTGTTGGTATCAGTAAATCAGAAGTCGAGCATGCCATATGCAAGTGACTCACAATACCCTAGTATTCAATTTTCATACTTCAACAGAGCTGATAATCTCTTTTACGTGTTATATTTCACTGATCCCGTTCGTTGAAAGATATATATGCATATATAAAATGGGTGCAACTTTTATTCAAAATGAAGAGCTGAAACAACGACCTTGATGGGACTCGAACCCACAATCTCCGGCTCCGGAGGCCGACGCCTTATCCATTAGGCCACAAGGCCTCTTTCAGTTAAACTTTTAGAGCTCTACTTTGTCTCAGCGAGTGCCAGTAACACTTGACTTGCCAATGCAGGGTGAGAAGTGAAACTGCGGGGCATCGGTACAGGCTAGTCTCCTATCATGCGCCATTACAGGCTAGTCTACTATCATGCGCCATTACAGGCTAGTCTCCTATCATGCGCCATTACAGTCTCCTATCATGCGACGATGAGCGCGTGTCAGGTGTCAGGTAAAGGTAAAAAGGTGAAGGTCGTCCAATAACTTTTTTAAGGTCGTTGAGGTTGGGGTAATAGTTTCTCACTTTTCTGTTCAGAAGCGGATAGCCGAATGGTTACAGCACTGTCGTTCGAACAAAGAGACTCGGCGGTTCCACACCCGTGTGGCGCATGAAGCTTTCCTCAGCTGACTTAGCCGTCAGAAATGGGTACCTGACTCCATAGAGTTGGGGGAGATTAAAGGCAGATGGGCACCTCCCTCATACAAAGCTGACACAGGGTAAAGTACGTCTCAGTGCATTACAGCAATACAACGCTTATTTTTTATTCTTTTTTTGGAAGAGAATAACAGATGATCCAACAAAAGTACCCCACAGTCTTGAAGTCTTTAAGGACAGTATTCGGTAAGAAGTTCACTACTTCTGGAGCACTATATGCGGAAAATACTCAAACAATAGTCGCCACACTCGAAGGACACTAGGAACCCCTGCTTGCAACAGTCAAGCGCAGGCTTGTCTGGTCTTGTCATGTGACTGAGCACGACACTTCTTCCAGGTACCTTGGAGGGTGGTGGACGTCGCGAGGGTCAAACGTCAAGGGGTGGACTGATCTCCCGAGACAGACCTGCCATGTCTGTACATGTGCTCTCCAGACGACTGGTACCAGTCAAGGGACGGATCAACAATGAATGAACTTACCACATAGCTTTCTCTCTCCCTTCTTCTGTGCTCTTCTTTTCTGCTCTCTCTTTTTCTTGCCTTCTCTGTCTCTGTTATAAATTAATATTAGTCTTTGTATAAATCGCTCTACCCACGTATCCTAAGCTGTCTTTTTGACTGTCTTTCTGTCTTGAAGTTCCATTTCTTCCTTCTTTGGTGGTAGCAAACGGAGTACTAGGCCAGTAAAAGTACAAGGACCTCTATACGGACAGCATGACCAGTATGGCCAGTACATGTGTCAGGCTGGGCTTTGCCGTTCGAGTGTCAAATATAATCCATGACTGACAGGACGTACAGTAAACGTGACAGCGACGTGTGTTAGGAATGCAGTTTAGGTATGCGAGCGTGCGTCGTTAAGGCAAAAAGCGTGGAAGTAGAAATAAACATCGTCAAGGGGAGTTCACTCTAGCGAATTAGCAGACGCAGACGACACTGGCGGACATAACGATTGAACGAAGCTGACACTTGTGCATAAAGAAGAAGTTCAGAAGTCAGCTATTAAGAATTAAATCCTTACCTAGCCACGGAATTATTTAGGAGAAGAAATAATAGGTTGCAGCAACCGAGGCGTGCAGGACGTTGGCGAGAGGCACTGAAACTGTCTGAGCTGATCAACGATGGATCGAGACATCTCGTAACAAGGATTTTCTCCTCCCCTGTCAGTTATATCTGCCTGCCCCCACTTGCCATCACCGAAACTACACAAGTGGTCAGTCGTAGGCTCATCGGAAAATTTGTGTGAAAAATCCAAGTGTCAGGATCCAAGGAGTTCCCCCAGGCGGACTACCTTCGACGAGAGAGAGAGATTCAGGGCGGAAGGATACTCATCAGGCGCAAAGTAAGGGCAAGTAACCCACGTTGGTTGAAGAATTCTTCCGCGTATCGAACCAATGACAGAAATTGCACCAACCTTTGGACCGAGTTCCGAGGACCAAAAAACAAAACAAAGCAAAACAAACAAACAAGCAAACAAACAACAACAACATTGTTTAATCCCTGGAAAGGGAGAAGACAGTATAGACGATATGCAAGGAAAAAAATGACCGTACCGTAGTTATGGCATCAAAGACGCTTCCTTGTCCTCCTAGAGCGTTGGCGATATCATCTGCAACAACATAGAGATGGTGAACAACTAATGTTTATTTTAAATATAACTCAATTGTCGGAGTGTTGGAAAATTAGTTTAAATAAATTTTAGCTGAAAATATATTTTCTTGAGTCAGTTATTAAATTGTGTTATTTACATAATAATTTGGTAAGATTTTCCTAGATTTAATGTAAATTAATAGCAAGGACTGGGCTAATTCTCTTTAGTTCCTCCAACCAATAACACGATCACTTTAAATCATGACCTCAACTAAAAGAAAGACTTCTGGAAATCAGTTTAAAAAAGACGACAAAATAGAAAAGAACAATATATTGAAATATGCAAAATACAATTATATAAAAGTTATAATAAATTTTTATGAAAGATTGTTTTTAAACGCTAACTAGATTAAAGCTTACATCATGGTATAAATGTGTTCTAAATTTGCCTTTACGCTACTACAAATACGTATGTATTATAGACGGTTGGTAGCAGTAGAAACACTTAAACCCCTCCACCCCACAATAAAAAATAAACAAGCAGGACACATGCATATCTACCATATTTACGTACGTAAATTCGTGTAAGTTCAAAGCGAGGCTAAAAATGGTCAAATAAAAAGCCAGATAGGAGATGTCGATATTGACACATCTGCCTGGAAGTTTTACGAGAAAAACTTTACCTTGTAAATAAACGCAGCGCGAGGAAAAAGGGCGTTTGGCAAACGAACAAAGAGCGAAAAAAAAGAGGTGGACCATGGCTAGTATATTTGATATATGTTGTTTGGGACAAAGACTCGGAAAAAAGGTGAAACCTGCTTACCTGGGGGTAGTATTTCGTCCAAAGTAATGTCGATATAAAACCGGGCAATTTCAATGAGTGGCGAAATCCAGCTCGTGCTGGTCTCGAACTCTACTGTTTTGTATTCTACATCGGGCTCTAGGTCCCCCCAGGCTATCGTACAATCGTCGTTGATTTTGTTCTCCGTTTCCCCATCTGTGCGAAGACTCAGTAACAGTATGCACAGCGCCCCCGCACATCGGAACAGCAGCGAGCCCCTCATGGCGCCTGGACTTCGCCCCCTCGGGCCAGCCGTGCCCTGCGGTGAGACACGAGGACGAGCTGGAAGTCCCACTCAAGAGTAAAATCAGCTTTTGCCTTTCAGTCGACTCTCATCAATTCCAGGCAAATGTTTACGCGTGCAAGGCAGGACGTACACACGTTTCTAGCTGAGATTACAGGCGCCATGACAGGCAGTTCTGCCTTGTTGATTGCGTCATTTAAACAAGTGCGTCATCTTAGACATGCGTCATTTCATAAAATGCGTCAACTTATTTTGTTTATTTGTTATTTAATTTATATAGTTATGTGGTATTTTGCTTTATTGTTAATTTGTTTCTATAGTTATATGGTATTTTGTTTATTTAGTTATGTTATTAATTATATATATTATAAATGGATTATGGTGTCTCAAAAATCTTTTTTTTTTTGTTTGGAAGATCTTCCATACTGAGGCGTCTAATAAACGTCTACTTTGAGGATCCTCCATACTGAGGTGGAAACCTTGGAGCCTTTGGCTAGAGCTCTCCATTTTGGAGCAGATGTCGATTGAAAGAACACCTCTGACCATCAAGTAGGACTGGGAACGTGATTTATCAGGTAAGTTGTACTTTCTCTCATTGCAAGTAATTTATCACTCCAAAATGTGAAGTGATTTGCTGTCAGAGGACTTATGAGATATATCCTCCTCCCTCCTCCCACCTCCCACCTCAAAACAGCGACGTAAAGGTCGACATAAAGATACAAGCACACATTTTTTATTATTACACATACACATATCTTATGTATGTATATGCATATGTACACTAACACAAACACGCACATACGCCTGTTTGAACACACATCGTGATTACATACGTACAAATGCTATAGGTCACTTTCTGTGTCAAAAGTTTATTTACAAAAAAACAAAACAAAACAAAAACAAAAACAAACAGCACTGATTTAGCTCCAAATTAAACGTTGCAAATTTACAGGGTGATCAGGATTTTACGGTATACTTTATTACACTGAACTACATCTGTGGAAGAAAATTTGGTTGCTCACAATGAAAATGTTTCCACGACGATCTCATAACTGTACTGATAAAAGTTACTGATACTTTTAAGGGTCTGATATATATTTTAGCACTGGCATTAATAGAACAGACAAATTAGCACATAAACTCTGCAATTACTTCTACGTTTCTTTAAAAATTAAATACTTGTGATAATACGTCCGATGTTTTTAGTATTATCATACAGCTCTCTTATTACATCAAAACATCCTCGTTCCACAACACGAAAGTGCTTAGACAAAACTATGTTTCATTTTGCTAGAGGCATACCAATTTTTGAGAGAAATTCTAATTGAGCAATAATCATGTTTGATTATTACAGGACAACTATACGTGATATGTGAACATTTATTATGGCATTGACAGAATGTGTAACGAAGAAAACGACCAAGGTTTCAGCTAGTATTTTGAAACAAAATTTGACTAAAATAATGACTTTTTAACCAGTAAAAATATATTAAAAATTTGAAAAATATTTATCGACATAAAGCGGGACACTTCTAAAAGGAATAATTAAAGACAAAATTGCTTACTTGTGTGAGCATGTTAGGGCACCTGTTACCAATATTTTACCTATTTTAGAAATTCGAGGCTCGCTTGTGTTTTAAGTGTTGGTTTAAAGTCTTGTCTCACGCGCTGCAGGTGAGAACCATGTCTTTCTCTCTGGAAAATAAATCTGAGGTCAAAGGTTGCACACATCGCTCAAATAGTCCTATCTCCTAGTTGGCTGCACTTCCTGGCTCCTGAACGAACCTCTGTTCAGATTCTGTCGACCTTTGTTGATGCCGTATGGGTGGAGATGGTAGATGTAGAACTCCAAGGCCTGCATCTTCTCAGGTGACACGTAGTGGAAGGTGATGGAGTAGTCGCTCATCACATCGATTCCCTGATGACAGCGATAACTTCATAACACAATTATACACGAAACTGTTGCTCATGATCCGGACTATATTAGATGCCTAATGACAGACTTGTCCACCAAGCCTTAAAACAAACCTACCCACCCTGTCTTCACTTCAAGGTTTTTGGTCTACAAGCATTACATTAAAGATATCTCCTATTAAAAGAGCTTTGAGCATGTTAGGAAAAGGTTCTTACAGGTTCTAACTTTCTCTTACCTTCTGGGCGCCGTTGGTGTCGTAGTGGTAGTACCAATCAGGATAGTTGCCAGACAGGAACGTCTCGGGGTCAAAGCAGTGGAAGCGACTACGACCCATGACGTCGGATGTGTTGGAGGTTCGAACCCCAAGCGTCTCCATGCACCTGCCCAGTTCTGCGTCCTCTCCGCCGCCATCTTGGCGACAGACTTTCGGGTCAGAACCTGCAGGTACAACTGTAAAAAACGTATTTTCTGCTTTTAATTCAAGTCAGCTTTTAAACCAACAACAATATCACTTTTCGATGAATCTATCCAACATCATAGGGTGGCTACGGACACCCCAGAACACGGGAAGAGGCAAATTGGCCTCCAGAGAAAATTTTACTACTTTCCGTGGAATTAATTCAGCTTCAGAGGATAACGAGTGGACACCCACATGCCGGAAAAGGCAACTCGTCCTCTTGAGTAAGAGAAACCACTTTCCGAATCTGCGTGCTGGCGAACGGAGGAGACACGAAGCTGTGTCATATACGTGTGTAGATTGGTGGGAGTGTAACTTCCCAGTGGATGGTGGAATGAACATGCGGACTGTGAATTATATATGTGAACTGAGGATTCTGAACATGTATTTCGGACAACTGTCCATGCTGGCATGAACACAGTGATTATTAGATTTTATATATATATATATACAGTATATGGACTGCTGAGTCTGAGTCTGCATATGTCTGATGAAGAACTGTCCTCACCCTCTGTGTAACAAGAGTGTGATTAAAAGTAAGAGACTGACAGATACGCTCATGCAGCAGCGAGAGCCAGAAAGTCTATAACAATCATTAGAACTATTGTTGTGTATGTATATATAATTATATTTGTTTTGCATATCTTCATATATTTTATTGATTGCAGCACATGTGTGAGTGTTGTAATGAAGTGAGCTCAATGTTGAAGTCCGAGAGGCATTATTCATTGGGTGACAGAGCATCATTACAACAACATGGACCTTCTGCTTGCAGAAATCTGATGAGAGAGGAAACCCTCCTTCCCCTCCACCTCTCCCTTTCTCTCCCTCCCCTTCACACTACTGCTATTATTGCCCAAACCACCGTCAGCACCTTTACTTAAGTTGTTAATAATTACTTTACTCCTAGTTGCAGCCCACGACACATCCACGATACATGAACAGCCAAGTATTGAACCGCCACGCTATGAAAGAAATTGGTTTTCCAGAAGCGAGATGTGCACCCACGACCGCTATTTCTATTCCACTGGTGACAAACCCAATACCTCTGAGCAACCAGACTGCCACTAACAAATTCCCATCATCACTTCTAGTACCAATACTTATTATTATAATCACTATTTCTCGGAATGAAACTTTTTAACAATGTCAATCTTAGCGAGCTTGCCTCAGTAGATGGTCCATTGTGTTAATAGTGGGCTATTGCTGTCATCATTAATGCTAGTACACATGTGCGAGGGGACCGAGGGAGGGAAAGTTCTCAAGAAAATAACGAAACAGCGAGAGAGATAGACAAGAACGTTACAGAGAGAAAAAAGAAAGGGAGGGGAAGAGGATGAGAAGAGCGGTAGGAAAGTTTCTAGAAGCGAGCAGCATCTGGCCACGTGACATCATTGCCCTCACTGACCTTTCTCGTATAAACGTTTGAGCGCTTCCTTGCTCAACACGTAGCCGCCGCCCCCGCTGTAGTAGCCCTGCTTGACGATGATCTTGAAGTGATGGCCGAACCACACGGGCTCCCTCGTGTCCTCGTTGGACAGGAAGTAGCGCAGGTTCTCCACTATCACGTACGTGTCATCGTCCACCTGCACAACAGTAGCAGCACCCCTCCATTTATTGCTCTAAAATTAACCTTTTTCTTCAGTAAATAAATCAAATGAAAAAAAAGATGCGTTCTCTCTACTGGACCCCTCCCCCACCACCACCACAAACCCCGACCTTAACGAACAACCCTAGATATTCGTGGTCACAGCTCTGACCTTCAAGAACCCAGCTCTGACCTTCATGAACCAGTCGGCGTCGTCCAAGTGGTGCTCGTAGACGTACCGGAAGCCGTTCATGGTCTTGGCCGTCAGGTGCTCGCGGCCCTCGCTGACGTTGAGGCCGATTGTGGGGAAGTTCTTGTCCGTCTCGGAGCTGAAGAAGAGCAACTTGTTGCAGTGCTTCCCCCACGTGTCGCGCACCGCACGCGCCCTTGTTTGCAGATTCTGAGGTGACGTCATCACCCACACCAGCACGCGCACCTCCTTCTTCAGCAGCCGCGCTTCCGACACATCATCTGGACCACCAACATGAACAATACTGTAGGCTGTTGTGTCATAATTTTTTCTAACTGTATGTTGCATGTCAATATTTTAATTTATTTAATAGCCTTAAGTCGTGTCTTCATAATATGCGGCTGAAAACGATGTGGACTGTGAGATGACCGTCTTTTAACTATTTTTGTCACGAGAACAACAGACGGGACATAAATTTTAGTTACTGTAAAGGAAAACAGTGGAACTCTCTCCCTTTCCATCAACACACTTCTTCCTTGATCTTTACTCCTGACATATCATTACTCCTAACCTCAGTCCACACAATACTAGTCCGTCTTAAATCCCACCCGCCCCCATTTTTCGCTACTTCCCTACTCGTCTTCCTCTGCGGATTCACGAAAATCTGTTCTTGTCATATATTTGTCTTTGTGTTTTTAAAATAAATATATATTTGTGTTGTATTAGTCATCGGTACTGTTGTTTATCCTTACGTTTTTCGTATGTTGTCCATGTCTTGTTGTTGTCTTCAGGGCTAAGAGCACACCCTCTATAGCGTTAGTATGCGCGATATAAATCACAAGTTTATTATTATTATACGGACTTAGTGCTTAGTACAGTCAAAGATGACCAGATAAACAACTTGTTTGCAGGTTGGGAGTGCTTTTCGCTTAGTGTCTACAAACTTTCTCGGGAATGTTAGGCAGAAAAAACGAGTAAAGAAGACCACTTACCTACATCTCCGTCTGACTCCCTGCTGATACATTTTAGGTAAGCAAAGTCACCAGTGGCTTGTGGATTCATTCGAATGGCATTCTGAAACAGCATGTAATACCCGGGAATGACGAAGCTCACGGTCAGAACCGCCAGTATTCCCAGCATCTTACCTGGATGGCAGAACGAGATTAAGTTAGCAGCAGACGACTCTGACATCTGTACCTCCAGTAATATGAAATAAATAACAGATCTTCGTTACAGCTCAGTCACGTGAGCTTTGTTTTGCTGTAAACATGTCTTGTCTGGTCACCACCAGTAAGAGCAACCTTATTAAGCCTCAAATCCTTCATTATTATTAGTAGCAGTAAATAAACATTTAATTAACACGAAAGGAATGAAGAAAGTTACAATAAAATATCCTTACTGTGCGCTTTAGTTTAGGTACGCAATGAGTGTCATTAAAATGCATTCACAGACACAATACACGTTGAGAAATGGATTAAATTTGAATGCATTTCTAGCAACCTTAACCTGAAGTAAATTCATCAGTGGAACTAGGGAAATAGTTACAAACTGTCGTAAATACACTCCAGCTTAGCGGACTGAAAAAAACATTTCTGTAACATAAAAGTATATTAAAATATTAATGAGACAACACTCTCATTATTTGTAAAGTTGATTTGAAACTTGTCTGACCCCTTTCTATTAAAACAATAAGATATATCAAAGCCTAATGAAGGTGTGAATTTCCTAGATACCAAGAAATTTCATCCTTCATCAGTACAGCACGACAGAGGCGGAGGTTGCACACAGCTCCACGCGTCCTCACAGCAGACGACAGACTTGTGAGCGCGCTACTCACTGCGCAGTCAGTCGGCCGTCTGCTTCTTGCTGATGTATACAGGAATGTCGCAGTCATCTGCCACCATCGGAATGCCCTTTAACAGTTTACTACTTTTGTTTGTAACAAGCTCTTCCATTGGTCGTCCATCTGTTTGATACAGGCAGAAAGCAAACTGTGCCGATATGTCAGACCTGGGAAAAGGCCGGCCCGCGGGCCGCATGCGGCCCGCCTCCTGTCTCTGACCGGCCCGCCCGCTGGCCCTTCCCGCCAGTAAATATACTATATATACAGTATTGGGTAAAACTGAGTTAACTAAATTAGTCCGGCCCTCTAAAACCATCCCAATTTCTCATGTGGCCCCTTGGGAAAATTAATTGCCCACCCCTGCGATATGTTGAGCGGAACAATTTTTTTTCCTCGCTTTTCCCTAAATTTCCATATTGTTTGACATGATGCCTCGAGCAGTTTTACTGGTGTTTCCTGATCCCCACGTTCTGTGACATGATGTTTCTAATGAATTCTGTTCCTTTCTCTTCTGCACTTTAAAGAGATGAACTTTTTCTCCCAAGAATTAATAAACCAACAAATACAAGTCGTGAGAGCCATTGTTGAATGTCTAGCAATATGCACTACAGTTCGAAAGAAAATCTTTGTGGGGTATATCGGGAAAAGGAGCTATAAGAAGACTGCTTCATAATCAGTCACGTGACTCTTGTAGGTACAGCTACTTCACAGTCGCTGGAGGGGACGGTTCTCTTGTACTCGTATGCGTCCTGTCTGTCCCTTAATGGACGTCTCTTCTTGTTTTTTTTATCATCATCGTCATCGTCGTCATCGTCGTCGTCGTCGTCGTCATCCTCCTCATCATCATAGTCGTCGTCGTCGTCGTCATCATCATCATCATCATCCCCTTAATATATATTTATGTTGCTATGAAAAAAGCTTATAGACTGCGGTTGACGTTCCCCACCCCTGATATAGAGTATAGTCCGTTGCTGAATAGTCATTGTTGGATTACTTCTTTCTCTTGAGAAAGTGTATTGTAAACAGCATCATTTATATGTGTCGATAAACCCTATTTATTTGATATTTAATTGTGATTTAATAAAATTATTTTAAGTTATGACGCAGATTTAAACATTTATATATATATTATTTGTAGGCGGTATGAGTAGGTTATTTGTGATTTGAGTTCGCATTACTTCCTAATGATTTGGGTAGTTGAATGTAAACTTAAACATGCAAACCACTTCACCCCCAACCACATTAAAACTGTTTTAATAGTGAGCGTGACGTAGTACACCGTTACCGGCGCTCGTTGAATCGCGTACTTTGATACCGGATAATTAATCAACGGATGGGTTTTGGAAGCTAAAATTTACATGTTAGTTTTATAGCGCCTATAACTACCAGTATCTGAAAGAAATGTAAGCCTCAAAGTCCAACAACAACGCTTCGGCCTCCGTCCATGTTCATCAACCTACGCCATCTGGCAGCACAGATCGAGGCGGACTAAAAAAAACAAACAAACAAAACTCGTGCACAGTGTTTCGTGTAGCAGCTTGTGACTTTATGTAGGGAGGCTCGTCTGGCCTGTGTGGCAACCTGACTTTGCTTCATTAAAGGAAGTAAACATGTTACCAGAAGGACATTCCATTATCAAACGAGACTATCGAGTCTCATCAGGTCACAAAAGATAACCTAAACGTCCTTTGTGTTTCTTTCCCCGTGTGCAAAGTAGAAAAGTGTAACATATAATGTCAAGCCACTGAGATTCAGTTTGTCAAATAAATAAGACAGGCAGCAACATTCACAAATGTTCCACTTCAGTGGCTCGAAGAGGTCATGTAGGAGATTTGTCCTTGGTGATTGTCTCCCCTTCCCAAGACCCCTATTCTCAATGTTCGCAAGGGTTTCTTAACCTTTTTGAAAAAAATAAGCCGTTGTTAATATTGACAGGAAAATTCCCAGCTTGATGAAAGACATAATGGAAAATTGCCGTGTTCGATACATGTAGCACTCTAACGCCATGTTGATACCGTGACCATCTGCTGTCATGCCATGCCCGCTACTTCACCTCTGTAACTGATTCTTTGTGCTATTGTTCTTTATCACTCTATATCTCTCCGACTCTCATTCTTATTTTCCTGGATACCTTTCTGACGTCACCCGCTGCTGACTGGTGTGAGGACGACGTCGATCATCTGACATTGGATGGGGAGCAGAGTAAGCAAAGGAAAGTAAATGAAAGACAGCTTGCTAGGAACTAGTTAAAAGAATTCAAATAAGGGAAATTACTCTCGCCTATTTAGAACTTTGAATAGAGGGGGCAACCGAGTGTTATCGTGCAGGTGGACGATGACACGAACAATGGAGAACCTGCGCTACTTCCTGTCCAACGAGGACACGAGGGAGCCGGTGTGGTTCGGCCATCACTTCAAGACCATCGTCAAGCAGGGCTACTACAGCGGGGGCGGCGGCTACGTGTTAAGAGAAAGGTCAGTGAGGGCAATGCTGTCACGTGGCCATGTGCTGCTCGCTTCTAGAGTTATCGACTCTCCTTTCGCTCTTCTCACCCTCTTCAAACAATTCTGCTGATTTGAGAAGTGTTCGCTTTAAATTAAAAAATAATTATTGTTAGTGTCTGATAATTACAAGCACTAGAGTGAGAATCGTGGGAACATGGGAAATGGAAAGACTGAGCAAGGAAAGTAAAATCCACACGTAGCAGTGCCCTATATACAAGCATTAATAACGAATAGCAAATTGGTACAAGCAGCTGTTTTCGTGGGAGTCGATTCAACTTTTCATCTCTCATATTTATTCAGCGATCGTTATTCAATTTATTATTATTATATACACGGCTTATTTATCTTTTTATGCTGGCTGGCAGGCAACTGGGATTTTTTTCTGTAATAGTGTCGACGATATTTAAAACCTTCAATACTTTCAATACTCTCTAAACACACACACATATGTAATATAAACACAAACAATGAAGCTCAAATACAATATATTACTTTCAGTATCAAAAATCAAAAGAAAGACAAACCAGAGGTTCACATCCAAATTAGGTGTTGTAGATTAGTAGTTTCAGATATTTAAAACAAAATTCATTACACGAAATTACATTTCTTCAATAAAATTTGCCGATAATTAACTGTGTCTTTATCATATCTTTTCAGAAAAAATATTTTATTCACTTATATAATTATGTTACTAATACTTGATTCCTTTAAAGTTGTAGTATTTCTGTAAGCACTACAATCAAATGTTTCACAAATCAATAAATTTTGTAATTACTTGTAGGTTTTCTTTGAAATAATTGGGTATAAATTGCTTACAAACCAAATCGTGTTTCTAAACACTACGCACTCATCAAACTGGTTTTCAATCCACTGCTGGCAAAAACCTTTTTTGGCCGAGTTCTTCGTTACACGTTTTGTCCACACCAAGATAAATTATTACATACCACTTTTTGTATAGTGATTAAAAAATTATTATTTTATAATTAACCAGAAATACTCTAAAAATTGATAAGCATAAAGAAAAGAATTAGCAAAAACATATGTTTATCTAAACATATTCATGAAGTAGTTTTCCATGTAACAAAAGATCTGCAGAATAACAAGAAATATTCATAATAATACTGAAAAAATCACAGATTTGTATTATCACAAGGGATCTACAAAGTAAAAATTCTAACCCTGTCTGGAACATTCTGGAGAATAGTTGTCTTCAGTCGGAGAAGCTCTGCTAGCAAGATCTCGTCAAAAGAACTCTCCTAAGCGAGATCTTGAGGTCGAATTAAATTCAAGTAGAAACAGAAAATTCGTTTAAGAGATTTTTGATATTTTGTAAAGAAATTTAATATTGGTTTTAATATTGTAACGTGTGAGAAAGATTTGACTTCATGATATTCAGAAAATGAAAGCGTGTCTGAGGATAAAATTCATACAAGAAGCTTCATATGGATACTTAAGAGCCTTTCGTAAACATCAAAAATATCTTGATCTTTGGATAACTCTATTCGATGTTAAATAAACGAAAAAAGAAAAATCAAGAGATATAATTGGACGGATTAACAATGACGGATTGAAATGTAGAAATATTTTAGCAAATCACAAATCAAATTGTCGAATTCGATGGATGAAGACTCTCTACCTTTCCTCTGCGTGCTCCTTTAATTCCCCCAAATAGTAACTTTATTTCTGTATTTTTTCAAGATGCTAAATGTGTGCATATCCTGTCTCCTCCAAACTATCAGCTGCAAAGTGCAAACTATTGTTCTCGTGAACTCGTGGTAAGCTGAAGGATGAATATGCCACGAGCAGAAAATTTTCTCTTGCACATAAACCCCGCTGTTATCTCTAAGTTTCTCGTGGTCCTATTGCAAGCTGAATTCGGCGTGTGTTTGGACAATTTTTGGTCACGTGCTTCGACCATTGATATCCTTGTTAAAATTTATCTTCCCAAATAAAATTTACCCCGCTAACTAAGACACTAGATACATACATTGGTCAAAAAACAAACCTCAAATACACTTTTTGTTGCTAAAACCATATAAAGCATAGACCAAGAAAAAACCTCAAACAAACTAAAACAAACAGAAAATAAGCAAAATACCGGCAGCATACACTAGTGATACGTGTGCAGAATGAAGAAAAAAAACATCAACTGGTAATACAAAGCATCATCATCACAGCAGGCTAGTCCAGCCATTGCGAAGTGAGAAATCCCCTGTAGGTTCAAGATACAGGTGACAGGCATGTAACCGCTGCGCCACTGCGGCACCCGGATGTCCATGAATGTGTTCTCGGTGAAGACTGATCATTGTCATCAGCACGATGTCAGAATGATTACAACGACAGAAAATAGTTGTTTAAAAAATATAAGATCTCCACCTTTCTACCCTAAAAAAATAGCAACTTTCTTGCTCAGTGAAAAACAATAGACACAGATTCTAGCGAAGTGTGGTCTCTTTGGTGTCTGCTTGCCCAGTTCATCAGTCATATAAAATAGACTCTTCTGTTCCAAAAGAACAAGAGGAAGAGAGAAGAACTGAAATGCAACTTCTCATATACATACACTTAAAAAAATGCTACACATATGTCCAAGCAAAAACACACAAATGAAAGACAAGGAAGCAGACACAGAGACAAACAGGTAGTCTGACAGGGGCCCAGACACATTTCAGAATATTTCGTCTTCGTTAACATTCATGGCTCCTTTAGATGACCTGTACACAATTTCCATCAATAAGTGTCAATCAATTGTAAACTGGCTTCTCAGCGTCTTCCTCATACAACAGGAGTTTTAAAAGGGGCTGACTCTGTTCCTGAAAACACACAAATTGGATTATCATCTGTCGTGCTATGAATTTCCTGTAAAAAGGCTACAGTCTAATGAAGCTTTGTGAGTAGTTAGAAGACAAGGTAGTTCATTAACCTTTAGAACATCAACAGCAACAAAAAATTCAAAGTAGTTATTCTGAAAAAAAAAGATAAAATGTGAAGACGGGCCCAGAACAGTTTGAAGTTGTCATTAATTTGATCGGTCCTTATACCTGGATACTTTCACTATCACATTTGTTGCGAACAAACATGTATTTTCTTCAATGTTAATGCATGCAATTGAAACAAGGTTTTCGTCTCTTACCTAAAATGCGAATAAAATCATAAATAAGAAAAATTTTACCCTTGAGAGTGGCTAAATCCATCAGCTAGCATAAATAATGTTTTCAAACTATTTTACAAACAAATCTTCAGCGACTGGATTCAAAAGTGTCAATAAAAGTTGAGGAAAATGCAGACTACAATTTAATAGTTGACAAATTTACTACAGTCATCCGAATCAAGGTAATCATCCATTTTCAGGCCTGTCAAGCCGAGCATCATTGTCCTGAGTACCACAAACTGTCATCTGTATGTAACCTCTGGGGTTCATATGGGGATACCAGGAGGGGAATTCTCCCCATGCAAGGCCCAAGTGTCAAAAGAACCAATCAAATACTCTAAAATATAACTGACAAAAAAGCCGCGGTAAAGGGTAAATATTGAATATAGACTAGACTTAACATAAAGAATACAATTAGTTTTTTGCTATCTAATAAGTGAATTTTTTTAGAAGTTGTAAGCCGCTATATCCTTCATAAGGTATCATTTTTTTCTACAACCAAAGAGCTTCAATTAGTGTTTAATAACTCCAGTGGTGAAAATTGCTTGGCCCGGTATGGATGAAGTCCCCTCTTTGCGCCACATGGTCCATAGAGTTTATTGTTTTAAGACAACGCACGAGCTACGATGGGACGAACAGTCATTGTCTTTCACTCAAACTCGCATTTCAAGAAAATCCTCGACATCTTTTGTATGAATGAATGTTGCTTGTATGAGGATGTTTATTTTTATTATTTATACACTGCACGTGCCATTTGAATCTCCAGTCGTTTTCAGAAATAACCTTCTTTCTTACCCATCGGCCTGTGGAAAAGATGGACGCTTCCTGAAATAAGAAAAAAAACAGAAACAGTAAGACAGTAGAGAGAATGTGAAAGATGATGATGATGACGAGGATGACGATGACGACGACAACGTCGACGATGATGACGACGACGACGACGATGATCATGATGATGATCATGATGATGATGATGAAGCGATTAAAGCGGTTGTGATTTTTTTGTGGGGCGTGATAGTTATGAAAAGTAAATATTTAATAACGCTCCTTACTTCTTTCCAGACGACGGTTTTGTCGCTAGGGGCGGGACACTCGCACTGCTGGAAAATAATGAGACAATAAGACATATAAACGAAATCTTCCATGTACCTACAGATCTATGAGAATGAAACATTTTTTTAACCGAGTTAACTGCAAAGCGGAGAAGAAACTGAGAGAAATGAATACAAAAAGAGAAGATGGAGAGAATGAATGTCTAAACTTTGATACAAGATTAACCACGGTGAGGTATTCTGTAACAGGAGAAAACGGTAGAAATGACTGACAAGCTGAACGCTATGAGATGGGGTGAAAGGAAAAAAAGGAAGAGTTAGAGAAAGATAGTGAGGGACAAAGAATGACAGATAGAAAAAGAAATACACGAGAGCAAAGAAGCGTGGATGAAGCGTGGAAGGCAGGATGGGATAAGGTGAGCGAAAGATGAAGGAGAAAATAGGTATGAGATAAACCTTAGCAAACTCAATTTTCACACATAAAAAAAATTAAATGATGGAAGATCTGAATGCCACCTACTGTATGGGATTGTCGTAGCTATCATCATACAGCATTGTCCGGAAGTACTTGGCCAGCTTGACGGACAGGATCAAAGACGGCATGAAGAAGAAGATGGACCAGCCAATGGCCAACCAGAAGCCGTTCTGCCAAAATATTGAACAGCATCATATTATTTCTACTTTTACAAATATTCTTTTTTCAAGGTTTGACCTGTCTTTCAATCTCTGATCCATTTTGTCGAAATCAGACGAATAGACGACAGGTTAAGAAGGCAGTGAATGCCCTTGTTAGCACCTCACGTCTACGGAAGTCCTTGATTTTTCAAGGGAGGTAAAAGTGGAGGAAGGATGGGTAGAGCCTCCATTTTCTACACCGGGAAAAGCTTATGTTTACTGCTCCTACGAATTACTATGGGTCTTGTTTTACCTTTAAAAAGTCTAGTTTACTGGCGAGCAACTTGATATCGTTCTGTACTATAAAAAAGAAAATAATATCAAATGTTCACACATGATCCAGGTCCTTACAAATTGTTTTCGTGCACAACACAACACATTGATCGTAGATATTCACCAAAGGATCGACGATGCCATAACAGAGGCCTTCCATCATCATGGCATTGAAGATTGAGTACAGGGGGGTGCACTTTCCCACTTCATTGGCCATCTGCAAAACAAAGATGCCATCGGTACTCCTGGCTTAAGGCTTCCAAAGTCAGAACACTGTAACGTTCAGAGCGCAAAAACACGATCTCTGGAAAGTTTTATTAATGCCCATAAAGTTCAAAATTACAGTTCTGTGATGAAAAAGAGACAACATTTATCACAATAGCTAGCATCTCTAAATAAAATGTAAACGTCGTCACTAGAGATGTCATCGCCGTTGATTTCAAATTTCTAAACGTTATTTGGACTTCATTCGTTAATATCACATGTAGCAAGTCGCGTATGTTTTTGCTTCAAAATACAGTTCCATTGGTGTGTGTAAGTGGTAGAAAAAGACTGAGTGGTATAGAAACAATGGCAGAAAAGCTGGTAACACTTCTTGGAGACCAACAATAATCTTGCAGCACTTTCCACATACCTTAGTTTTAAGATCAGTTGTGTAGGAGTCCACAAATTGAAATATATTATCCTGTAGCGTCTTTGTTGCCTGCATTAAATATTCCAGAAATATCAGCATATAATGAAAGTTAGCACACATATAAAAGTACACACACATGCACTACATTAAATGTAAATCATCTCTCTCTCTCACACACACACACAGGTAGCAACAGGACAAATAGAGGAAGAAGAAGGAATCAACACTCACCTTGTCTATGAGTTGTGGCATCACTGTGGGGTCCTTTAAAGTATTCGTAGCTGTAGTAATAAGTGTTGGTATTTGCTGTGCTTCCGTCTGCAGGACACAAGTAAAAACATAAACTTCGGGCAGAAGGAGGACAAGCAGAAGAGAGTACAAACTGATTTTATGTCATACGACCTGTTAGTCGAGGAGGCAGCTTGTTGGTCAGGACAAAGTATAAAACCAATCTTTAAACATTTTGGTGATGCATTTGTCATTCATGAAAACATTTCGCGACATGTACGACACAAAATATGTTGGATTTAGTACATTTAATGTAGTAAATAAACAAGAACAAACTACACTCATGTCAGAGGAGTAGAGACGATACCAGATTGAAGAATTTAAATATCACATCATTTGTGTTTGGTATGATAGATACAAAATCATTCATAATTACCTCTATGTCATTGGCTACTTTTGTCAGTTCCGCAGCAGTACTTTTCATATCCGACTGTAGAGTGAATAGCAAACTTCAATACACCCAAAATATATTTCTGGTAAAGTTGTTTCTGTTTGTCTCCATCCCTCTGTCTCTTTTCATTCTGTTTATCGGTCACTCATCTACCCCTTCCCCCAGCCGTACCCCGATATCGTTGCTGCGTTTCTTTTCCATTCTTTTGGAGAAACAACTATAGAAGAAATACTGTATTGTATCTTCTATCATTATTTTAAAATCCTAATGGTTTCGTTGTTGAATTTATTTATATTAAACATGATATCCCAAATCAAGATTTTTATGACAGACAAAAGTTATTGCAGGTACGAACCCACACATATATAACAGACTATTTAAGCTCTGTGTAGAGAGATGTTTTGCTCCATAAGATCTGACGCAAAAATCAGTTATAATTTAGCGACGAATTTTTTTAAAGTGTCAATTAATTCAGTTTGCGATGTTTGGCTAAACAGACACCGATAGTTATTTTTATTCGATGCTCTTAAATAAAAAAAAGTTGAGACATGCTTACCACAATGTTGACCATCTGGAACAAAAAAAAAAAAGAAAAGAAAAGAGAATTTTTACTTATCGCTGGTTGTCGAATTCTGATTCGCACTTTTCATTCTCCAAAAATATGTAATGGTATCTCGGCACTTGACCAGATTCCATTCTTGAAGGCTGGTTGGGTGCCGATCACTTCGAGATCTGAGCCCTTTCTTCCCACAATGTAAATGTTCCACTACCCACCAGAAGCTACCTTGCATTATTCATAGAATTCAAAGTAGCGGCATATGTTATCAAGAGGAAATTTTTTAATAGTCTTTATTGAAAACCCAATCCTCTCATAAAGGTTTTAAACACAGTGGTTAATCGAGCAAGTGATCGACCAAGTGGTCAAGCATCGAAACAGAATTCTCTGAAAAATATTTGTCGAGGACCAAAATGTTTGAGCACAGAGCAGTTCAAGTGCCGAAGTATCACTACATTATTTGTAATTTGTCAACAATAAAAAAACTATTTTCTCTAAACAGTTAAGGATCTGATTGTTCGGGCACCTTGCAGTTCTGACAGACGACAGCACTATGGATGATTGGAGGGTGTGTATGTGTGTATAGGCATGAGTTTTGTGTGTAATAAAAGTTTGACATAAACGCTCATGTACCTGCCCAGCTGCTGAGCCCAGGGCCATAACTTGATTCTCGAGATTAGTAATCTGCACACAGACAGATGTATCCAGTATATAATAAACAAAAAGTACCTCACTCTTGTAAAAAATATGCAGGAAAACATGTCTTTTCTTTGATTTATGACCTTCATTCATATTTTGTTTTGACACTTTCGATATAAGTGCTGCTTTTTAAAGCCAGTATTTTTGATTAGTCCGTTCTACCACTTAGTAATCATGTCTACAAATATCTTTCTTTCTATTTCCCATCCACAGTCTGTCCTGTCTGAATATTTTACTATCTCTGGATATCACTACTTACTTGTGTTTGCAAGTTGCCGACTACAGTCACTGTGGCTTTTAGGTCATTGACTGCAGAAGTGGCATCTAGAGTGGCTTTCCCGAGGCTGGTTGCAACTGTATTTGAGTCGAAGCTCAGGCCTTTCGTCAAACTGCCCTACAAAACATTATACAGAATGATTTAAAATGATTTCAGGCAATTGGGACATTCGTTGTTACTAGGAATTCTCTGCTGATAAGACTCCACTAATCAGTTTTACAATATTGCTTTCAGCAGAAGAAATGAAGTCTAAAGTACTATTTTAAAAGCAATTTTCACACATGAAAAAAGTTATTGCTCAAAGAACAAGAAGCATACACACAGGGGCTATAACTCACGTTTTTGAACTCAGTCACTTTTTCCAGACCCTTGTCGATCACCTTCTTGAGGTCTAACACGGTGTACAGCGTCTTTCCTTCCTTGCAAGAGCTGAAAAGTCGAAAAGTGAGTTCGATGCTACGAAATGAGTAGACAAATACAAGAATTTGCACATCTTGCAGATACATTACATGGTGAGGGTGGGGAAATAGCTAATAAGGGTGAGAGAAAGCGGAGACTAAGAGAGGCTAGAGGTATTCTGAAAAAGGGGGATTCTTAGGGCCAGGAAAATCTTGAAGAAGGTCACTGTGCAATGTAATAGGAGCAAGGCACTCCAGGGACTGTGGCCAAAAGAAGTAAACGAAGCAGAGACCAAGCTCTCTCGACTGATGCTCGGAAAAAACGGGTAGACTTGGGTGACTGACTTTGCAGATAGGGCTTTAATGTTACAGACAGGTATCCTCAGACAAGTCATCACAGACAGGTATCCTGAAACAACTCCTTAACATCACAGTAGGTATCCTGAGACAACTCTTAACATCACAAACAAGTGTCCTGAGAGAAGGCCAAAGAGACAACGGTAAGACACTATAATCATGGTGTGGCCTCTTTGTAGTCGGGGGCAACTCGAACTAGCAATCAATGTTTAAAAATTAGCAAACTGTCAGGCCTCAACGATCCACCCAGCGGCTAGCAGCATACTGTGTCTCTGGCCCCTAGACATGTGGGTGCATCAATCAACGAAACTAGTAATTAATCATTAATAAGAACACAATGACATCACAAAGACGCCTACAAGCAATATAAACAGACTTACTCCAAAACTGTCGAGGCAGAAACAGTGACCGTCTCTCCAGCAACATTTAATGTGACGTTTCGAGGATCGAACCCTATGCCGTCAATGAGAGGGACATACTGCAAACCATGAAAACATTCAACAGGACAATGACAGGCAATCACCGTCGTCAGTAGAACGTAGAATATACCAGACACAGCTCTCTACTAATAGGTTTATTGTCCTTTCTATTGTATATTTCTGAATGTACCAAAATATTCCTTTAAAAAACATACAAAGCTCGTGTTCAGCTTCAGGCGTTAGTCCTGGGCACTGAGCACAGCTGTCGGCACCAAACAATCTCACATTGTTACATCATACACCACACAATAATCAACTGATAAAGAGAGGACAACTCACCGATTCCAGCTTCTTAACGTCGTGCACGCCCTCACATCCGTAGCGCTCGAGAGGCGACCCCACAGCGTACATTGTTGTCGTCAGCAGCATCAGCAGCGGCCCGAAGATGAAGATGAGGCCAGCGGCACTGAGTATAATCAGGACAATAATTACATTATCAGTTTTAAGAGTTTCATAATTACAATAATTATATTATCAGTCTCCATCGCCATGTGAATTATATTTTCAATCTGGATAATTACCCATGATAAAAAAAAAAATCCTGCTTTTCTTCAACTTTTCACTGATGTAAAATTCTGTAATTCTGTGAATGTAAGCTTTGGCTCTTTCTTTGTCAGTCTGGCACTGCCATGACACTGTTGCACACAGTCTGGCACTGCCATGACACAGCTGCACACAGTTCACACTCACCTCATCAACAGTATTCCTCCACAGTTGGACGCACAGCCTCGCTCTGTAGGCTTGACCTTCTCGCTGCCCCCACATAACCCCAGCAACACCCCCACCAGCGGCAGAACAGCGATCAGCAGGATCAGCGAGGCCAGCGCCACCCCGGCTATCCACCTAACAAAGAACGACAACCTTGGAGTCCTTTTAATTAAACTATAATAATGTTAGTGATCATATAGGAAGCCCACCTGCGTTTCTTTATTTTTTAAAATAAATGTCATTTGTCACATGACAATTTACAATAAATATCGACATTTGTATTAAACTTCACATCAACAAGAGTTGCTGTTACTAAGACTAAAAAATCCCAAAGAAATGATGTGACAAAAATGTACCCGAAATGGTAACATACACCCAGAGATCAAGAAATGGAAATATCATATGAAGAGATTTAAAAGACCGTTAACTTTTTTTCACCTGTACTTGTCGTAAGGTTTTGCTGTATCGATGTACGAGTTCATCGTCGAGCTGAAATCTTTCGTTGTGTCGCCCATCTGTCAATATTCAAATGACTCAGACACAACTGTACACAAGACTGGTCTTCCATACCCTCTCATATCGCATTCATTCTCAGTAAGGGTACAGGATGGAAAGAGATTATTTTATAATAAATACGATGAACAAGGATGCAAATTTAATTAATTAATTCAAGCAAGATATATTCATGTGCGTGTGTGTCTTTTCTCTATCGTTCTACCACAAACTGACATCTCCCTACCCACCCTGAGTGTCACTCACCGTTGTTTTCATGTCTCTGATCTTCTCCAGCATCGGCTTGATGTTGTTTTCAAATATTGGATCCATCTTACCGTGAACATCAACTCCTACAGATCAACATACAATATCGCTGGAAAACATGTGTCATAACAAGTAAACATGTTGCAAAATGAAGCACGGGGTCAATAAACGGGCGCGAAATGTCTCCGATCTGACAAAGAGGAGAGACTTGTTACTTACTCTGTGTTGTGCCAGCAATGGTGGTGCTAATCTGTGAGTCTATTTTCTTCTTCAGCTGCAACATAAACAATGTTTGTCGTCCATATCTTTCTGTTATACACGTTGTGTAGTGATATGATTTTCCACGTTAACCCACAACACTCCTTCTAGCCTTAGAAGTTTGTTTTATTTGAAATCCAGTGACAACAAATGATGATGATGATGATGATGATGGTGGTGGTGGTGGTGGTGGTGGTGGTGGTGGTGGTTGTGGTGGTGGTGGTGGTGGTGGTGGTGGTGCACCATGATGATGATGATGATGATGATGCGTTTCCACATACAGAAGCGAGCTCAATATTCTTTACAAGATACAAGGAGCAGAGTACACAAACACACAAACACAGAGGAAGCCAGACACTTACGTCTCCGAAGACATCAGCAGAAACCTTCGTTTTGAATTCACTCAGAGTCGTTTGGATGCCAGCAACAGGTGACTTATTTTAGTAATAAATAAAAGAAAATGACAAAAACTAAGACAAGTAAGTTGAAACTAGATGGTCTGTTGTATCTTAAGGTCTCCCTCATGGCTTATAACATCCCACAGATATTTTTTCTTCTTTTCAATTTTTTATCACTGATAGCAGGCTTCAAAACTTAAAAGCAAATTAAGAAATAGTGGTCAATTAATTATAATTATCAGCAATGTTAATGGTTGCTATTATTTATGTAAAAACCATTAGAATGATATTTAAATGTGTACACTTTGTCAACAATGTTGAAAGTATTGTTGAGATTCATTCATGTGCAAAATACACTTTCAGGATCACAATAAAATTAAACTAATTTTTCTTCTAGCTTTGTGCCGGAAGTTAAGTCTTCCAATTCTAACGGTTTTTTTTTTTTTTCAAGTGTGATACTTTTTTTAACCAAACGTTTTTCGGCTTTCTAAATCACTGTTCAAAATTTAATTTTTATTTAATAAGCAGCAGGAATCTGGTGACCCTAGTGATATATCTTATAAGGAGGCAAAAGGCATGGCCAGTATTTGTCGCGTCCTCATTAACCTGATGAGTGCGTTAACCCTTTAACTTACAGGACCACCTGTCTGAGGGAGCTGAGTGTCGAGTGTCTGAGTCAGTTGTGACAGTCTATCAACCTTGACGACCGCTTCGTTCTTCACTGCACATCAACGAACGAGACAGCATCAGACAGACATGCATGCAAATTGTGCGTTTGTGCATACATACGTGTGTTTGTGTGTGTGTGTGTGTCCATTCTACTGCCCTGACACCCTGACACTTTTAAGACACGGTTTGTCGATGCGCGTACTTTGACCTTAACACCTCGTGTTGAGTAGGGCAGCAATTACTCTCACTACACACACGTCAGCTATTATCTGCTCTCACTTTACACACGTCAGCAATTACTTACTCTCGTTATACACACGTCAGCAAAACCCGCTATCACTCAACACTCACAATTTCCAATAGCGTCCAGAGGCGTCTGCAGGTTGACAATCTTTGAAACATCCTTCATCAGCTGGTCTGACACGTGGCCTGAGGCCTCTGGGGGCAATGGTGAGGCAGGAATTTAGTGTTTATAGTCAAAAATATTTACTTTCCTGTCGCTAAAGCTTTGTAACAGATGGCCGTGTCCTTAGGACGACGGAGGGAGTAACAAAATTAACTTGCAGCGTATGGGCTCGTGGTAGATATGGTTTTGAACAAATATTGAATGAATAACTAGATACATCACTTGACAGGTAGATATAAGTAAATGGAGAAGATAATAAATAAGACAAAGAGTGTGGCTGGGTTGTGTGTATCGACTGTGTAGACTGTGTGTGTTTAAAACTGTAGGTTGGAGGAGACAGGTTGCGAAAGTATGAAGTTAATCAGGCAGACTTCAGTCGTTCATAAAAAAGTATTAAAAAACAGACATGTTGAGGAAGGGAGAGATAGAGAACAGCATCAAGCTTGAAGAAGAGACACACTGAAACTAACCTTTGGTATAGTTATCCACAACGTCTATCAAGAACTTGAAGTTACCGTCAGCGATGTGAGTAAAAGACTGTGAGAAGAATATCAAGGCCATGCATACTCACTTAATTATAACTCAGTTAGACTTAATTACAACTTCGATACAAAACATGGTCTCGTAAAGCTTTGTATTTAGTGTAGTTTCTTTGCATTAGACAAAAGAACTGGCGCAGACAAGAAAATGGCAAGAAAAGACATCAAATATTGTGGAAGAAAGAAAGAAAGAAAGAAAGAAAGAAAGAAAGAAAGAAAGAAAGAAAGAAAAAAAAAGAAAGAAAGAAAGAAGTATAATACCCACCGTGGACACACACTACACACACTCCCCTCTCTCTCACACACACACAGCTTGCAGGCTGTTTCTGACGATGACTCAGTGAACTCACCCTGTTGACATTGCCGAAGAATGTTTGGACGTCGTCCACGCTGTTGTTGAGCACATCCTTGATGGGGCCAATGCTGTTAGTCACCTGGTTGCTGGACACAAAGGCGCACGCTGACCCCGCCCTGAAGCCAAGAAAGGTCATCAGTCTTGTGACAGCATGGGTTCACTTTAGACTTTAATAATCCAAATAATAAATAAATGTTCATGAGGTTCACTTTTGGACTTCTCTCTTTGATTTCTTTGATCTCTGTCTCTACTCTTCACGTTTCATTCCTCTCATACTTTCTATCCTTTCCATCTATTGTCTTCCCTCCTCTCTTTCTTTATCTTTCCATCCATTGTGACTTCTTATTTTTTTTTTTTCTCTGCCCTATTGTGCTGACGGAAGTGGCGGTAGTCCTTACACGACAAAGAGGGAGAGAATGACGAGCGCCACTCCAAAGCCGATTCGCCGACACTTGGCGTTGGGCTTCACCTCCTGGATCCTCTTTCCTCCGCAGTTGCCACAGCAACGACAGCAGCAGAAGCAGAGACCAACGATGGGAAAGATTAGGATGAAGAGGATTCCGATGGCGAGGCAGACGGCATAGCCAAGAAAGGAGTCGACCAACACCTGCACAGAAACCCTACAAAGTGAGTTCATCAACAATGTAGGAGTGAGCATATGTCAATGATGGGTTGAATGTGAGAATTTAGTTAAGTGTGTTTGTCGGTCTGTGTAAAGCATATGTTAATACGTGTTTTGTAATTAAAACAAACACAAAAATTCAACATTTTCTTACGTCTTTTATTGTTGGCCCGGAGAAGTCCTTTAATAGAGCTTTCAGTTTCTCTGCAAAAAAAGAAGAAAAAGAAAATGTGAACGTTTTAAAATGGACACTAAGATAGCGTGTACCTGGATCACTTTGAAATGTGTTTGATACACACTTATAGACACTTAGGCTGCCAACAACAACAACAACAACAACAACAACAACAACAGCAGCAACAACAACAACAACTAGATCAGTGGTTCTCAATGTGTGGGCCGCACGCATGTCAGTGGTTCGCGGCTGACAGTCATCGCATGTCAGCAAAGTGATGTTTAAATCACCACATACACTAATTAGTCCAGTGTGGATTTCACACGAGTTTTAATTGTATCGATGACCGTCTGCTCGTTGGCATGAGAAGCTCGCTTAGCAACCAAGTCTTTACGTCACAGCGCGAGCATTGCGTCATTTGACCACGTCATCCGTTACCCTTAGTAACGCAGTGCCCGTCCTTATTTTTAATGTTTGTGTGTTATTTGCAAAGTGTGTAACTGTATGTAAATATATTACTGTCTAAAGTACATTTGGTTTTCAATTATAATATTTTAAATGCGGTAATTTAAATTTGAAATTCACGGTACAGTGATTTTAGGCCTTGGTGGTCCGCCATATTGTTTACTAGTCAAGTGGTCCGCGGTCTGAAATACTTAGAGAACCACTGCTCTAGAGGATGACTACAGGTATAGAGATAAGCTCGTACCCGTCCCACCAGACCAGATTCAAGATGTATTATTGTCTCACCATTCTAACACAGCACTGATCATTTTTTTAAATTACAGAAATGATAGTTTCATGTAAAGTATTTGTAATCTCCCTTGCTTCCTCTCTTTCGCTATAAATTTATATTCTTCATTTTTGGCTCCTCTCCCCATCATAAGTATCGTCATCTTCATGTTAGTATTCTGTCATCACCATAAAGTATAATTTTCTCATTTCCTCTCCATCCCATTCTATTTATCTTTTATTCACTCATTTCCAGCGATAGTTGTTATCGTCCACAACTGTTCCTGTATCGCAATGTGCAAAGTTCATCCCACCTCCTCCCCGTCCCTCTCTCTCTCTGTACTCTCACTCTTTTGTCCCTTTTTCAACTTCATCTCAGCCATTATCATACGTAAAACATATATATATATAGAGAGAGAAACCATCTCAACTCGCAACCTTGCCAGCCCAGCTTCACTCTGCAGAAGCTCCTCTAGCTATGTATCATGTACATCCTCGTATCTCACCCAACATTTGTGGTGGACGGATTACAGCGAGATGGTGAAGTGGAACTCTGTCCGTCCGGAAAGTACAAACTACTTCTCCTTTAAAACATTCACATGTGACACTTATCATGTCTGATTATCCTAAAGTCCACTTGGCAGATCTGTCAAAGGGCAGATATGGGAGAAAAAAAAAAAAAACATCACACATAGCTTCGTCTCTTTTTTATTTTCTACTTACTAGAAAGTACCACTTCAAAAATTTACTTTCATTATTTGTATTAATCGACCTGAACCAGGAGCATAACATTTTACTTTTAACATGAACTCTAACAGCCAACCTCTCACACTCTCCAAATGTCATACAGTACAATGTTGATGTCATTAATCTCAATAATAATTCGTACAATCTTAGTGTCACTTTTCACACACGGCTTTGGAAGCTTTTACACAGATATCCTTCCGTGCTATCTGGAGATTACCTTTACAATTAACTTTCAAACTGAGGAAATGCAAGTCATTAACTACATGTTTATTAAGCTTTTCACCGTTATAACAAAACATTTGTTCTTCTGTACTTTTTTCTTATCGTGAGACTTCAGCTATCTTGGTTTTGCCTGTTTAATCCACAGCTTCCATTTATCACAATATTGTTACAGCTGTCTTAGCTTTCTGAAGATAAAGCAGTTCGAACATAGTACTAAAAACATTTTAGGTTTAAAATTCTAGTGTAGGGATCGACAACACACAGTTCAAGTACTGAGTCTTGTAGGAGGACTTTTTTTCAATCGTTGAAAATCGCAACAGAAAGTAAGGGAGACGTGTTAGCTCTTGTCAAACTTCAAAACTATTTACAAATTACAGAACTGATTCCCTTTTATCCACATATAATATGTAGTTTTATTCTAAATATGAATTATAGTTTCATTTAGCTCCATGATCGAAAACTTTTCACACTGATAGATTCTGTCTTTATCAAACGCCTACTCATAAATTTTCTTCTTATTGTTGAAATATTAAGGTTTTATCTTCAATGGTTCGCGTATTATATTAACTATCGATTAGTTGCTCTTGTTGAGATTGACGATGATTGGGTTGTTTGATTTGTTATTGATTGATGTTGTTATCGTCAACAGCAATAAAAAGAAATAGGTAATAAGATGGAAATTCGGAAGAAAGAAAGAAAGAACCCAAGCGAGAGCACAGGTGCGTGTGTATATATATACATGAACATATTATGTTACAAAATAGATATATTTGTAGTCAACAGACCTAACAAGTTTGCGAAATGTTTATTGAAAGCAGGTGACAGCAATATTGCCAGGGTTCAATGCTAGAAGGCAAGAAACATTCTGACTACTGCCCCCTACATTGAAATCTTATTACTAATACCTCGGACATCGTGTGACAGGGTAGACCCCCACGTCAGTAATCTTAATATCATTGTTCAACAGGCGGGGTAACCACTACAATGTCACAACACAGTTATCTTGCTGCGCAACAAAGACCTCTTGCGGAAATCTCAGGCAACAATTCAAATATCACACGTGAACATTCAGGGGCTGGAAAAACAAGAAAGCTCCTTGAAAGTATTGTTGAGCTTAGCATGGAGGTACTGTGAGATAAGGGTATGTCCTTCATATTTGTCCCCACAGACCACTACAGTAGCAAATACTTTTCTTTTTCCCAGAACGATATTATTTTTAACAAAAGGCATGCTGAAAAGAAAAAGTTAGTATTCAAAACTCAAGTTAACTGTTTATTTTTACAGGTGTTGGCTCGTCCATCGTGTTACCAGTAGAAATTATGGCAATGGCGTTTAATAACTGAGATACGAGAATATGTATCTGAGAAGATAAATAATTAAATAGCACTAGTAGTATGTGGGAAGTGCATGAGTTGTGTCCACTCCGATGGTTCTTCCAAAATCCCTATGGAGAGATTTTTTATTTTGTTTACACCGTCACCTTGACTCCTCGACTAGCACCGCTCCTGTAGTCTTTCATTAGACATATACTGTCCAACATGTGGGGTTATTTATCGGTTTGAACTATGTTTGACAGGTAAATATTTGTCAAACAGTAAACATGTGTGTCTGATAACACCCTGAACTCCTCCATTTTGAATTATTGCACTGAAGGCATTTTACCGCGCGATCGAAACTTGTGACCGGCGTCTGACCTTGTCTACATACCTGGGGTAGGAATAAATCCTCCCAGTCCACGACATTAACGTCAAGTAACACATTCTAAGCTTTCGGTGACCGGTGGTTCGCAAAAAAAAAAACCGACTCCTAAAGACTTCAACATTTAACTTTACTATTTAGGTTTTTAACATGGAAGGGGGAGACTTCAATGCACAGCAGGATGTCGCACCTGGCTAAATGCACGCAATACCTCAACCGCCTTCCCTGATTTATCTGTGTTTACATTAACGATTTTTATTTCAACTGAAAGCAGATAATTCCTGGGTTGGGCAAGTCGTTGCATCATGGACATGAGCAGCTAGCTCTGTCATTCACTAACCATGTGTCCATGTTCCGGATTTGACCTTTTTTGTACATGTCGATGTTTAAATACGTGTTAAAACAGGATACGGGTAGGGGCTCCCGGTAGTAGTTAAAATTCTTGTTAGTCACGACTGCAAACAGAGAGAGAGGGTTCAGGTCTCGTTTTGGGACACTCTGTGTTTGTTCTCAAGACGTCTGACTAGATTTTTTCCGGATAGTCTGGTTTCCATCCCCTCTTAGCAGTAAATTGTATAATCGGAGAATTATTGGTCGACGTTTATTAATATAGTGTAAGTTTACGATACGGAATAAACAATCTTCAGCATACGCGATTGTTATTTCTATTTCGCATACACGCATATTATTTCACTAGCTTTAAAGTTTTATGGGAATGGGTGTTTCTTATTTGTGAGGGTGTGTATGGTTGTGGGTATGTGTACCTGAAGGCATATGTGCGTGCGTTCGTTAACATTTATTTCTCTAACATTTTTAAGATGGCTACGGCATCCTGACCTCAACATCTGTACAATGACCATAACTTATATAAACTTAATAAACAGCATCTTCAGCATCGCTCTCGTGCACTCAGCCTCGTGTTCGGAAAAAAGTTGTCACTTTGTGTGCTCAACCCGCCATAGAGACTTCTGGTTTGACAGGGAACCTTGAGCAGACCTACTTTATGCAAATGAAGATGGGCTACTTCAACTTTGGAGCATTATTAATTAGTTGATTATTGTTCATTATATTTCTATCTCTCTATAAATGTAACTGTGCATGAAATATGTAATAATTAATATTTCTTCTATGAGCAGGATGATAAATAACCACAGAGAAAAACGATTAGAAAAAACAATAACTGATGTTTACAAGTTTTGCTGTTTCTGGAAAAGGTTACTTTCTCAGGAAAGTCAACAGTATAAACACGTGTTTACTCACACCTTGCAGCTCACACCTAACACTCACGTTCAGATAAAAACTAATCAAGCACTAATGGCGATACTTTACTGTTGAATCAGTTCTTCTAGGACTAAAAAAATGTATTTGCGTGAATAGTTATCTCAACCGGACTTTGCATAAACAATCTCAGCAGTCCTCCCACCACAAAGAGCTCCGTGAGTTATGCCCCACACCATTGGCATTTCATCACGATTTGAACCATCGAAGGTCAAGTTGTTTTCTCTACAGCATACGATTTCTTATCGAAGTCCTGTTTCTACAAGCTTATGTTGAGGTTGCTCTCGAAAGCAAGCCAAGCACAATTTACTGGTCATTAATTATCATCACTTTTAAGTGCGGGAAAGCAGGAAGTGCTTCAGGGCGTTTGCTGATCATGCTTCACGCGCTTCTTTGTAGACATTCGCAACGTGACAGCTCACCCTGGACACCCTGAACACACTGAACACATGTATAAATCTAATACTAAAAGACAGCAAAATGCCAAGCCCCTCTTCTAAAAGCATGAGAAGTAACAAAAAAAAAAATAAAAAAATTAAAAAAATAAATAATGGAGTTCATGACTCTAGCCTAATGTTCTTTCGTGCAAACCGAATTCTAAAACATACTGCGCTCTAAAATCTACATTCTAATCACTATTTAATGCCACGAACTCAAATAAGCCGCAAACGAAAAAAGTTTTCGAGAAAATAAATTAAATGCATTGACTTATCAAAACTCCCCTCGGCGGACGAGTGGGAAGTGACGTCAGATTGGTGTGCGAGCCAATGGCCAGATGTTTGACAAACAAGACTGAGAAAATGTCTCACGTGGAAAGTGCAAATATTGCTGTGCTGTTGCTGAAGGCAGACCTCAGCTAGTGTGTATATATTCTGTCACAGTATACTTACATGAGACCTACAGTGGCCCACCCTGAGCCGAGCACGATCGTCACAGTGTATGTGAAGAAAGAAGGACGTTGTAGGAGAATACGAAGGTTTCTGAGTTAATCTTACAACTCCCTCCCAACCGGTTGCTATATATATATAGTTTCGTCTGCTCGTTAAGATTCTTTTGTTTCTCGAAGTAGACGCCAGAAAGATTTTATTAAGGCAGATTAATGGCTCCCATGCTATAAAACATTTCGAAGATGGAGTTTAAAATGTCACATTAATGGGCTTGTAATGACCGAAGCAGGTGCGGCCATTTTAAGAGGATCATTATACGTACCAGGAGTGAATAATTTCCTGTTTTTAAAACTGATGTTAAGTTTCCACTTAAGGGTATTTCAGGTGCAACTTTTTTTCTTCTTTTTCGTGAGCCTAGTGTGAGATACTATTCCCAAAATCTGGGTGCATGCTGTTTTTTTTTTTTTTTTGTTGTCGAGATTATTTCCAACAAACATGTAGAAAGTGGTCTCAGTTGTAAAGTCAAGCTTGTACACATACGTGTCTTAACATTAGCATAATTAACTATGATCCAATCATTGGCTATAGCCTTGGCAACCTAAGAGTATCAATGTACAATCCCAAGTCTTTTGCTGGAAACACTCGCTTTACAAACTCATTCATAAGCCAAAGATGAATTTGTACATTTGCCATAAAGCAGACAAAAATTAATGTAAAAGGATGAGTTAAAGACAAAGGGGAAGATTTGTTGCTGCCTCGCGCTTTAAAAATAATATGTAATGTGGTTGAAGTCAAATCTTGCTGTTGTTGCCGATTCCCGAGAAAAAATGAAAATGAAAGCAGTCTTGAAATAGTCTATCTACTCAGCAACTATAAGAAATGTTTCAATAATGGAAGGATAGATAGATAAGAAATAGACATAAAGGCAATGTAGCAGAAAAACCAATTCAGAAAATTATTATAATAAAGTAGAAAGAGAAAATAAATGATTACCCAACGAGGATTCATGCATCACATCACTAAATAAATAAAGTAGCATTGATAGTTATCAAGTGACAAATATACAGCTTACCTATGGGCAGGTTTTCGGCTAAGGAAGAACGGATGAAACTTTTAGCCAGGTTGTAATAGGGTTCAAGTCCCCCTAGGTCTGCCTTATAGCCCGTAGTCTTGTACTCGTCGTCAGGCTCCAGGTCTCCCCATACTATCTTGCCGTTTTCCAGTCTGTTGCCGGTCTGTCCGTACGTGTGAAGGATGCATAAGTACAACACCAAAAGCAAAGTCCATAACACCATCGGGGATGCCTTGGACATGGCTGACACTGGCAGTCAGTAACTCGATGAACGATTTCTTCTTTGGTTTTATTTCCTTTTTCTGAAAGCTGCTATATTTTGCTCTTTACTCTCTCAGTTACACTAAAATTCGGAAAAAAGAGAGCTCGGACAGGCTCAGCAGGATGTGCTTTACTGTCGGTGTACGCAACATTCACTTTGTGGCCTCTCTTCACATGGTTAATGGCGAATGTTTGCCCTCACTTGTGTGTTCCACTTTTTTGCTAAGAGGCTTTGTGGTGTGTGCTCTATCCTATCCAACTTGTATGTTACCGGTGATAATTCCAATCGCCTTCCTGTCCTGAGGGTTTTGAACTGACTGGTGTAGTCTTGTCACCACCACAGCGCGCGTGTCGACAAAACTTATCTTCCTTGAACATGACTGGTCGGCTGTCACACTCATCGACTCTCCCAAATATCAGGGCTATTTTTTTTATTTAATTTTTTTAGATGTTCATAGAAAGTCTAAGGTGTGATACTTTAAACTGTCAAATTTATATTGGTTGGCTTTGGCATAAATATTGCGCTGGGGCAGGGGTAGGAGAGAGAGAAGGTGTGAATGAGAAAAGGGTTTGCTGTTATCAAAGACAAGGAAAGACGTGAAGAACTGGAAAAGCTTCGTGCAAACACGTATTGTATTGGAATGGCAAGAGTAAATACAAATGCAGGTAAAGGCAGACCAGCAGTTTTCTCGGGGCCAACCTTTATCTTTCCCACACCTCTCTGAGTCAGACCTATTGGTACAATACACTTTCATTAGTAGCATCAACAGCGACAAACCACCCAAACTCTACACTAATATATAAATAAACAAAAAGGAGATAACTGAATTCAACAAAAAGTTATATACATAAAGACATCAAACCGTCTAAAATCAAGATTAAAAAGTAAACATTAAAACCATATACCACCACTGCGGGCCAGACAGGCCTTCTATCACAAGTAACAAGTGGCAACAGCAAGAAAAGAGGACACCAGCACGTATACCACCAAAACAGACTCGGCAAACCTAATCACAAACTGGAAAAGAGATGACAAACAAAACAGATAACAGCTGCGGCGTCGCAAGACAGCGATAATAAGTAAACTAAGACGACTGGTGACCTACGTTTGCTTATTTCTACAAGATAGAACTGTGGCGGGAACATCACGTAAAGAATTGAACCTTTATTGTTGTCATCCTATTGAAATTGTCAGTTGAGAATATAGTTAAATGTGTTTTGCTGTGAGTTCATCGTGTATCTCTGTGGATAACAGTGTTCGATGAACTATCGCGCTTGTGTACTAGACAAGGAATTCACAGAGTCGAGTGTCACTCTCGTCCGACATTCCATCGCCAAATACCTCATTTCGTCATGCAAATTTTCACTGAAAGAACGGCAAGAGAATTAGAAAAACCTTTCTAAGGTACTGATTCCAATTATGGACTTTTCCCTCAGTTCCAAATAGACCAAATCACTACATGAGAAATATTTGCATTGACACGAGCAGCCTGAAATACCCCGGGTAAAATGGAGTTTATCTAATGACCCAGCTGACATTCACATTTTGAATTTAGCCTGATTCATTCCCCAAGGCGGGTTTTCCAATGTTATCGTGTTTCCCTCACTAAAAGATGTCACTGACTGACAGCTGCACTGTTCTGTAGGTGGCGATGTGCAGTGCACACCCACTCACAGGACGTGGTGACCGCCCGACACACGGATACAAGGGTTCAAGTCGTGTGAGCAATGGAAGAGACCAGACAAGAAAGAGTCACTGTTGAAG